>NC_090923.1:365528585-365847676 GCF_040938575.1 Ambystoma mexicanum
AAATGCAAATAAAACCCTTCAGTCTACCTATTCTCCTACGATCTAGGTTTCTTAAATGTTATCTGCTTCTTTCATGTGTGACAGGTTGCTAGTTTCATTTATTTGTACTGTATCTCATTTAATGCGTTATGGACAAAGACACTATAGAAGTAAAATAAAATAAATAAATAAGTTAAAAAAAAACATTATAGTTAGCCATGACCTGTTAGTAGCCAACAGGTCGAAGTATGTTGGTTATACCTATATACTGAGCGTCATAACATCCTGAACATATAAGGGGATCATTGGAGGTTTTGCAGAATTTCTCAAAATAATACTGCATTTACCATTCTGGCATGTAAGATTTTGCAGGAGTATACAAGTATTTTTTAGGGCGTTACTGCCATTATGCAAACAAAGTCATGGCAGTATTTTAGAAATACAGCATGCTGTGTTTCTAAAATACCCCATGCCAGTGCCATAGGTGCTCATCTTAAGCACAGGAAACCACTGAGGCACATAATCAGTCTGAACAGGATGACCTTCTCCAACATACAGATGTAATCTGCATTTGAGAAACATAATGCTTGTAGAACTAAATTATCCTCATTTTGTGGAGTAAGACGTTCAGTTTAAATCGGTATGAAAGGCAGAAACAAATTAGGGTTAGTCATAATGATTAATAGGGTAAATGTAATTTCAGCAAAAGAATTAGATCTGAAAACTAACAACATACAAGCCAAAAGACCCACCCATGATTATTGCAAAACATCTGGCAAGGTAATTCCACAATAATAGTGAATATATATTTTCACTAGTTTACAGTAACAATAGTATGTTAAAAGATCTAGAAGAGATTTTAGAGCAGCTAAAATCTACGGTTCCCAAGGATATGGGAGCAATGGTACGAGATGTTAAAGCTCGCATACCAGTAAACGGTTCCATGTGTTAATATCCCTGCAACAATATCGCCATACAAAAATATCGTCATATTTTTGCGGTGATATTAAGGCATGTAATCTGCTGGGGACACCCTCGCAACCCCTGCATGATTTTTAAAGGAGCGGGGGACACCCCTGCAACCGCCACTCCCAAAAACCCCAAAAATGATCCCCCCAAAAAATATCGCCTATGCCCGTTCCAGACGACCATTTATACAGCAATATTTTTGGTGAGGATAATATGTAGTGATACCCAGCAAACAGTGTGACAAATTGGATTCTGCCTCGCAGGAGTACAAGGATGAGTCAGGGTAAAATGGTCCACTCAGCCCTCACACTTCTACAAACCAAAACACAACACAATCACATGGTAAACATGGACCGAGGGAAGCCTATGCTTTTAAGAGGGGTGTGAAGGTGAACCAGTATAGACCCAAACAACACATTATCACAGTCTAAAAAAAAGGCAAATTCCAATCAAGTTTCTAAACAAATATAAACACTCTAATTAAAAACAGAATCTGCACATAGAATGAAATAGAAACACTACAAAAACCGACCCCAAAATAAAGACAGAGAAGATGCGACTGACTGGAGAAAGTAGCACTCTGAGTGTTGTTCCAGGGGTGGTAGGTAAGGTACTACCATAAAAAAGATATCTTGCTAGAAAACAGCAGCAATCGTGACCTAACCAGCCTCTAAGGCATAAGTGGAGAGAAGGGGCAGTTCAGAGTCAATAGTACCTGGATTCAGATATTGATGGGCTGATGCAGTTGAACGTTGATGCAAGCTGATCAGGTTCAGTTCAGGCATGTAGGATCATGGAGGCCACGGAAGCAAGGAGGCGTTGAGTAGGGATGAATGAAGTTGTTCTGTGTGGTATGGCTGCTCTTCAAAGATGCAAGTCGAGGTGGTCACAGGAATGCTTCACAGTTGACCAGGCCAAGTCGGGCTTTCGCTGCTGGGAGAGGTCGTTGAGTGGTGCTCCAGCGGTTCAAGTCAGTAGGCAACAGTCATCAAAGTAGTGATTGTGGGTGTATTGAGGTGCGATCAATGAAGTGGCAATTCAAGGGCTAGTTGGGCCAAGACGTGGTTGGTCACCAGTGATTCGGTATGGGTATTAGCATCGAGCAGTCGCTTTGGGCCTTCCTGTGATGAGCTTTGGCTGGGGCATGCTGCTGTGTCAAGCTGGTCAAAGGTGCAAGAAAATGTTCTGTTGGTGGGGAGGTGGAGGAGGACATCAAATAGTGCCGGTGACACAGAGCAACTCGTTCAGTGTGGTGAACAGGGAGATTTGGCTGGTCTGGCACTTTGGTTGCTGTGAGGCCCTTTCAGGGGCACCCCAGGATAGGGTGATCTCTGTTCAGGGTCTTCTCTCTCAGTTTAGGAGATTTCAGTGCAGAGTGGTAGGTTCTGATCCACAGCAGGGGTTACTCCCAATGTGCTCTGGGAGTGGTAGGGGACAGATCTTCATTCTGTCTTGGAAGGTTCCTCCTTCACCTCAGGCTGAGGGCTTTGGAGAGTACAATTCCAACAAAGGAAGTCTTGTGGGGTCTTCAGAATTAATCTGTGTCCTTAAAGGATTTGAGAGGAGTTGAGCTGAACTGCTGAAGGGGGGAAGACCTCTTCCTTTAAGGAGTCCTCAGGTAATTGGACTAAAGCTAGCCTGCCTTAGTCGTCCTATCTTTTCTCCGGGGTGGAGTGGACTTTGACCTGTTGATGTCACACCCAAAGTGCTTCGCTCATAGAAAAGAGAGAGAAAGAGGTACACTGAGAATCAAAATGGTGAAAACCTTCTCCCACTGACCAGAGCCCTCCTGCCTTTCATAATCCCACCCCTTTCGCTTCTCAGTGAGAACTACTCCTTTTTACCGGGTGTGCTTCCTTGATGCCTGGGCTCGGGACAGCTGCCTGTTTTGCGGCTGTCTTCGGTGGAGGGTGTTACCAGCCCTCACAAAGAGATCAAAGAGGAGGCCCATCTTTCCAGGTTCTTGTCCTGCCATTTGGTGGGCTACACCCGGCTGACCAAAATAAATATCAGCTTCCATAGTGGAGCTGGCTCAGAGGAGCTGATATATGTGTGATATTAATTGGAATGTGGTGGTTATGACCATAAGTAGCACCATGCATTATGTCTTAACGTAGGCATATCTTTTATCTTCAAGGGACTTGTCTGTCTCTGTGGCTGTCAAGTGGACAACGTGTGACCTTCAAACCCGCTCTATGCCATGAATAGAGCAGGTGCAGTGGACCAAACTACTGATGTGGCAGGGCATGAGTCCACTATGCTTTTGGCATGGAGTCGACACAAAAGGAGGATTCTGGTAGGCAGATTACTCCTTTTTGAGATATAATTACCCTCATCATTCTGTTTGTTAATAAAAATCTAAAAAGATAGGGCATTGCACACTTTCCAGATGGCCATTCCTCACAAGGACGATGAACTGAAAGTGCATGACTATTATTGGAGTGTACCAAGTGGAGTAAATCCAAAAAGTAAAGGTAACAATGGTCAAAAAAGTATTATATTTCCATTGACCAAATGGAAGATTGGAGGGTGATATTTCAAGCAGAAACACCCTAGTAAGGTAGTCTTGCCATTTGATTTTTGATTAAGATGATATCCACTGAAGACTGAGATGCAAAGGTTTGCAAATGTTTGCTGAAACAATTATCACCATCATTCGACCAAATGTAAGATTTAAGTGATGTTGGAAAAGTGAAACCATTAGTTATGATCAAGGAGAGATACTTGTAACCAAAAGTTATATAATTAAATGGATCTAAAATTAATCTTGGCATTAACCTGTATTCTTATATAGAACATAGACTCAAAAAATATCATATAACGAAGCAGGAGGATTTTGAATTGCTCGTAGAGTTATTAAAAAAGTGACTCAATTCAGAAATGCAAACATAAAACTTCCCTGTATTTAAAGTAGGCAATTGGTATGACCAACAAGTACTAATAGTGAGGAAAGCTAAAAATACAATTGTTAAGAATTTACTGAAATAAAAGAATCTGGTATAGCAAAGAAAGCATACGCTAATATACACTTACATAAAAAGCAATGCAGCCAATAAACAGACTGCAATTTCCAGGATCAGTTTCCCCCCATTGAAAGGTGCTAGAACTGATCTATCATCTGTTACTGCAGCACGCTTCTGTTTTAGCTCCTAGTGCTGTACCCTCCAACTGACACTAAAAAAGGCCAGGTGACTGCACCTTGCCCGCACTTTCCCTGTGTAGGGCTTAAAAACCCCACAAAGTACGTGTTCATATTGTATTCCTTTGTAGCCGTCCTTAAAGTGGGCACCCAGCCTGTGTTATGCCGGTATTACCTGAATTGACCGAGCACAATTGACCGAATGACCTAATTGGCCGAATTTGAATGGTCCTAATTGACCTTTGGCACAATTGACCTTTTTATTTTTTTTAATATATATATTCGGTTGGTTTTGTATTATAAATAATACAAGGGGTTTGCAGGGGAGTTTTGGATCGGGTGGGCGGTTGCAGGGATTTCCCCCCGCATATTTATACTAATTGACCTTTAAAATTCAGTCAATTGTGCAGAAGGTCAACTGTTATTCGGTCAATTGTCATTTCGGTCAATTCGTATACAACCGTTATGCCTACATGTGTGATACTTCTCAGGTGTACCACTATCTCTCTCTATTCACATCCATCTCTACGACACAGCCACCTCATTCTCCACCACAGTAATCAGCATTAGCTTAATTTCCTTCTTTTCCACCACTCTCGTTGTACAGTATTTGTGTCTAGAAAGAATGCTCCTCTTTGGTTTTACCCATATTTCTAGGCTCCAGTTCCCCCAACAAATAGACCTTTGGCATTGGTAACTGAACCTCTCCTGCTCTATTGCCCTTTCCTCCAGAGACCTTTTTATATGTTTTGCATCCTCTTTACCATTCACTAACACTCCCACTCATGAAACGTCCCCCATGCATACCACCATGCTTGCTTATTCTTTCCCAAACTATATGTCATCATTGACCAGCAACCTGTATACCTGTTTACCAAACCTTCTACGTGTATATGGGCTTGGCTCCTCCCTTTCAGGATACCCTATCTGATCCGCCCATGAGGGCTACTGCTGGATCTAACCCCATTTGGGTAATTTTTACTTTTTTTAAATTGTTTCTCTAGTCATGCCCTTGCTTCTGTTAAACAATATCTGAGGTCGCCTATGAACCTCAGTTGCCGCCAGGCATTTGTCTTCTAGGTGTCTCGTACCCCAAATTGGGACCCATTTTCATGAGCTCTAGTTCCTAATACTTCTCTGCACTCCCCCACACTGAGCAGGAAATGGTGTGCACCACACTCCCTTTATGCGTGATGGGAAGTGAGGTGCCTCACCATCTCCTCCCTTTCATTTGATCCTACATGTCAAGTCAAGCCACATATTGTGCCATCTTGGTTCAGCCCTCAGCTGACCCTGCCTAGACCAAGACTTCATATCCTTTCTTACAGATTGTTCTGTGCTCACACCAGTCTGTCCTTGTCAATGCTGTTTGCTACTCCCTGTCCTGCCATCTGTGTCTCAGCTCAGGCAGCATTGTTCCTCCCTTTTCCCTGCAACTCTGACATAGCAAACGGAATGCTCCACCTTCCTTGGCATCAAACCTTTCTTTGTGCATCTCCTCTCACCTGCCATAATATCCTAAAAAACAATTATAACCTTCGCCAAAGGCACAATAGGGACTTACATTCAAATATTACTGCCAATACACTGCCTGAGTCTTGCCTTGTTGCTTTCTTTGCCACTGTTTAATTCCCTGTTTCTAAAGCCAAATGTGCTGCGATGCCAGCAGTGAACCCTCTATTCCTGCTTTCTCTGATCATGTCCAGTGCCACCATCAGCGCTCTAGGCCATGTTCTTGCCTGTCTTTCTCTGTTTTATTACTATAAGTCTTATTTTTAAATGTGGCAGCATGTTAAATGGAGGCGTAAAAGTGAGGTGTATTACTGTTATGCCTCCATTAAAGATGTTGCCTCCTTCTGGAGCACTGAAGAGGCAGAAGAGAGTCATAGAGCGGAAATAAGATCTCCGCCGTGCAATTGTGAGCCTTCTTGTATACCTGCAAGAGGTTTCATGAAGACTTATAATGTAGAGATTCTCCCCTGAGTTTTGTACCTGATCAAGACCAGGTGGGTTATATAGGAATACACTGTAATCATCTCCTCAGTTTACAGGCAGCGTTTAATTTTCTACGATGAATTGGAAAATGGAAAGAGTGAAAGCCTCACATTTGCTCTTCCCTTGTCCACCATGGCTCGTGGATGTTTGCAATTTGCATGCGGGTTATCCCACAGCATGTAAGTACCACCATTGGTGGTCACTTGCATGCGATTTGTGGATTTTGTATAATGAGGCTGTACCTGTCCTTACAATTTACCTTATCAGGTAATATTATCCTAACCAAAAATATCGCCATATATATGATCGTGGGGTAAGGGCATAGGCAATTTTATTAGTGGGGATAATGTATGGGGTTATATGGACCGGGGATTGCAAAGGTGTCAACCCCGCCTTTAAAAAAATGATGGGGGTTGCAGGGATGTCGCCCGCAGGTTCCATGGCTTAATATCACCTAAAAAATATGGCAATATTTTTGTGGGGATATTAACACATGGAACCCAATTTACACGGTGGAGGCACTTGATCCAGCCCTGTCCATACCAAAACTCACCACCGCCTGTGTTGAAAATGCAACCAGACCAGCCAGCAGCAAAACAGCAAGTCCTCAGGGGGTGTCCACTGAGATGACAAGCAAATGACTGCCTTGTTTATGTCTGGAACTCCTCATAAGCAGTAAAGGTTGAACAATGGGGATCGTTTTACAATGAGTGGTGTGGAAAATGGAATGCTTTTACGATTCCATTTCCTGCTCCACCCCATTAATAAATTCGCCTGTAAGGAGTAATTTTCAGGCACTAATTATTATTTTTCAGAGGGAGAGGACAATTGAAGAGTAAGCGCAATGTCGCCAGTTTTTCCTCTTCAATGTTCCACTCCAGCCTGTAAACGTTTAAATTGCATGCACGAGACCCAATGATAACATGCACCCAAATGCTAAGGTGTGAGGTCCCCTTCATTTAATCAGCATTTACTATAAAATGATCAGAAATGTGTTCTGAACAGATCAATATTGCTTGATCGGAACTGGCTGCAAAAAGAGCCTACACTTTACCCCACATTGAACTGGCTAGGAAAGGCCATGCCCTGAATCGCCCTATATACATTTAAGAAACAATGTACAGACTACGGGCCTCACATATATCTTAGAAAGTAAATAAACTCCATTGTGACCTCTTTTAGTTTTATGATGTGCTGTTGATTATATTTTGTTATTGGAGGAGTAGTTTTCTTTGCAATAGAAGTGTGAAAGAAAACAATACACAGGTGCACCGGATATCAGAAGCTCTGCAAACTCATTCTCTTTTCAGGCCACAGATATGCTCTGGGGACTAATGTTGCATACCTGCACAATAAATCCGATTTGATCAATATCTTGCTTTATCATGATTTCTCCAGTAACTGATCTATAGATACATGTCACGACTCTACAAATGTGGCACCTGAAAGCTATCCCCAGTCATCAAAAGTATGCAGCGGAACACAATAGCGAGAGGTTAAATAGATTTAGTAGCTTGGTCAGAGCTGAGATCCTTAGCCAGAGATACTGTGCCTTTACAAACATCAGTGCTTTGGTGATATGCCAGGTCCTTTAATACCCTGCTGTTGTCATTGCTTGCATCCATTCGTTGGAACTACAGATACGCTTTTTCCATTTAAAATTAAAGGGTCTGCTGTTTATTTGAAAATCTTTCCACTGTGTGGCCCAGGACATCCTTTTGAAAATGACACACTCAGAACAGCCCTCGTGTCACATCCCCTGGAGAAGTAGAAAGCACTCGTTAGCAACCTCCAGTCTAATTGTGTGGTTCGTAGCAGGACGCCTTTCCCATCTGCCTGGTTTTCAGTAACCACTATAGAACTACTCAATCTCACAGCTGGGGGATTCCGGTACATTCTAGAACTCTCATACAATCACTCCCAAGGACGACGCTGTAACGACGCTGTAGCAGATTGTCTAACAGATAAAGAAGCCAATCGTTGATCAAAAGTGTTGAGCAATAAAAGCAGTACTTCAGAATTGAACTCAACTGATTATTTGGACGGAATGCTACTAAAAGAGACAGTATGAACCATCCCTCAGCTGAGATCTATGCAGTCAGTGCATACCGGCTTCCAGAGGCATAGGCCAAAACCACAATCAAAGCCCTAATACAAGGGGATGGCGTGTAACAACCACTAGCAGCCATTTGTGGCTGTCACGGAATCCAATCAAAGGGCTCGGAATGTGCAACTTACCATATGGTGTGGCCCCAATAGTCCTAATATTCTGATGTGCTTGACATCCTTTTTGTGCTGAAGATCATCCGTTTGCCTCCTACCCTGGGCCTCTCAAGCTGTTCCCACACCCCACTTCCACTGAGAACCTACCTCTGTACATTTCGCTGGTCTGGATCTCCACAGAAACCGGCTCTCCAGGAAACGGATCCCTCTTCCTCTTTGCAGCTGCAATTCCCGGATGATCATGGAAATGGCCATCCTTTTCTGTCGTTTCTTAACTTGAGAAACTGCAGCCATGCTGTTTCAGAACTTAAAGGCTGTTGGTACCACTGACAACACTGCTAAAAGTCTGGCTTTTCTGTCTAGAAAAAGCCCTGAAATCTCCATAACCCCCTCACTCTGCTCGTGCTTTTAACTTTGTTTTCCAGGCAGTTTTCACCTGGGATGCGAACTAGCAGTGGTTGTCAGACCATGGGGCTCAGCCTATTTGCTGAATTTAGGATTGTTATGGAGAAGCTACTGCAGGGTGAGTAGCGTGCAACCAAGTAGAGAAAAGATAGCTCAGGGGCAACACGTTTGTCTTGGAAGCAAAACAACCTGGCGGAACACAGGTTTGAATCACAATCTTGCGCGTTATAAATGAAAAATAAATAAGTAAAGTGAAAATATCACCCCCGGCAGGTGTTACTTACTCAAAGCAGTATTGTCTTAATTATGGTTCAACAAGTTTATTCACATCATAAACTGGTAAAGATTACTTCAGTTTACAGAGACACTATAGACTTCTTCAGTGAAATACATCACTAGTATTGTTTTAAGACAGTATGACTATGATTCTTGCCTCGAAAAAGCTCAAATGGGCGAAACTCGTGGCCATGTAGTTGCCAGTTTTCTTTCTGTTAATTGTGACAGTTTTCATTGTGAACTATGCATGAGATATACTCGCAATAACTTCTGATGTTTAGTTTCAAAAAGTCATGTGCTCACACTTTTACTGAATAAGTCATTAGTGCCTTTGTAAACTGAAGTAGTCTTTACCAGTTTATGATGTTAATACATTTCTTGAACCATTCTGAGATGCAGTTGTAAAGTAAGTATGGCTCTTGATGATCGTGTGTTAATGCTTTTACAAAATACTACTGATTGAGGGCAAAATGTTGCAAAAAAATGATTGGAATGTTGGAGCAAATGACTAATGCTAGTGATTATTATCCTTCTTCCATGAAGGTCCTTGCAAATGCCGGTCCATTGAGCTTGTGTTTGAAGTCATCTGCCATCATGATATATTTTAATATTTATTTGATAGATTCATGTAGGTACAATGGTTTATCAAAAATAAGATATGGGCAACAGCACTTTCATGTAAATTAGCTTCTCCTAATTGTAGATGCAAAGCACCCGTTCACTAATTACCCAGGTTAGAAAGACAATCCCGCTCATTCCAAGTCACCAGATGCCCAAAACTAGACACATGCATGTGGTCTTCTACCCAAAAAGTAGTTATTGCTATGATTCAAGGTCGTAACGCGATTGAGTATAAATTAGGGATACTGGTGATGAAATAGGAAGCAAGAAGACGAGAAAATGATAACCAATAGCCAAAAGTCAGGGACATTATTGAGAATGTGTGAGAAGATGGCAAATAGCTGGTCAGCACAGCTGCTTAAACACCCAGGTTTGCCTACCTGGCCCAACTACAGGCCATTCCCAAGCTTCAGAGTGTTTGCAATACGGATCATCCAAAATTGTGGACCAAATTTGCTGAATCCTCTGTGGAGGATCACGTTTACGTGGTTAGGGAGGAGGAGTATGTGAGGTTCACTGTCCATTCTGAGGACCTGTATAAAGATGATACAGAACAAAGTGGGTAGTGGAGGAGCTAGGGGGGCCGGATCTGCGGCAGGGAGGGCACTCTGCATTATTACCTGCAGAAGATGATAAAGATAGTGAAGTTGAAAAAGAGGAAAGTGAGGCTGTATTTTGGAAATGTTGCTAGCGATGGCAAGGTAAAATGCAAATAAAATGGGGATTCTATGACTTTGGCTGCTTAGAAAATTATGAAGGTCATCAGACATTTATAAAGTAAGATGCAATCTTCCACTGGAATGTGGGTGGAGATACAAAGCAGGATTGTGGAAAGTTCACAGAAATACTTTTAAAGCAAAAGGATGATAATCAGGATAACGCACTGAAGGGATTCTGTTGTTTAGGGTAAAACTTTGGAAAACCGGAAAGCACAGGAATTATTGGGATTAAGGAAATGGAAGTGCAAGGGGATAGCCAGACATATATTATCAGTCTGCTGGTGAAGACATTGGTGTAAGAAATACGTATTTGATAGAGAAATACAGAGGGATCAATGAGAAGACCACAGAATGTTGATAAGGCTACACTAATAGTAAGTGATGTTGAGAATGTCCTAGTTAGTAGATGTGTAGCCCCTCCAAGGCCAATAATTGATGATCATCACAGTCCACTTAGGTTATTCTTACAGTCCGACCCAGTCTTGGACTATGCTTCTGAGTCTTGTGATGCATTGTAATGTATTGGTAATTAGTACGCCACCAATATGGATAGAGCTTGCTTCCTAGCCCCCAAAAGATACATATCATAGAGCAAAATACAAACAGTACATCGTTCTAAGAACATCAACTACATCAAGAGTGTCTAGAGGCTTGAGTTGGAATAGTCCCACCTTTGATGTCATGTTGCCTAGCCAACAAGCGTCTAATTGCTGGAGGTTGATGTTTTGGGATATTTTACTCGTGTCGGTGGCAATCAGTGCAGCCTGTAAGAATAAGTGCAGTGTTTGTGATTCAGTAGATGCACTTGAAATGGGGTGCCTGGGACAGGGTTTATGTGGAGCTGTGTATGCTTGGGGAAGTTTCTTGGGGAATGTGGGTTGAGCAGGAGGTCTACAGGCAAGATGGATGATCCCCCCAACTTGATGAAAGCTCGTTTAGAGATCCTGAATCTATCTCCGTAGATCTTCCTCATACTACAGGAGCATGGAGAGGTCATTCCCCAGGGTGTTGCTGTAGTGGGCGAGAGTTCTACCTCCTACATTTTTCTTCTTGAAGATAATCAGAGTGATTTCCATTGTGCCTACAGTTCTGAGGGTCCTGGCAGGATGGAATTGCTTAATATCTTGTTCAGAAAGCTCAATGGATGATTCGCTGCTTTACGGGGATCTGCTTAACATTGCAATACTCATCTGAGAATTCTACGTCACATTTCATAATTCACTTCCCAGCCAGATCCGTTTCATGTTTTTGACAGTCAGTATGCTTTTATACATAAAAGATTTCACTTCTCAGAATACCCTTTCTACTGCTTTATTTCTACCCTTGCAGGACAATGTTAGGTGATGTACAAGAAACACCTGTGGCTGGCAGGTGCTAGCATCTGATCCTACTTGAATGTAATCACTGATCATCTTTAAACGCCTCTTTCAACTTCAGTACAGCACTGCTCTTTGTTGCAGTGTTTTTGTTTGTGGCAGTCCTCTTGTTCCTTGTTTCGTAATAACTAGTTCCTTGTTCCTGGTTTTCATCTTTTTTGCTTATTAGCTTTTCCCATATCCCGGCTTCCCTTACTAGCATTAATTTATTTTCCAGCAAGCACTGCTCGTGCTTTTCTGTCCCTTTACAGGGAAAGTTTAACTGTGTTCTATAGTTCGTATACCATGTAGTGTTCTGTAGTCTACACTTATTCCCTGAAATGTTCACTTGAGAGTTTTCCTAATTTTAGCTCTATCTTCTATTTCTTTCCTTGGAGGGTCGCGAGGGAGTACTCTAGCCTTGTTCTCAGTTTCAACTTCCCCTTCTTCCCATGGTGAGGAGAGAGGAGAGTTTAGCTTGTTCGTGTTTCCCTGCTCGTGTTCCATGATTCAATATTAGAGTTGGTTTCTGGGCTTCCCCCTGCTCTCCTTCATTGGTCCCATGTAGATGGGTTATGCTGTTTCAGTTGTTTTCCTGCATTGTATGTATGCCTATATTTTCATCTCTTTTCTGTAAGCTCTACTCTTACTTGCCCCTTGTCAAGAGTCTTGTGTATTAATGTATCCTCTCTTTATTGTTATAGCCCTTTTGGGGTCACTGTTCAATTGGCAGGGTTCATGGCAACCACTGGCACGAGGGTGCTGTTTCTTGTCTTTGTGAGTATTGTCTATACGTTTCATTAGATAATAATATCAAGAGTCAGCTCACAGATCCTGTTATTGCTTTTTCTTCCTGAGTATTTAGAGGTCATAGTAACAGCATCGACTATTGGAATGGAGGCAGTTCTCACACAGAGGAACACTCATGGACAAACATGGATATTAGCTTGTGTGTATAGAACTGAAATACTTTATCACTGAAAAAGAGCATGAGAGGTAATATGTTCACATAGAGTTAAGGCATATCAAAGGTTTGGGGGCAAACTTACAAGACTATGTTCAGTATGAAATGTGCAGATGGATTGTCTTAAAGGTTTTCCCAAGTCACTGAGGTGTATGGAACTTCATAACAGGAACACAAACCAGGCTAAATATGTTTAGCTAGGTTTATTCTATATGGAGAAGAGGAATGGAAAAAGGCAGAAGTTAAAGTTCAGAAACGAGACAACGCTTTTGTAGAAGAACTGTTCCCTGTTTTGGATGGTAAAGCAAGAACTGCCTGTACAAAAAGACTGGTTGTGCCAAGCTGATGAGGTCATTTGAATAAAGCGGTACTACATCACGCGTAGAGCTAAGCGTAGATGGCGGAATGATAGCAGTGTATACTAGTACTGTCAACTATCACTGTTTTTCTGTACTTCTCCATTTTTAGTCTCATTCCCTAAACAGTCTACAGTCAATTCTTTTCAAACACTTGCTCAGTAACAGATCAGTTCCGAAAACCCATATTATGATTGTTAGAAATGTAACTCTCCAGAAAATACTGGTTAAAGACGCCCATAGTAGGTTTGTGTTGTGCAAAACATGAAAATAAATCCTTAAATTAGAAACGTTCAGTATGTTACATTCACAGGATAAAATTCACACCAATGGAGATAGGAAATGCTTACAAGTTAAATTAAAAAAAAAGCAAATCATTAAACAAATTAGAGATGAGCTGCAGCAAGTTTATATCAGAATTAGGCAATCACACGGATCAATAAATGTGCTGAGCCGAACGTTGATGTAGTATTTTGTCACATGACTAGCATGTCTCCTGTCCCGTATTTGAACTTGTGTATTCCACAAGTGAGTAGATTCTACATTGAGGACTGCTTTGCCTAAAGAAAACGTGTGTTGCTCTTTACAACTAAATTAGAAGAAACATTATTTTATTGAGCTTTGACTGGCGTGGGCAAGAATTCTCCACACCGGTACCCATAATGAGAGGGACTTGGGAGCCATACTCTGGGACAGGTGCCCAAACAGAGAGTAAATTACCAGTTTCCAGCTGGTGGCCCCTCCCTCCTTGCCTACTTGCTGGAATTTAGGAAAGACAAAATCGGGGTCGCTGGCCGGCGGCAACTAAGATGTCCGCACTTTGCAAGACTCTGCCGACCCTGGACGAGATTTCCTCCTGAAAGTCCAGAGTCAGGAGGTATGAGGACATGTGCCGGTGTTCAGCTAACTAGCTGGCCCAGGTTGTGGTGCAACATCGGGATTTAGCCTCACCTGGACGCCAGAGCTGCAAGAAGCTGCGTCAGGGACCAGGCCGCAAGGGCAATGAGCCGTGAGGCGGACTGCTGTTGAAGATTTGCCCATGCCAGCCTCAAAGAGCTAATTGACCCGGTCTGCGTGTGGGCTGGATGGCAACCCAAAGCGGCAAGGACCAAACAGGCGGCACCTACAATGGCTGAGGCTCTGAGTGCCGCAGAAGAGCCAAGGCTGCAGACGGGGGCTGGAGTGGGCCGGACAATGGAGCAGTGAGGAGTGTGCCAGTAGGAATGCAGCCTGAGCGGGCGATGGATAGTGCCTCCAGGTCACAGGAGGAGCTGGCTCCATACCAAGTCCCACCGTGGGGCGACCCCAGTTCCACCTACCAGTGAATGGTGTGCTGGTTAGCAGAGGAGAAGCGGACAGTCGGAGGACATGGGCCTCCTAGCGCTATCAAGGTGATATTTCACCACTTCACCTCCACCTTCATGAGTGGACCAGGGGAGAGACCGCGGCGCCCGGATGCTTAATGTATAGATACAGGCGGGTGCTCTTCAACCAGAAGGGCCCATAGGGTGGTGTGTTAAAAGTGCACCCTCCATTAGGAGCACCATACTTGAGCCTGGTGCAGGTGTGGATTATTGGCACCTCCCATCATCTCCGGCGGCTGTAGGACCATTGGAAGGCCAGGTATGAGACTCCAGGGTGCCATTGGGAGGAAGCATAGCACCCACAGGTGAAACAACCAGGAGGGCCCAGGCAAGAGATTCACCACCTGGTGGATACTTGGTATTTCTGGGGTAGAGAAGGGTGTTCTTTTCCCCAGGGTGTGGCAAGCGTAAGGTCAGGAGCATAATTGCTGTTACTGCAAAGTGGACCTTGCTGTATGTCTTCACGCAAAGCCCAGAGTAAGACCAGGCCGGGGACATCCGTCTGGTCTCATTTGCATACGTGCATAGAGGAGGAGAGGAGTGGTAGCCCTGTGGGGGAGCTGATCGTGAGCAAGGCGAGTAGCAGAGCAGGAGGGGGGACCCGCCGACCAAAAGAGACTTTCTTCAGTGCATGTCAGGGCTCAAGGATGAGATATCCTAGTCGGTCTGGAAGGAGATCTTCGAAGCAATGGAGTTTATCCAGAAATCCTTGGAGGACCTCTAAAAGGACCTGCAGCAGATTAACACGTGGGTGGGTGATGAGGAGGAGGCTATACAATCACTGCAAGAGGATGTCATCCACCTACAGGGAGAACTACCTGGAGCCAAGCAAGGGATGGAAGAACTGGTCTCCACAATAGAGGGCCTGGAGAATAGGCATCGAAAAGGAGAATCTTCAAATCCATGGACTGGAATATTACGTTGAGGGGGCGGACTTGAGTGCATGGGTGTTCCACTTCTTTTAACATACTTTCCCTAAAATCGCATCGGAGCGGTTTACCCTTGTCCGTGTGCACAGAGCGGTTACAGTGCAAAAGGGGCATCGAGCACGGCATAGAGACATACTTCTGAAATGTCATGCATACACGATTAATAAGAAAATCCTGAAGGCCTCTAAGTGAAAGGGGAAATCGCCTATGGCAACCAGAGGCTTCTCATTTTTCTGAACCGGGCGGCTTTGACCCTTCAGAAGAGACTGGCATTTCGACCTATCAAGGGGAAGCTGCAGCAGGAGCAGGTCCAATATAGATGGATATTCCCGTTTGGCCTTCTCTTTTCCTGGGAGGGGAAGCAATGGTGTTGTACTGCACGGAAGATGCTGCCTGAGCATCACTTTGGGGCAGAGTAGGGAGGAGGATAATGAAAGAGGGTGGAAAATGGCTTGGGCAGAGGTGTGAAGGGAGGAAGAGGGGTAGTGCAGGGACCAACGGGGTGAGTTTGCTATATGGTAAGGAGGTGGATCACCAATTTCGTGTGCTAACATGTGTGAAGATTCACCTACTCTAATCACTTCTCCCCAGAGGAGAACACCTTTCCATGAAGCTATGGAGGTAATGCCATTACCGAATAGTCCTCCTAGGGGTGGTTTAATGCAGGAAGGCCTCATAAGGAGGGGCTCCCCTTCTGTGGACAAGGACGATCACTAGGGGGACAGAGCATGGTATGCTGTCACTCCCCAACAAAGTACTAGGATGAAGAAGAACACAGGAGACATGAAGGTGCTTGTACTATGAGGTGGGCCCGAAGAAGCATAAGGAGTCAGTTGTTAACAGAGACAAGGGACGTTTACAATCTGCATAGGAAGAACTCAATACAATGTATAAAATGGAACAAAGGACTATCAAATGTGTCAAGCCCAGCCGGGCAAGCGTGGCCATGTCAAACCCCATGGCGGGACTGACAACAGGTGTGGCGGCGAACCAACACAAGAGATCCAGGTGCTGCTGAATGACCAGAGGGAAGAGAACACTGGCAAAATGCTGTGGGAATACTCCACGGGTTCTGTAGGAGCGAACCGGGGCAGCAGATCAAGCAAGAGAGCTGAGCCGAGGAACAGACGAAACAAGTACAGCGCAGCCGACTGAGTCATGGCAGTGACCATGCAGAGCCAGAGAGAAGACCTGCGGTCCCAGGAAGTCCTGGTGACGTATCATGATCCCACACAAGGTAATGGGAGGTATGGGAGACCTGGAGAGGACGAATGGGTAGAAGGGAGGCTGGTTCACAAAGCTCTCTCTTGCCTCAGTAGTGAGAAGCCGAGAAGCCCACTGCTTGGTATAACCACAGAAGGGTCTGGGACCCGAAAGCAGATACTGAGAGCAATAGAGTAAATCTTCCTCATTACATTGGAAAAGAGAGAACCACTGACCACCAGAGAAGGGTCTAGGACCCGAAAGCAGATACTGAGCGCAATAGAGGAAATTGTTCTCATTACAGTGGGAAAGAGAGAACCACTGACCAGCAGAGAAGGGTCTAGGACCGGAAAGCAGATACTGAGAGCAATAGAGGAAATCTTGCTCATCACAATGGGAAAGAGAGAACCACTGACCATCAGAGAAGGGTCTGGGACCCCAGCAAGATTTAGGACTTTGCTTACAACATTGGGTGTCAAAGTGTATATCAAGCTGACAGCAGTGAGAAAGAACTGTGCCAAACATTACCAAACTAGGATTTGTGCTAAAGATGCCAGGGAAAGGGAGTAATTCCCTCTGGCATTGTTGTGAACTGTACCAAACAATACAAGGAGAAGGGAGTCATTCTCCTGGTACCAAACCAGGAGTTGTGTTAAAGACACCAGAGGAAGGGAGTCATTCCCCCTGGCCTTGTTTTGAACTGTGCCAAGCAATCCACGCAATACCAGGAGAATGAAGGCATTCTCCTGGACCTGAAATGGGAGTTGTGCTGGAGAGGGCGAGGAAAGGTAGTCATTCCCCATGGCTTTATTGGAAACTGTATCGAGCTACACTAGGAGAAGGAAGTCATTCTACTGTAGGCAAACCTTGTATAAGGGCTATGTGAAACTCACAAGCCAGGGAAAGGGAGACATTCCCCCTAGTATTTTCATTGCAAGAGAACATTCTTTTGGATGCTATCCAGGCAACAGGAGAACAGAGCCATTCTCCTGAAGAAGGAAAATTTGTTTATTTCTGATTGTTTATCCTTTAGTTATAGTGTGAGGGATAGAAGTGGGTTGTGACACGAGATGGTCGAGGTTCCTTCTTCGACACCTTTACATATGGCATAAGCTCCTGTTGGGGCTGGGAGTTGGAGCAGGGATTTTCTATTTTTTGGTTTATCTCGTCCAGGGTAATGGGAAGTGGGCTTGTTAGTCGGGGAAGGTTTTTCATCTCCCAATCCGAGGTGTACATTACCACTTTACATGCCCTTGAGGAAGATTTCTACTTTCCACGTTTGTTGTTTCTTGTTCTACAATGGTTTGGTTAAGGGAAGCTATCCTGGGCAGTACTATCCACAATACAGATGAAGGGGGAGGCCTAGTTGAATGGCAATACCAAGCGGGATGGTTGTGGGGGCTATGCATTTTTCTTTGCTTTCTGAGGGTATGGAACTGCAATGTATGACATATAATGTGAGGGGCTTGAACTCCCCGGGGAAAAGTAATATTCTTCTGCATAGGATGAAGTGTCAGCAGATAGATATCACGTTTTTGCAGCCGGTGCATTTAAAGAGCATGGGCCTGGGTAGAATGAGACGTTTTTTCCTATACACCATTTGAAAAAAAGGGGAGTGGGTATTCTTATTGAGAGAATGATTCCCCTCCTGGTGCAGCAGGTGAAGCATGATATGAAGGGTCGGTTTCTCTTTATTGCAGGGATGATGGGAGGGATGCAGGTGATCCTAGCCTCCATATATGGGCTGAACTCTGGACAGAATTATTTCCTTGGAACAGTAGTGGAGGAGAGATTGTGTTTGCAACAGACCTTATTATAGTGAGAGGTTATTTTATTCTGCTATGGACTCCAATTGGGATGAGTCCAAAAGGGAGTATTAGGATGCGATGAGGTCTTCAGTAGACCTCATCAAGCAGATTGTTAACTCTGATCTAGTAGATGTCTGGTGTCTGACGTCTGGTGATATCCCACCCTGTGGTGAGAGATTGTACTTTTGTGTCACACACTCACCATATGCATTCTAGGATAGACTATTTTTGGGTTGGCAGGGATCTAATACCCAAGGGTCACCACCTATGTTTTGCTGTTCCCAGCTCCCAAACCTTCATACCCCTCAAAGAAATCTCAATGTGTTTTTTTGGCAATCATTTTTTGGCAAAACACATGTTGAAAAATCTACTGTCGATGATACGGTGTCATACCCTATTTCCCTGAGGGAACCGGTGCTCGGATGCTGGAATCTCAACCAGTCCCTTTACAGAGATCCCATAGCACATGCAGGGATGGAGAAGGTGATAAAGGACTTCGTTCTCTCTAACCCAGCGGGTCAGGTCCTGGAGCGGGCTTGCTAGGATACCTTTGAGGCATTCTTACAGGGCATTCATATATCACTATCTGCAGCACTCAATAAAGTCAGGAAGGAGCAAACCCTGTTACTCAGTCAGGAGCTGAAGAACAGGAGAAAGACTATAAGAAGAGGTTCACACAAGGGCTTCCGTGCCTTGCAGGCAGCTAGGAGGCAGTTAAATTGCTGGAGACAGGTAGGGCCAAGTTTTTCATGATCTGCTCTAAACAAATGTACTTTGAGGAAGATAACAAGGCAGGAAAGATTCTAGCCTGAATGCCTAAGCAGAGGGTCAGTGCAAGGTAGATAGCAAGTGTCAAAAGGATACTGGGGATTTAATACACAGGGACAAGGAGATATTGGCAGAGTTTTACAGGTTCTATAGGACTCTCTTTATGACCGATCAGCTGGACCCAGTCCATATAAGGGATTTCATAGATTGTTGGGTGTCCTGACCCACGTTTGAGCTATCATGCTGCAACATTTGGTGCTGTGGGCTTAGAAAATCCAAGATGGCTAAAAAGCCCACATGTGCGCCAAAATCCAGGAGAACCACGCAGTTTGTGCACACTAAAATGGTTGCCTAACTTGCCACCCACAAGTGCGAGCAGGATGGGCCGGGGTGCCATGAGTGAAATGTGTGCCAAAGGAAAAACCGCACTTTAAAATCACCTTTTGTTTCCCTGAATGCCAGCTCAAAATGCCTATTTCAAACATTGCAACATATCCAAAAATCTCACTGAACACCAGCAGACATCTGGCAGAATGAAGTATGTGTGCATACAAAATCTGGGAAGTTGAAGAGCCCCAAAACAATGTTCATAACAAGACTGGCCGAGCTCTGCAGATCTGCAGCAGCTTAACTGAAACTGGATTTAAAACTACCAAAAATTGAAAATGTTTAAATTAACCGAGTGACCTACTTTTGAGTGTCACATAGTTTGTCACTGTTGAAATGTCATAGTTTAGAACTTAGAATCAGTGTTTTAGCTGCATGTGTAAAAATTGTATGTTTGATTTAAACTGGGAACAAAAAGTGACATGTTAGCTAAATTCTGGCTTAAAGGAACTGAATTCTGCCTGACAACTTCCCCCAACTGGAGTGAAACTGGATCCACAGCAGTTCCCAGGCCTAGCTGCCTTCTGCTGCCCACACTAAAAGGATATGCCATCTCTCTGATAATTGGATTAAGGGTGGAGCACCTACAGATTGCAGGAGGTTGAACAAAGCCCTTCCTTGACTCAGGCAGATGGTTTATTGGGGGGGGCCGTAAAATAGCTTCCTCTTGGCAGAAGCTGGGAGGGGCAGGGTCTCTGAGCTTGGCGGAAACTGGATAAATTGGTTTCTACACCATGTGACCTGAAAAGACACACCCATGTTGGCCAGAATATGATTTTAAGAAAGATGTATAACTCATGGTGCGGACTTGTCAAAATTAGCTAAATGATACCATAATTCTTGTGATTTTTCTGCCCACATTTTAAGAGGTTTTAGGACCTGGTGGTATGATCTGGGGGGTTGCTAGCGGAAAATAGGGTTTCACTCCAAATGTATGCATGTTAAAAATCTGACACTTCCTTATATAAATGCATATATGCCTTGCACACATTTGTATAAATTTTAATGACAAACCAATGTTGCATAGCCCACTAAAATCGAAAATATGTTGCCATTTTTGAATGCAAGCCTCCAGGAAGAGCAGAGTTTGATCAGAGTATACCTCATGTGATATGTGATGGGTGCATGTAATTTTAAACAAATGTGTACCTGTGCAAATATGTATTTTGGTCAAATATAGATTTGGTGCATTTTGACAGGGGAGTATCCTTTCTGCAGACCATAAAACAGCATCACCATGACACACATTTCCTTCCCCCAATCAAAGCAGTGCGGAAAGCTTGACCAATGGGCAGTTGAGAGAGGGGCTGGCTAGTGATGCTGCACACACACCCACTTTCAAAAGACATAAAAAGAGCCACTGGAAGCTAGAGAGGACATTCAAATCCAGTTGCTGCAACGCGCTCTGCCGGACCACACAACATCCAGAAGATACCAGATCCAACACTTAGATTTTAAAACTCCAAAGAACTTGATTCAGAACTCAAATCAAGGGCCTAAACCCACAAACTGAGAACTCTTCTCAGCAGGTCTCAGCATCCAGCAATCCTAACAGCAGTAGCAGCATCCAGGAGCCGTGCAGATCAGCGCTGTGTCCAGAGAAAGCTGTGCAGAAAGATCTAGGAGCTGTGCACAGACACTGTACCTAAAGATCCAGGAGCCGGGCCAGGAGCAGTGTCAGACCAGACCAGCAGAGCAGAGACCAGACGCTGTGCGCAGAGACCGTCCGGGGCGAAACCAGAACCGAAGCCATCTTGACCCGATCCGTGAGACATAGACCTTCCAAATACATTGTGAGTACAGCTAGGACGGTGTGAAACCAAATCTCTTAGTTTCCAGTGATATAATTCAATCTATTTAATCTAAGTAGAACTGCCTCCTAACTGTCACTTGTCAATTCTGCAGCCGCATAGCTGTCACCTGTCATTTTTAAAAGCTGTCACCTGTCAATTTGAGGTACTTTAAATTCGAAAAACGACCTTTACAAAATCGTTCATATCTTTGGAACCGTTTGGGCTAGAAACTTGCTGTAATTTTCCTCTGAAAGCTTAGAATCTCAGCTTTTCAACGAATCTAAAACTTGCTACTCCTTATACTTTTGCCATAATCGTGATTCACGCATTCGCGAATTTTGCCGCAATTTGCGATTTCAGCTGATTTCTCTCACGTGTGAAAAGCGGCACCTTCCTTGCTTTACTTTGCCAAAAACTTGTTTAACCTGCTAGTTACCCCTAGAGCATTGTTAAAGTGATCCTGAACTCATATAAAGTAGCTATCACTCACCCTGAACCTCCTAAAGGGAATTAAAAGCATTTTCAGCATATTTCTCACTGCATTGTCACCATATTCAAAGCATTTTGCCTGTGTTTCAAAACTCCTATCTGTTGTATAAGCTGCTGGGGGGGAATTCTATTTGATTGCATTCCTAAGAACTGTGTGCTCTCATCTTCATCTCCTTACATTGCATAAAGGGGGGGTGAATTGTCCAGGAAAGTGATTACATTGTCTTTTGCTGAAATCCTATCAAGTTATTTTCTGTACTGCATTTTCATTCCACATTGCATCTATTTGAAACCATAAAAGTATTGTTGCTATCTTATCCATCCTATACCCACTCATCATTGATTATAAAGAAGTGTGCTAGTGACAGACTATCCATTATTGATTACTGCTCAGATTAAGTGTGATATTCAATTATGAATTCATTATAAAAGTGTGATATATATATATATATATTGTTTAAATTCTCAAATAAACCTTTTAAACTTGCTAAACAGAACTACTTCTTGGCTCAGTGGGGTCAGGGGGATTCCAAGAGAGGGGTGTTATATAGGGGTAGTCATCCAGAACTCATTAACTGGACATAAAGATATATCAATAAGGGTTTCCATTCAGTATCCCAGACTAGGCATTGACTTAGCTGTAGTGTTGAATTGAATCCTCTTACAAAGTGGGGGCTCGTCCGGGATATTCTGGGTTAGATTTACCATTTGTGCAGATTAATACAGTGTGCCAGCTGACCAGATACACATATCCGGTCGGATCACCACGCTGTGTTACGCTGTAAAGCACTCCTCAAAGGAACGCTCTGAGGAAACGGTCTGTTTTGCAAAAATAAAATACAAACTTCTGTAAGTCAGGAAGGAACTCCAATTCCAGAATGACGACACTGGTAGACATCAAAATAGCCAGAGAGCACTTCTTACATAAGCTATTTGTGAGAGGTGAGTGGACTCATCAGGACCAAACTGTCTGGTTGCAGGCAATCGCGCAACAGGTCACTGAAACAGAGTCAGATATATGGGGAGATCACGGTCCCCTACATGTGGCCCTGAGTGATCTATATATGGCCCCTAAAGCAAAAGATGAACATAATAAGATTGCCAGGATAGCAGCATATTTGTATCTATATACGGGAGCCATGCAGGACAAATGTGCTGAAGGCCAAGATCTGGCAACAGCTGGCGTTAGAAAAGGCCCAATCTGACCTGGTCTCTTCTGAGCAGAGGCTGCAGAGGAGCCAGGAGTCAGAAAATGATAGTAGGCAGTGTATCATTAAAATAAAAGAGGACATGGATAGACTGCAACAGGAGAAGGCTGACCAGGATACCAGATTTCTGGCCTTGCAGAAGGAGTACCAAGAAGGTTTGGACTCCCATCTGCAGAGACAGAAAAAGCTGGAGCAACAACTGGACTTCAACAGGGCATGCACAGAACAGGTAGCCACCCTGCAAATTCGATTAGACAGAGAGAAAGAGGAAAGCAATAAATTGATTCTGAAAGACCTGGATATCCAGGCAGAGTTTGATCAGGAGCACCAGAAAGCTGGTGCCTTCCAAAGGCAAAGGGACGACCTGGCGGCACAGATGCAGGCTCTTAGTCAGGAAAGGGACACCTTAGGCCAGGAAGTCTGCCACTTAAAATGGAAAATGGAACAAAATCACCTGGCCCTCCAGGGACTGGGCGACCTCCAAAAAGAACACCAGAACTTGTTAGAGCACACCAGGAGGGTGGAGGATGCTCTGGCAAGAAAGGAGCAGGCCAATAGGGACACAGCTCAGGAGGTAACCCTCCTGCAGCAGAGACTGGCCCAGTACTCCAGGACCAATCAGGAGGCACAGAGAGAAAATGAGGCTCTCTGTCAGCACAATGAAAGGCTTCAGCAACAGGTAGCGATGCATGAGAGACTGATAGAGTCGAGTAAGGCCTTAACTGAGGAACTGAAAGCGCAGGCTCTTGCATTGCAACAGGAAGCAAGGGCGGATAGAGATGAGGTTCGCTGGGAAAGAGAAACTCCTGAGCATAACCTCAGGAGCCTTAGTACCAGAGGCCTTCATCTCTCCCAGTCCCTGGACTCTGCCACCCCCATGTCCCCTCGCGCACATGAGCCCAGGGCCACGGGGTTGGCAGATTACTATCCAACCAGAAGTATGGGGCTCATAGGCCATTACCTCCCAGGAATGGAGGGGCGGGCATCCGGGTACGGGCACCTAAGCACACTGCAATTTAGTGGGGAACCCCAGGAGAGTAGGCCCATTAAGGGCATCCTGAAAACTTCTGCCCAGTTAGGTCAGTGGCGGGGGGGTACCCATCAAATCCTGGCAGCAAGGAGGAATCTTAAGACTCCTCTGAACGGCGCAGGACACAGGAGACCAGGTCCCCACATTCTGCCAGCCATTCCCAGGCTCGCAGAATCCGGGAAAACCTGGAAGAGCAGACAGGAACCTCTGGGAGCAGTGCCTCTGAGTCAGAGGATGAATGGACCAGGGTTACCCGAACCAAAAAGGACAATAAGGCAAAAAGGGCCTTGCTTAAGGACCCATTGAAGCAAATAAAGGCAATAATCAGTGTCATCACGCCTTATCATAAGAACGCCAAGTATTCCGTTTGGGAACACTTGGAGCTCTATGAGCAAATGATGGAGACTTTCCATTTGAAGGACAGCAGTAGCTGCATCCAGTACGTCAAATGGACATTCTCCCCAGAATACTCCAGTTTCTTTGCGGGGCTGGAGGACCAAAATCATTTAAGATGGTCCACCTATAAGGCGGCCATCTTGAAACATTTTTCTGTTCACAGAAATCCTCAAGAGGCTCGCAAGGCAGCCTACAATTTGCAATGTGGGGAGGATCAGGCCCCACAAGAGTTTGTGCAAGAATTAAAGCGTGCTTTTGCACAGACCACCAGAAGGGTGCGCACAGACAGCAAAGAGTTTGTCAATACATTTTTCCATGCTCTCCCTAAATATATAATGACCCAGCTCGTGAGAGATTTTCATGAGAAAAGATCTTTAGACTGGGTCATTGAACAGGCTACCCGGATCTATGAGGTGCAGAAGCCTATCAAAAATAAAAATAACGCGCCGAAAAACCCCAAAACCAACAGCACCCCTGCTGCTGCCAAGGTGGCAGAGGTCAAGGTTGCCCCCGTTTTAGATTTGGAGATGGGGGGGCCTCAAAACCTGCCTGCACCAAATAATTCACAGCCCAGAAGGCCCTCGGGCCAGTCACCAACAGGAAGTCGAGGAGGTAGTGCCAAAAATGGGGTCCCCCGCTCCCCTGACTATGTAAGTCCCCGCTACAAGGGAAACCGACCAATCCTGGGTTATGTGTGTACTCCTCCAGCCCAAGGGGGGGATCCGGCCAAGCACCTAACCCATAGAACTACCCTCCCAACTTCCCACAGGAGGGCAGAAATTCTCCCAATCCTGGGCAGAACTTTTTCCCCAGGAATCCACCCAATTTCCAGCCCCAAAATCATCCATCCTTCTTTCCCCAATTCCCTGAGCCCAGACAACCTAATCCGGGAGAGGGGAGGCCAAGGGTGGAGGGGTACCAAAATCTTCCCAACCAGAGGTACTACCAGAGAAGGGATAGCTACCCTTCCCGGGATCAGCCCAGGGGAGAAAATAGAGCCCCGTATCAGCCTGAGCGGGTTTCCCAGTTAGAGCGCCAGGTCCAAAATATGGCACGGGATCTGGGTCGCATACTGAGGGCTCAACAGAACCCTCAGATGAGCATGCCACCGCAGAATGCCCCAAACTCTGGACCTGGTGCTCCAGAACAATGACGGGGGCAGCACCCCGATAACCCACCGGTTCCCAGGGAGGAGGCACAAGGGGAAGGGGGGTGTAAAGCCTTGGAGGAAGCTTCCTTCCCAAATTGTAAACAGCCCCTAGAAAACCAGGAACCGGAAACAAAATCTCCTACCCCTGAAAGTCTGCCACCCAAGGAGCAGAGAGGAGGTAGGAGCAACAAAGGACCTAAACAGACCCACTTTGTGGAGGAGGTACAGGTCTTCCAATTTGAGGGAGAGGGATCCTCAGAAGATCGTGGGAAAAGGATCTTCTCTTTCAGAGATGGGGGAACTCCTCCCAAAGAAAAATGGGTCCCAAGGGATTCCAATCCAGACTGGGGAGATATGGAGACTGAGCAACCGCCGCCCATCATCTCATCCCAGAACCCACAATACCAAAATCCCCTGGTTCAAACCCATCCTGGTGACTGCCTCCAAAAAGGGGGGGTGGCCCAGAACCGGAACCAGGGGAACCCACAATGGCTCTGATCTCCAGTTGCCAACTTTTTCTTTCAGATTCCCAAGACTCTCCACAGAATTCTGCCCAAATCTCTTCTCTAGCAATGTCCAAAACCAGAAAGTTAGCCCACCAGTTGTCCAAAAATGTGCATTATCTGTGCCCCCCTTGAGGAGAAGGCGGGAAGATACTATGCCCCGGTACAAGTACAGGGGCAGGGTACAATTTTGGCATTGGTGGACACTGGATCCCAAGCTACGCTTCTGTCCAAAAGGGCCTTTGAGGAACTAAATGCAGGAAGGGGGAGAATTACCGTATTCCTCTCACCTCTCTTCCCGGACAACTGCAGAACTTTGACGGGAAGGAAATTCCTGTCGAGGGGACTGCAGATTTGGACATCAAAATTGGGCGACACATGGTGAAACATCCGGTCATAGTAGTGACGCCAGAGGGCACCCCTTGTTTACTAGGGAATGACCTCCTGAGAAGGTTGTCAGCCCTAATAGATTGTGTAAACAAGGTCCTCTGGACCCAGAATAGCCGACCAATAAAATTAAAACAGAGTGTCAACCATGTTAGTTTAAACGGCACCTGCCACATGGTTGAACAAAAATCTGACCAAGTAGAATTTCACTTCCAGAACAACCAAATTCCAGACGTGACAGTAATAGCAGTAGGACAACAGACTGGTGATGGGGGGTCCTCTCTATTTCTGAAAATCAAC
Source organism: Ambystoma mexicanum (assembly GCF_040938575.1). Classification (NCBI taxonomy): domain Eukaryota; kingdom Metazoa; phylum Chordata; class Amphibia; order Caudata; family Ambystomatidae; genus Ambystoma; species Ambystoma mexicanum. Next base: position 365,555,302 of record NC_090923.1, read on the forward strand.
CTTCCTTCCAGTTTAAGGTGGTATTCCACACTGGAAGGAAACACCCTGAAATTCTTTACTAATCCACAATCAGAAACTCCCACTCCTATAGTCCAGAAAGATGTGAAATCAGCTCAGGGCCTGGCTGATATTCAGCAAATTGGAGAGCAGTTGTTCATCCCTGTTCAGTTAAATGATGGGAAGGACTCTGTTCTCTCTCGAGTGTGCGTGAACAATGGTAAGAGCTTTGTCAGCGAAGCCATGTTCCGCCAACTCCCAAAATATCCGGCCATTCCCACATTCAAACTGATAGACAAATGGGAAATGGACCTGGAAGCATCTAATTCCAAACAGCTTCTGCCAAGCAGGTGTATGCTCAAAGTCTCCATTGGCAACAAGAGCATAGTCCATAATTGTTGGGTCGTGCGAGACGTCACTGCCGCCTTTTACTTAGGGAGTGACATTCTCAATCGCTTTGCCATTAGTTTGGACCTAATAAACTTCAAAGCTTGGTCCCTATTAGCGGATAATCCCATGGGCTTTGATGATCCAGAAAAAGCATTTAGGTCAGCTCAATTGCTGCCTTATGCAGTTGAAATTCAGATTAAAGAGGAAGTCACCATCCCAGAAAGGACCCGACAATTCTCCCTGGAAGTGAAAGTTAAAGAGGACAACATTTGAAAAACCCTGATGCTTATATTCATCTAAATGCTTCTCTCCAACAGCAAGGGTTGGGGGTAAACCCAATTCCATTAGTCAACATAGAACATGACACCATTCTAATAGAGGTGGATAACAGCGACTTAAAGAGTATTACTCTAGCCGCAGGCACTATTATTGGAATGGCAGTTGATGACCCACATTTTTCCATTGATCTAGGAAATGAACTGTTAGGACCAATCCCCAAGGACTGTTTTGACGGTGACAGTGATGACAACACAACAACAGACAGGATTTTCACCCAGCATGGGGGGAACTTCCTGGTGTACACTTCTTGCCCTTATGGTAAGGAAGATGTGACTTGTGACTTCCGGAGGGATGAGGTGATTTTCCAGGTCCATGAGGGCTGCCTTTCCCACCTGAAGCCTCCAGACCAAATCAGCACTCTGACCAGGGACTTCTCCACCCAGCTGGAGGAGGCCGCTGAGATAGCCAAACCAGAAGTCTTTCCAGGCTTCAGGCAGATGGTGGAAGAGAGAGTCAACCTAGCTGATGCCTGTGTGACTCTGGAACAAAAGCAAAAGTTGAAACAAGTTTTCTTGGATTTCCAAGATCTCTTTGCGGTAGACTCATATGACTGTGGCCGCACCGACATCCACACAGCAACAATCCCCACGGACCCTGGAATGACTCCAGTGTTTGTGAAGCAATATCGCTTGCCTCTCGCATCCATGGAGTCCCTTACTGAAATAATTAAGAACCTAGAGTCCCGGGGAATAATTCGTCCAATACACAGCACCTTCAATAACCCGGTGCTGGGAATATTGAAGCCAAACGGCCAGTGGAGACTCTGCGCCGACCTCAGGGAGCTCAACAAACGGGTCCATACTTCCCGATGGCCTCTGCCCTACATTGACCAAGGGCTGGCCCAGATCCAGGGGTCACAGGTATTCACTGCAATAGACCTGACCAATGGATACTGGACTGTGCCTGTCAGTAGGGAGGACCAATACAAGCTGGCTTTTACCTTTGGGGGCCAGCAGTACACATGGACCCGGACTCCCTTCGGATACCTCAACTCTGGCAATTAATTCAACATTTTCCTACATACGGACATACCCGACCTGGGTGCGAGCAGTAACCTGGCTTATGTAGATGATGTCCTCATCAAAAGTTCATCTGTGGAGGAACACATAGCGGAGATCCGTTATGTTCTGACCCAGTTGAGGGCCGTCGGAGCAAAACTTTCCTTTCAGAAAGCACAGTGGTGTAGAACCCGTGTTAATTTTTTGGGGCATGAGATTACTCCTCAGGGTCTCTGTCCCCAGGAAAAGAAGGTGGAAGCACTCCAGAAACTAAAAGACCCCACAACTCTGCGGGAACTAAGGAGCCTCCTTGGACTGACTAATTACAGCAGAAAGTTCATTGAAGGCTACGCAGAGATCACTAGACCCCTGATTCATCTCTTGAAGGGGGGGGTCAAGTGGGAATGGGGTCCAGAACAATCCGAGGCGGTAAGACAACTCAAAAGAAGCCTCTCACAAGCGCCTTGCCTAGCTTACCCTGTCAGAAACAAGGAGTTCTTCCTGGAGACGGGGTTCTCTAATACGTGCTTGACGGCAGTATTATACCAAAAGCATGACAAGGTCAATAAAGTAATCTCCTATGCAAGCAAAGCTTTATCCTCTGTGGAGGAAAAATTCAACGATTGTGAGAAGGCACTCCTGGCAACAGTGTGGGCATTCAAGAATTACCGCCCGTTTATCCATGGGGAACACATCATAGTGGAGACTCCACACCAGCCTCTGCAATATCTCCAAAGTGACAGAATCCGGGCCGGAAATGTGAGTAATTCCCGAATTACTTCCTGGATTCTGTCAATGCAAGGCTTTCCTGTGGAGGTCAGATATGGCCAAAACAAGAAGAGTCCCCTCGCGCAAGGTCTGACTGACTTGCATGATTGTGCCAGAGAAAACTGTCTCGAGGACGAAAGTCTAAAAATCAAGGACAACACGGAGGCATACCTTAATTCCCCACACAAAGTCTTTGAAGAGGACAAGTGTGAGGGAATGCCCACTGTCTATGTGGATGGATGCTCTTACCATGTTGACAACGACGGGGAGAAAGAACTGGTGGCTGTCGTAGGGAATACATGGGTGAAGGAGTTCCCAGAACCCTCCGCTGGATACAAAATTGGTCCCCGAAGTAGTCAGGTGGCAGAATTGATGGCTGTGCATCAGGCCATCCTCACTGCTGTCCAACATCAACTCCACGAACTGGTCATAATCACAGATTTGGATTATGTACGGAACGGGTTCGTGGAGCACCTGGTCAACTGGAAAACCAGAGGCATGTTATGCGCTAATAACAAACCCCTGAAACATGGGAAGTTAATCCAAAACATTGATGATCTGGTCACATCGAATGGGATGACCATCTACTGGAAAAAGATCAAGGGTCATTCCAAAGTAGAGGGACCAGACAAAACTGGAAATGACTTAGCTGATCAGCTGGCCAAAACTGGGGCCATCCAAGGGGATCTAATAGAAATAGTGTCCCTGTTGGGGGAAATCAGGGTCACCGCTATCACTAGGTCCCAGACAAGTGCTCACCATGATCTTTTAACTGCACAATGGAGTAAGGAGACCCCTGATGCGGATTTAATTACAGCTCAGAAGGGGGATCCAATTATTGGTAAGTTTTACCAACACCTTGAGGACCCTGAGAACTTTCCCCTGACGGATACCGATTACATTGGGAAAGAGGACCTAAGAGTGTTGATGAAATGTCCAAAAATGTTCCGAATCCAAGACGGTTTGCTGGTAAGGAAATCCAAAGCTGGTCACGATCAGTGGGTGGTTCCTACCTCATTCCGAAGCCTGATGTTAAGTCACGCCCATGATGCGGCCACCGCCGGTCCTAGAGGGTTTCACACAACACTGGAAATCTTAAGAGAGGTTGCATACTGGCCACACATGGGGCAGGACCTCGACCAATACTTGAAGGGTTGTCTTGTGTGTGCACAATTTCAGCCAACATCCCTCACACACCGGGCACCTCTCCAAAAGAGGCGAATGACACTGCCATGGTTAGATTTGCAAATCGACTTTGTAGGCCCTGTAATCCGCTTGTCTAGAGGAAACAAGTACATGTTGACCGTTACATTCTTGTTTACCAAGTGGGTGGAATGTCTCCCAGCCCCAAATTGCAAGGCAGAAACTGCAGCTGCCCTGATGATTAACAACATCTTTTCCCGTTTTGGTCTACCTCAAAGGATTGAGTCAGACAGGGGTAGCCACTTCACCAGTGAAGTAATAACAAAGATGTGGGAGATACTGGGGGTTAAAAGGAAGCTACACATTGCTTACAGGCCAGCTTCTTCTGGAGCAGTAGAGAGATACAACCAAACCATTGTGAGCATATTAAAGAAGTTTGTGGCAGATTCTGGGCCAAGTTGGGATATCCGATTACCTCTGGACCTAATGGCCATCAGATCTACCCCATCTGCAACCAAAATGTCACAATTTGAGTTGATGACTGGACGCAAGATGGTGCTTCCTCAGCATTTGCTCTACAGGACCCAAGAGCAGACCTTAATAAATGCCTCCACAACTCATGAGTATGTGGAGAATTTAAGGAAACACCTTCAACATGCTTTTGCCTATGCTCAGCGGAATCTAGAAAGATCAGCCGAGAGTATGAAGACCCACTATGACCTGAAAACTTCCAGGAAGGAATATCAGGTGGGGGATCGGGTCTATTTATACAACTTCCAAAGAAACCAGGCAAAACAGCGAAAATTCTTGCCTACATTTGAGATTATAGACAAGATCTACCCTGTGGCCTACAAGATCCGCATCCCCAAAGGTGGTTTGGCAGAGGGGGAAGACAAGTGGGTCCACATAAACCAGTTGAAGTGTTGCCATCCCAGGCAAAATTTGCAGCAACTGGAGGAGTCCTCTGTAATCCCAGAGGGTACCGCTCCAGAGTAATTCAATTCCAACCCTAAAAGATCCTACATATAGCCTATCAAATTCTGTGTTTCTCAAGTTTATGTGTTCCTGTCTCTTAATTTAAAAAAATGTGCATGTTCATATCTGTTGAGTTCTAAAATATATCTGCCACCCCACTATATCATTGGTGGGGGAGAAATGTCCATGAATAGGTATTGCCGCTTTTCCTTTGTCGTCCTAGGAGAAAGAAAACCTGGAGACTGGCCAAGGAGGACGATCCGGGGACCGGGAGCCGAGACCCGAGGGGCCCAGGGTACCACCCAATATTCCCATCAGGACCGGCGAGGAGAACCGATCGATCAGTACCGGATGGAGGAAAAGATGCTGAACTGTGCCATTTGCAGAATTGGAAGAAGATTATGCCGACATACCATTGCGTGGGTCATCACCTTCTGTGCACCCGACTCCCCATCGACTCAAATTCAAAGTGCAGTCGCGTGGGGGGCTTTGTTGGGTGTCCTGACCCACGTTTGAGCTATCATGCTGCAACATTTGGTGCTGTGGGCTTAGAAAATCCAAGATGGCCAAAAAGCCCACATGTGCGCTAAAATCCAGGAGAACCACGCAGTTTGTGCACACTAAAATGGTTGCCTAACTTGCCACCCACCAGTGCGAGCAGGATGGGCCGGGGTGCCATGAGTGAAATGTGTGCCAAAGGAAAAACCGCACTTTAAAATCACCTTTTGTTTCCCTGAATGCCAGCTCAAAATGCCTATTTCAAACATTGCAACATATCCAAAAATCTCACTGAACACCAGCAGACATCTGGCATAATGAAGTATGTGTGCATTTAAAATCTGGGAAGTTGAAGAGCCCCAAAACAATGTTCATAACAAGACTGGCTGAGCTCTGCAGGTCTGCAGCAGCCTAACTGAAACTTGATTTAAAACTACCAAAAATCGAAAATGTTTAAATTAACTGAGTGACCTACTTTTGAGTGTCACATAGTTTGTCACTGTTGAAATGTCATAGTTTAGAGCTTAGAATCAGTGTTTTAGCTGCATGTGTAACAATTGTATGTTTGATTTAAACTGGGAACAAAAAGTGACATGTTAGCTAAATTCTGGCTTAAAGGAACAGAATTCTGCCTGACAACTTCCCCCAACTGGAGTGAAACTGGATCCACAGCAGTTCAAAGGCCTAGCTGCCTTCTGCTGCCCACACTAAAAGGATATGCCATCTCTCTGATAATTGGATTAGGGGTGGAGCACCTACAGACTGCAGGAGGTTGAACAAAGCCCTTCCTTGACTCAGGCAGATGGTTTATTGGGGGGGGCCGTAAAAAAGCTTCCTCTTGGCAGAAGCTGGCAGGGGCAGGGTCTCTGAGCTTGGCAGAAACTGGATAAACTGGTTTCTACACCATGTGACCTGAAAAGACACACCCCTGTTGGCCAGAATATGATTTTAATAAAGATGTATAACTCAGGGTGCAGACTTGTCAAAATTAGCTAAATGATACCATAATTCTTGTGATTTTTCTGCCCACATTTGAAGAGGTTTTAGGCCCTGGTGGTATGATCTGGGGGGTTGCTAGCGGAAAATAGGGTTTCACTCCAAATGTATGCATGTTAAAAATCTGACACTTCCTTATATAAATGCATCCATGCCTTGCGCACATTTGTATACATTTTAATGACAAACCAATGTTGCATAGCCCACTAAAATCGAAAATATGTTGCCATTTTTTAATGCAAGCCTCCAGGAAGAGCAGAGTTTGATCAGAGTATACCTCATGTGATATGTGATGGGTGCATGTAATTTTAAATAAGTATCCTTTCTGCAGACCATAAAACAGCATCACCATGACACACATTTCCTTCCCCCAATCAAAGCAGTGCGGAAAGCTTGACCAATGGGCAGTTGAGAGAGGGGCTGGCTAGTGATGCTGCACACACACCCACTTTCAAAAGACATAAAAAGAGCCACTGGAAGCTAGAGAGGACATTCAAATCCAGTTGCTGCAACGCGCTCTGTCGGACCACACAACATCCAGAAGATACCAGATCCAACACTTAGATTTTAAAACTCCAAAGAACTTGATTCAGTACTCAAATCAAGGGCCTAAACCCACAAACTGAGAACTCTTCTCAGCAGGTCTCAGCATCCAGCAAACCTAACAGCGGTAGCAGCATCCAGGAGCCATGCAGATCAGCGCTGTGTCCAGAGAAAGCTGTGCAGAAAGATCCAGGAGCTGTGCACAGACGCTGTACCCAGAGATCCAGGAGCCGGGCCAGGAGCAGTGTCAGACCAGACCAGCAGAGCAGAGACCAGATGCTGTGCGCAGAGACCGTCCGGGGCGAAACCAGAACCAAAGCCATCTTGACCCGATCCGTGAGACCTAGACCTTCCAAATACATTGTGAGTACAGCTAGGAGGGTGTGAAACCAAATCTCTTAGTTTCCAGTGATATAATTCAATCTATTTAATCTAAGTAGAACTGCCTCCTAACTGTCACTTGTCAATTCTGCAGCCGCATAGCTGTCACCTGTCATTTTTAAAAGCTGTCACCTGTCAATTTGAGTTACTTTAAATTCGAAAAACGACCTTTACAAAATCATTCATATCTTTGGAACCGTTTGGGCTAGAAACTTGCTGTAACTTTCCTCTGAAAGCTTAGAATCTCAGCTTTTCAACGAATCTTTATAATTTTGCTGTAATCGCGATTCACGCATTCGCGAATTTTGCCGCGATTTGCGATTTCAGCCGATTTCTCTCACGTGTGAAAAGCGGCAGCTTCTTTGCTTTACTTTGCCAAAAACTCGTTTAACCTACTAGTTACTCCTAGAGCATTGTTAAAATGATCCTGAACTCATATAACATAGCTATCACTCACCCTGAACCTCCTAAAGGGAATTAAAAGCATTTTCAGCATATTTCTCACTGCATTGTCACCATATTCAAAGCATTTTGCCTGTGTTTCAAAACTCCTATCTGTTGTATAAGCTGCTGGGGGGGAATTGAACTGAATTCTATTTGATTGCATTCCTAAGAACTGTGTGCTCTCATCTTCATCTCCTTACATTGCATAAAGGGGGGGTGAATTGTCCAAGAAAGTGATTACATTGTCTTTTGCTGAAATCCTATCAAGTTATTTTCTGTACTGCATTTTCATTCCACATTGCATCTATTTGAAACCATAAAAGTATTGTTGCTATCTTATCCATCCTATACCCACTCATCATTGATTATAAAGAAGTGTGCTAGTGACAGACTATCCATTATTGATTACTGCTCAGATTAAGTGTGATATTCAATTATGAATTCATTATAAAAGTGTGATATATATATATATTGTTTAAATTCTCAAATAAACCTTTTACACTTGCAAAACAGAACTACTTCTTGGCTCAGTGGGGTCAGGGGGATTCCAAGAGAGGGGTGTTATATAGGGGTAGTCATCCAGAACTCATGAACTGGACATAAAGATATATCAATAAGGGTTTCCATTCAGTATCCCAGACTAGGCATTGACTTAGCTGTAGTGTTGAATTGAATCCTCTTACAAGATGAGTTTCCCATGCTGCATCTGACAGTAGAGCAGCAAAGACAGCTTAATCAGGAGATCACCAAGGAAGAAATTGGGAAAGTGATTTCCACGTTGAAGGCAGAGAAGGTCCCCAGTCTGGACGACTTCAAAGCATCTTTGTTCAAGCAGTTGTCTTGCATTATTTGAGATCCTCTGCATAGCTTATTTAAAAATATAATCCTCAGGGCTCTTCGGCTCAAACCATGGGGGAAGAAGAAATATCGCTAATACCGAAGCCGGGTAAGGACACTACCCTATGTGCCTCCTACAGGCCCATAGATGTCCTGAACACGGACATTAACTTCTAGGCAAAAATCCTAGCATCCAGGCTGGACAAAGTACTTACAGCTCTAGCGGCAGGAGACCAGGCAGGCTCTGTGTGGGGATGACAAGGGGATGATAGTTTCAAAAGAACATAGCTCTTGTTGATACAGTGCACAGAATGCGTGTCCCAACACTACTTCTTGGACTTGACGCTGGGAATCCATTCGATCAGGTGGAGTGGCCTTTTCTATTGGAAGTTCTTTTTATGCTTAATATAGGCAAAGGCATTATTAGGGGGTTTTCGCATTGTACTCATGCCCAGTGGCTAAGTTTGCTGCTAATGGGTCTATGTCAACTGGTTGTACTTTCTCAAGAGCACCCGACAGGGCTGTCCCCTCTCGCCACTACTATTTGCTTTCACGGTAGAGCACTGGGTGATGAGAATTAGGTTGGATTAGGGGATAAAAGGTATACCATACCGAGGTCACACCCACAAGGTTGAGATGTTCACCAAATGATGTGATTTTGACTCTGTCGGAAGCTGAGACCTTGATCCCTTGGCTGCTTGGAATTTTGAACTTATTTTGTGGGGTCTCTGGATTTAAGGTCACCCTGGATAAGAGCAAGGCACTTAACATTAATAATAGCACAGACACTATAGAGCACCAGCAGAGAACTGTTCCCTTCAAGTGGGCTAAGGGGAAGCCTAAATACCTGGGAGTCTATTTAACACTGCAGTGTGCAGGGCTTTACCAAGCTAGCTACCCCGGATTGTTTGCCGCCATAAGAACAGACTTACATTCCTGGGGCATGCAAGCGATCTCGTGTTCGGCTGGGCTGCCACGACGAATATGAATATATTAACCCTGTTATTGTACTATTTCCAGGTGCTCCCGGTTGCTATTACAGCCCAGACGCTACAAAAGGTGCAATGGGACATTCTGGATCATGTGTGAAAGAATGGGAGGGCCAGAATCACCAAGGCAACCCTATGCAGACCGGGAGAGGACGATGGGATGGAAAATCTGAACATAAGGCATTACTACCAAGCAGCACAGGTTAGGATTAACACAATTAAGGTTTGGTGTCATATTGAAGAGGAAGTCTCAGGCAAACCACGTAGGCATATCCCATGGCTAGAGCAGCGAGATAGGTCATTGAGTTTGTATGAATTATCGTCTACTAGGGTGACTAGGCAGTCCTGGGATGCGATGGATTTATGACTGGGTCTCTCCTCTTTCCCATCTCCTATCACTCCTATTCACTTTAATCCTAACTTGCAATCCGTTTATGAAGGGTTAGCCTTTGCTAATTATGCAAGTTACTTGCGCACATGTTTGAGAATCGCAAAATACGATCCTTCAAATCCTGCAAGGCACCTTTTTGGGTTGGTCAGAAAGACAGGTTTCAATAATGGCAGATTTGGCATGGGCCAATGCAACCTGGTTATATGGAGGTAGCCATCAGGCCATTGACTGAATTTGAAAGGACATTTCTGTCGCTGAGTGACTCCACTAGGCTCATCTCTCAGCTATATGTTTGCCTAGGCAATACAGGAGGGCTGACAACACCACCCTATGTGAAGGCCTGGCACAAAGAACTGGGGATGGAGCTTCCGATTGGGAGTTGGAAGGAAGCATGGAGCGGGCTTAAAAAACCAACTGGAAGTGTACAATATGCTAAAAGGGGCTTCAAATTCCTATCTTGGGATATTTAACACAAGATAGGCTAAAGCACATGAACGGGATGGGTTGTGGGGGGACTGGAACATATGTGCATATTTGGTGGTGGTTTACACGATATTTGGCAGAGACTATGAGTACACTTAATCACATAAACGGGGCATCACTACTACTGGATCTGGTTGTCTGTTTGTTGGGCATATTCAAAGGGGGTAAAGAGGTCAAGGGCTCTGCAAACCCTCACCTTTTGAGAATGATGCTCCTGATTGCAAGAGCCACAATTGCAGAACGTTGAAAATCTCAAAGTTCGCCCACAGTGGAAGATTGGCGTGCGCGTATGTGGACGGTGGCAGCGAATGAGAAGGTTGTTTATTTTCTGACAATGAGGTCCAAGCATTTTTTGCGAGAAGTCGAGGCTTCTTCGTATATGCACAAACACACAATAGGAATTTTACCTGCCCTACTATGTTGAGTGTGATGGGGTTGCTCGAATGCTCATAGGGTTCTATACAGGCCTCCATATGGATAACCGCTAAGAAGAATATGATTACTATGGTTTTAAGATGTGAATGCAGAACTGTCTAGGCTTCCATGATGATGATGTTCTTTTTTTATTCTTTCCGTTTGCACTGTGCTGTATTCCAAAACTCCCTGGGCAGTGAATGTACCATATTAGCCGAGGATTGAGCATTGTTTATGATGCATTTGTTTAATATGAAATGCCAATGAAATGATGTCAATACAAAAAGAAAGACAGAATCAAAAGGGAGTGTAAATGCTCTAAGGAATTTTATTTATTTGCTAATTAATTGAAATGAATCACATATCACTTTTATATGGAAAGGCACATTTGGGGAACTATGATTAAATGTATATTACTGGTAACCAGTACATAGTCTATGGGCCTCATTAAGTGGAAGGACTCCACAGGAATGGATGAACAGAAGCACCAGCACTGTTGTCACTGGTACCGGTGCTTCCATGGCAACCCTGCTTACCGGGTCTAATGTGCCCGGCAGGTCAGACCTGCCAGGTGCATCTGCTCTGTCAGGCAGAGTTGTAGTCCAGAAAGGGTGCCGGTACATTGCTACCGGCACCCTAGGTTCCTGATCGGCAGACTCGCAATGAGGCACTATGTGCTTTGGTGAAATAGAATAAATAAAATAGAACCCTTTCAGTGTGGACATTGCCACGGGTCTCTGTCTACAATTTGTGATATCTGGTAGTTATGGATCACACAGGTTGAGAGTGACACTTTAGAGATCGGATGTAGTTTGGCTGCCATGGAAAATAAGGTAACTAAATCCTGTGTCCCTGACAAACAAATTGATCTGCACTCGTTGATGTTAATAAGTGTATGAGCCACTAAGAAGAAACAGTGAGTAGGGTTCAGTGTCTAGGTATTCTTATGATAGGAGTTGTGAATACAATATATTTATTTGAACAGCCAAGCATTTTAGAGAATACATAAAAGCATAATTGTGTCAATAAACAGGAATGCACAGTATTCATGTAACACTAGGTGCTGAGCCTGTTTTGTTTTCCAAAGGATCCCAGAAATAAAAGAGTGAACTTTAGTTTAACACCACTACAAAATAGTCAATGATCAATATATTCTATTTCTTTTGATTTTGCACAGGCATATGATTACACCAATTTGCCACAAATCATTAATGTTTTTAATCTATAAGAGTTTGTAGATCCAAAACATGTTGTTTATTCTTATGTTCATTGTATTTTTCCAAACTGAATGTGTAAGTCTGACCAATCATCCACCTGTGCATTATATGGAATGGGGGTGCTTTTATGAAATACATTATTTTGATTCAATTATAGTGCTCATCCTATCAGTTCATAAGGCAGGCCTCATTGATTGTATTATTTATGCTCATTTTGTGGTGGATTGCCAACAGTATTTTAGATGCAAATCTCTTGCAAGGTGAGTGGGGGACAGTTCACTGGAAAACTCCATCTTCAAATATGAAATAAAATCAATTGTTACTTGAAACCAGCGTATGTTTGTCAAGAGTGAGTAAGTGTTTAGGGTTTTCCAGGTTTGGTAAACAAACCTAAAATAAAAGATGATCTTGGAACTCATTTTGCAGATATAAACTGATAACAATATTTCATGGAATAGCAGACTCCATGCAGGAAACAAAAACATTTATTGAACCCCCAACAGCTGGGAGAAGTAAAAACAGCCCTGCGCTAAACTGGCTGCTAAAACACTTTTTATACAAGACATTCATTATACATTATTCATTATTATAAGACATTATTCAGGTCAAACAAGCTGATTGGTGCAAATCCCATAGCCTCTGTATATTGGTGTGATTTCATTGGCTAACATATTTCCTGGCACTAAAATCCACACCACCTATTTCTGACATCACACCCTAAAATCTCCCTCCCCTTTACTGACATCACCATGTGCTGACAAGCAGAATAGATGAAAAATACAAGTTTCAACCGGATTTTGTTTTGCTGGAAATAAAGCGAGGTATGGCCCGGCACCCAAGGCCGAATAAACATTAGAAAATCATGCCATTGCACTCTGACTGGTTCTCTTGTCCCTCCCTATCTTGTCCCTCACTTTGTGACACGTCTAGTTATAAATAGACTTCTGCAAAGCACTGCTGAGATTTGTATTTTCTGCTATTTAATTCTTATGTTGCCATTATATTTGAATGCCACAGTCTGTGCACCATGCGTTCCGGGCAATCCCCTAGTCCCATGGGAACTTTCTTTAAATATCTATTGTGCTCACTAAGTCCTTCTAATGTGCATGTATTTTAATACATTTAGCCTTGTTAAGTTTTCGGAGCCCTGGATGCCTGGGCTATTTCTAAGCCATTATTTGGTGTCCATTTTAACGAAGGTGACTGCCTAATCATGAATGCTTCTTTATGTGCAATGAGTGCTAGGTTAGTTCTTCATGTATACATGAATGCAGTTAATATTCTTTGTGTATAAGTTCACATTTGTCGCACTGTGTTTTCTTCTTGGTGGGTGCATATTTGCTTCTAGTGGATGCATATGTATGGTTACAACATTCACATTAGTGAATCTGTCCTGCTTTTAGTTTCTATTGTCTCTTAACCCTGTGGCAACAGTCAGGTATAAAGACAGAATGGCTGTTTTAGTGCAGTAGCTAGTAGTGACGTAATATTCTTCAGTGTCATTAGTAATGTTGTGGTTTTACAATATTTTCCTTCTTTATGTTTATTTTGGGCCTATCAAAATATGACCACCCAATTGTTCACATATATAACCCAATGCTACTCTATTACAATGTGTGCCCATCTTGTTTGGGGCGGGTTGTTATACTGCCCTGAAAGAGGCCTCACCTGATTAATTAATCCTACAATGTTTAAGTCTCATTGTATTATCCTGAAAATGACATAGTGGTATAAAGGATGGTCTGTACCTTAAAAGAGTACATGCAAATGCCTTTAGAGTATGAAATTGATTAGAGAAAAACTCTAGGTCGGAGGGAGGCGACCTGTACCCTCCCAGATGTGTTTGCATACTGCCCTCATCAGCCTCACAAAGTGTATTTGATGGTGAGTCACAAGCTGCCTATCCCTGCTCTACAGCCTAAACTCTCACATAGAGTTACCAGAGTATTGCCTAAAGTAGGTGTAAAGGGGATAAATCCCAACACGAAGGCGTGTCAAAACACATGTCACCACAAACGTTTAAGATTCACAGTTCTTTGCTAATATTGTCAGGATGGTTGGTGCTAAACTCTATATGGGACATCAAGTTGTCCCCACAGTTTATTCATTTATTTACATTTATATAGCGCGCAAGCAGCCCAGGGGCACTGAGGCGCTGTTACTTGCAATAACTTAGTTACATGGTATAGGCATGGTAGCGATTGTTGACACATTATGAATGTTACAGGAAATCATACTGTTATTATAGATATTGCTTTTGGTCATATAATACAGTATACATGAAAAGTATTCGTGCTGATGTGTGTGGCCTTATGTGAAGAGGGTAGTCTTCAGCGTTTTGCGGAAGGTGGTGAGGGAGGCCTCACCACGGATAGTGGGTGGTAGGGCATTCCAGTGAGAGGGCGTGAGATAGGGGAAGCTGGATCCGCCCGCTTTTACTCTTTTTACTAGTTGCACAGAGAGCATGATGGTGTATGGTGATCTGGTTGGCCTGGTAGTGGAGACGGGGTGTATCCTTTGTGAGAGGTATGCAGGAGCAGTGAGGTGAATGCACTTGTGGGTCAGTGTCAGGGCTTTGAATACGGTCCTTTCTTTTATTGGGAGCCAGTGGGCTAGTTTTCTGGCCTCAGAGATGTGTTCTCTTTTAGCAATGCCTTGGGATGCCCGGAGAGCATTGTTCTGTATTACTTGTAATCTCTCTAAGTTTTTATTGGAGGTTCCTAGAAAGAGTACATTACAGTAGTCTAGCCTAGAGCCGGTGATGGCTCTGGCTATGTTGGTGCAGTTCTCTTTGGAGAGAAAGGGTCTGACTACATTGATAGGTTTGGCATGATATGCGGCTGCAGAGGCTATTGCATTGACTTGTCTGTCCATGGATAGGCTGGAATCCAGATAGACTCCCAGAGTTTTGACAGAGTCGGAAACTGGAATTTTAATGGAATCAATGGTGAAGTGGCTGAATTGGGCATCTAGATTTTTTAGAGTGTCAGGAGAACCTACCAGGAGGAGTTCTGTCTTGTCAGAGTTGAGGCATAGTCCGTTGTCTGCCATCCAGGCTTGGATGGTGTTGTAGAGGTTGTTGAGGGTCAGGGAGTCAGTGTTGTAGTTACCTGTGAGAGTGAGGATGATCTGAGTGTCGTCGGCGTAGTTGGTGTAGGAGATGCCCATGGCGACGAGGATGAGGAAGAGGGGGCGTGTAAAGATGTTGTATAGCGTGGGGGAGAGGCAGGAGCCTTGGGGCACCCCACAGAGTACAATGGTTGGTGATGCGGCGGCTAGGTCAGAGAATACTTGCATGGTTCTGTCTTGTAGGAAGGAGGTGATCCACGCTGTGGCTTCTGGGGAAAATTTGGCAGTGGAGGAAAGGTGGTGGCATAGGACGCCATGATCCACGAGGTCGAAGGCCGCTGATAGGTTGAGGAGTAAGAGAAGTGCTGGTTTACCCAAGTCTCTAGCATCGTCCATCTGGTTTTTCAGGTCAAGTAGGGCTGTTTCGGTCCCGTGTCTGGGGCGGAAGCCAGATTGGTGGAGTCCAAGGAGTTTGTTCTCTTCAATGAAGTGTTGAACCTGCAGGTAGGCTGCTTTGTCCAATATTTTGAGGAGGAAAGGGACAGTGGTGATGGGTCTGTAGTTGTTGGGGGAGGTGGGATTGAGCGTTGGCTTTTTCAGAAGAGAGCAGACCCAAGCTTCCTTGAGGGAGGAAGGGACTTTCCCTGTGGTAAAGGAGGCATTTACAAAGGCTGTTAGGAAGGGAGCTAGTGTTTCCGTGCAGTCTTTGATAATGGAGGCTGGGCAGGCATCACCTTTGCAGTTAGAGGGTTTGATGTTCCTCATTATGTTGATGATGTCTTTTTCCTGAATGGGTTTGAAGGAGAAGGGTAGGGGGGATCAGGGGCAGGCGGTGGGACCGGGATGTGCTTGTTCGGTGGGGCTTGTTTAGTGGCTAGTATTTTGTTTTTGAGGAGGCTTAATTTGGTTTGCATGGCCTTTTGTATTTCATCACACCAGTCTTTGTCTTTGGTGAAATTCTGGGGGGCGGGAGTGGGTGTCTCGAGCTCTCTGAAAATGGCCAATATTTCTTTAGTGCTAGATTGGGCTTCCAAGATTCTGGATTCAAAAGATTTGGCCTTAGCTTGGGTGATTGCCTCTTTGTATTTGGTGGAAAGGGCTTTAAAGATCATCTTATCTTTTTCAGAGTGGGACGTTTGCCACTGTGTGAGTGCGGCTTTTTTCTTGTTCCGGAGTGTGAGGAGGTCAGGTGTGAACCAAGTGTTGGAATGAGTAGTGGGTTTGGATTTGCGAGGTTTGAGCGGGGCAATGGCGTTGATAGCTGCTTTGATGGCAGTATCATAGGTTGATGCAAGTGTTTCAGGGTCTGAAGAAAAAGGTGGTCTGAAGGCTGGACCTTGGAGGAAGGGCATTAGCCTCTCCTTAGTGAGCTGGCGGGAGCTTCTAGCGTGGCAGGGAGGGAGTGGTTGAGGTGAGGGGGTAGCTGGGGAGCTAGTGGTGAGGATGCTAAAGGTGACGATGTGGTGGTCAGACCATGGGGTGGAAGTGTTTCCTGTGATGATGAGTGGACAGTTGTGCTGTGCTATCCAGTCAAGCGTTCTGCCCTGGGTGTGAGTTGGGCTAAGTATGGTGTTCTTGTAACCTAGAGCCTTGAGGTCAGAGTCAAGGGATTTTGCTGCTACGTCCTTACTATCCCAGAGCCCTAGGTTGACATCCCCAAGGAGAATGGCTTTAGACTGTTTTTTGAGGTTGTCAGAGAGGAGGTGGATGAGAGAAGCTTGAAAGTCTCCTGTTGGGCCTGGTGGGCGGTAGACAGTGTGCACAGTAATGGTGCATTGGGAGGAGAGGGTTATTTTGACTTGGAGGTAGTCGCTGTTGTTGTTCAGGGATTTCTCTACCTTTCTGACAGGGAGGCAGTCTCTGGCAATAATTGCTACACCTCCACCTTTGGAGAGGCGATCTTGTCTAGTGATGGAGTAGCCAGGGGGTAGGGCGGCGAGTGAGAGCGCAGGGCCGGAGGCCTCATGTAACCAAGTTTCTGAGATCATGAGTAGATCTAGGTCTTGGGAGGTTAGGAGGTCGTGGATGTCTAGAGCGTGGGCATTGATGGATCTAGCGTTACTCATGGCGCATTTCAGGTGGGGTTCAGTAGTGGCTGGGGGGGTTCATGATGAGAGAAGGTGGTGTGGAAGGGGTAGGTGCGCTGTGAATGTTAGGGGAGATGCACATTACAGATTTTACACTGGGGGGTTCATTTTCAGTGGTGGTGGACACATGTGGCATAGCATTTGGCACAATAGAATTCAAAATGGTGGTAGAAGATTTGCACATCACAGATTTTACACTGTGGGTTCATTTTCAGTGGTGGTGGACACATGATTAATCACATTTGTTATGGGGGTAGTACAGTTGTGTGTAGGGTAAAGTACTTTGTTGGTTGCTGTATTGGTAATACTAGTAGTGGATGCGGCCTTTGAGGTTGTGCGGAGGAGCCTGGCCTTATCAGCGAATATAGAGGGTTGTACAGTACGTGAGCATAGCCGTGTATTACGTGTGCTCGTTAGGGTGGGGTGTGAGCTGAAGGCGGCTGAGAAGCCTTGAAGAGGCACATGGGTTGGAGAGAAACTTGCTAGAGTAGTGCTTCTTACCTTGTAGATGCTGCCAGGGTATTGGGCAGACAGCAGACGAGCAGCGAAGAGCTGCAAAGAGCACCGGAGGCCTTTCCTTAAGGCCTTCCCTGCTCGGCCTCACCTCTCGTCCCTCTCCCCCTCCATATAAAGCAGGAGGGGAGGGGCGGGCGGGGCGAGGCAGCGAATCGCGACACGGGCCAACGGCGGTGATTTTCAATGCACATTTTGTTGATTGTGCAGCCATAGAAACGGGGGCCATCTTGTCTGGTGCTTCAGCGCACGCAGCATGTATCGTAGACAAAGGGGAACACACGGCCGATCCGAAGTGAAGGAGGACAGCTGATTCAGCGCTCAGCTGGTCAGGGATGCTTCGTGCTCGCAGCGGAGCTGCAAAGAGCACCGGTGGCCTTTCCTTACGGCCTTCCAGTTGTCCTCACAGTCAACATACACTTTACTTGTCTGAATATTGTGATCCTAAGGCATAGGGAACTGGGGACCCTAGAGTGGCCCCGGGGAATACCCATTTCTCCCAGAGTACAACTGTCATGCTAATGTCCCTATCTGTCTAATGGATATAGAGCCCTGCATGCTCCTCGTAGTACATCTAGGATCAGCAGACTTAGGGAAATATTATTGCCAGGAAACAGCTTCTGCCCAGTGATGTTTCAGCCAAAGTTGTTCCCCTCAGTCCCAGGGTCATAGTGCCCGCAGGCTTCTTTACCGACACCAGGGATTCAGCACGCAGCACTCTTCTTTCCTCAATTCCAGTAATATAGTGCCCAGCATGCTTCTTTGCCAGTTTTATAGATAAAACATCCAGCTATCGGGGCTCACACATGAATAACTTTATATACATTTAGTCTCTATCATTTATCTGCAGGTGTTTCTATCCACATCAGACCTATACATTTAAATAGCCATCCGACCTTTTAATAAGGCTAAAACTCTGTTTTACCTTTGGCATCTGTTCAACTCTATGGTGCACTGTGCCAGTTCAGATCTTTGATGCTTCCCTTCAGGCTGTTTCCACTGAAGCCTTTCCTTTTGTATGCCACTGTCTCTAGTTTCTTATAAGGTGGGGAGAACCAATCCACCTCTGTTCCCTCCCCTACTCCCTGAAAGTAGGAGTAGGGGAGGGAACCCACAGACTCCAGACCCGCCCTTGTGTTCCCAAATACCAAATCATTAACACACACCTCACCCCCCCCCCCCCCACCACAAATACATACACACACACGCACATACCCACCTCGCCCAAACCCCCTCCTTACCTCTCCGGCTACCATTCTGCACAACTTCATGATCCACTACAGCATGTGCAGTAACTGCACAGGCAGTGTTCCCTGACATGCCGCCGTCCAGTGAAGGTCGGCCTGTCGGGAAACCTTTACGATGAAAGTGGGCACATCAGCCAGTTCTGCCTGTAGGTCCATAAAACCAGCCCCCCATATCTGATGATTAGTTTGCATACCTGCCAAACTTAAAGCTATGCCAGTCTTTCATTCATCAAACAGTCTCCAAGGTGGGCACTCCAACAGTCAGGCAAACCAGAGAGCTTCTTGATACATGCGGCCAAACTCAGGGAGTTGACAAAGAGCAGCACCGGAATCACATATACATGTTGCAACAGCCTCTCACTGCATCCTAGGTATGAAGAATTCAATAAGTGATCGTTAACAGTGTGCAGTATGTTAACGGCAGCGATAGATCAAGAACGCAATCTGTCTTAATCATGGCATAAAAAGAAAGAATAGCAGTGTCTACGAGGACATTTATGGAAAGGAAGGTTAAAAAGAAGAATCTTTTAAATTAATTTAGGCATTATACAAATAATATAAACATAAAAGAAGGTAATATTAGAAAAATAAAACTTCCTTTTCATGTACAATGTGAACTCTGAAGATACTTCACTACTAAAATTGTGAAAGAGAATATGGAAAATTCTATCTGCTTGGAGTTAGCTGGTGTTGCTAAGGAAAAGAACAGTGAATTAAGAATGCAAAAGGAAATGTCAGAGTAGAGACATCTTAAGCAGAGGAGTTCATATGATGGTGTGAGGAAAAATAGGAGATTGCCACTTGTACATAGTAGCCCTCTGCTGGGACCTACCATAGCTTTTATATTACCACTGCATAAATTATAGGTCAGTGGCATGTGCTTATAAGAAGGATCAGGATGGTATAGCCCTCAGTGGAAGGGCTATAATTGTATTAGAACATTGTATTCATTTTGAAATAGTGTCCTATTTAAAACAGGTGGTTACGTCACTGAATTATGTGTCAGGAAGCATATACAAGCATTTATGCATCCTGTGCCTTTCCATTGTCATTCCAGCCAATCCAGGAGTTAGCCAAGGAGGCAGTGGTACCGGAGCAGCACCATACAACCCAGTGCAAACTCTAGATCTCCCGTCACCAGGAAGCCACAGCCAAATTCTGGGAATACCCAGTGTTTGTGGTGCAGTCCATGCCTGACAGTTGGCACAGCAGGAAATGCCAACAATGTTATTCTAGGCAATACTGATGATGTAGTGTCAGGGTCAGGGGTATGGCTACAGGATGCCTTTTTGCTATTGGCACCATCCTTTCAGGCACATGCTCCCACCTCTAATGGAGGCAAGAGACTTCAGAGGATCCAGTATCAAAGCAACATTTCAAAAGAGCAGGGGTTCTAGTCATGCTGATGACCTTTCCTGATGCATAGCCTGCCCAAGAGCTTCCTATTGTTGGCTGTTCAGCTAGAGATTTAGCTTCTAGGAGATTTTGTTGATCCAGGTTTCTGTTTCCTTCATTTGGACTGCTACATGAAGGAAACGATTATGACACTATGGAATCCACAAGGACTGCTAATTTTCCCAATCCCTACTTTCCCAACTCCAGACCTTTATCCACCAGGACCCTGCACTACTAAGTGTGTCCACTCACTGCCTCATTTTCATTCTGGACACTGCTTCACCGCAAAGTCTATGGATGCCCAACCAAATAGTGACAGCACCTCTCACAAGGCAAAGAGAAGCTCCATGCGTGCTCTCCCTGCATGTTTAAAGCAATTCTATTTAATTGTTCTCCTATTTGCTTTGCCACACGCACACCTGTAGTTCCTTGAAGAACCATCTAGTTACTGCAGCTGGCAGCCTGCCCTTGGCCTACTCTTGTGCTCTGCCCTGCTGCCCCATGGTGCCTCCAGCAATATCATCTTGCTCCTGTGTCAAAATCATTTGGCCTGCAAATTGACAGGCCTTCTGACATTCTTCATTGCCTCAAACCACTATGTGTCCGCCAGGACCATGTCAAAATTACAGAAGGCAGAAAACGAGCTGCAATTATTATTGTAGCCAAGGAAGCACACTTATTTGGGTCATAGGTCCAGAAAACCATGCACCGTCTGTGCAACAGGTTGTGGGAGTGGATCTGTGGCAAAGTGAACATTGCGGTCGGCTTCCTGCACAGCTTTGATGACTGAAAAAACTGCTGGCAAGACCTGAAGAGGCGTGTCTGCAAGCAGGTCAACTTTCATAGCAAGTAATGCACACTATACTCACTAGAGGCACCTCCACAGCAACAGCATGGAATGTGATGCAGCTTGGGAGGAGGCACAAATTACCAGACAGAATCTGCCATTTAATTCAGCAAGTGCAGCCCTGGAAGCACCCTGGACTGGTTCAAAGGTAGTGGCATTATAACAGGGGTAGGGGCATAACATAGGTTGGAGAAGGCAGTGGACTCTTATTAGACATCCTTACTCTAAGAAGAAGTGGGATCCTTGGATGAGGATCAACTGAAAAAGTGAGAGTGAAGTCAAGATCAAAACTAATGGATAATGGGAAGGAGCGAAGCAATCAGGAGTTTGGGAATAACACTGATGGTTGATATTTCTGGCTTAGGAATATTGTTCTTTTAATGTTACAGGTAGCTGAAGAGCGAGTTGTATGGGTCAGAAGGGGGTGACAGGGTGGCACGAAAAGCATTTCTGAGGGTAGCTTGAAGGTAAAGTTAAATAATAGTTGCCGTGTACTGCATGTTTTAAGGAAAGAGGAATGTAAACTATCCAAATGTATTGCTTTCAGTAGATGCCTAGAAGGCATCAATAGAGCTGGGTGGAGCTATGGACACTAGAAAAATGTGGATTGGTGTAAGGAAATTTGAGCAAAGTGAATTATTTTAAACAGTGGTGAGAGCTAGGATTAAAATTGAAAAATTTCTCTAAACATTGCTTTTTCAGCAGCACCTGACATGGACTAATCACGATGGACTCGTAGAACTCAACCCATAGTACTGAGCTACTGTTAAAAGATGCCAGCTCAAATGCTGGCAACTCAAACCTTGAACAGCGATTGGCTGCTCTCGAGCTAGGTCTGAACTTTAAACAATAAACTAAAATAAATAATTGGGAACTATGTATCAGATTATTGTGGCATTTGAAGGAGAATGAGGCAGCGGTGCCTCTTATCACTGATGTTTTTACTCTGGCACCGGAACACCTTTACCTTTCCACCTTTACCCTTAACACCACTATACATGGCATATTAACCCCATTTTGTGTACATTAAGTATTTATTTTTGCAGCTGATACCATCCCGACCTACTCTAGTACCAACTCCTCAGTGGAGGAGCTCATGAATGTTTTATGGGCCTTGTTTACATTTTGTGGGTACAACATTAACTGGGAGAAATGAATTCAAAGCCCTTCTGCTAAATGGGAACACTCAAAACAGCTGTCTTTGGAATGCTCATTTCACATGCGTTCCGTTCCGTATCAAATATCTTCAGGTTTACCTGAATTAGGGGACATGGTGAAGGATAACATTGAAAATGCGTGATTAAAGAACCAGCATTGAACTATTTTTTGAAGTTCTATGTGATATAACCGCATACTGAAGGTCGAACACAAAAAAGGCAGTTTTTTCCAGCCAATCTTTTGCGTCCTTTAACAAATATGACATTTCTGGGGTGGTACTCCCCAACACCCCAAGAAGGCAATTCTCCACCAATGCGCACACCCACCCTCTACCGCATTTGTGGGATTTCCTAGAAATTGGGTGCTTTTACGCCAAGCCCCTTTTCCACCCTCATCGAATCCTTCCCCACCCAAAGCATTCCCTCTCAACTCCCCATCAGACTGACACGGACACATACAAACACACTCACAGTTACCTTACGCCCTCCCAGCCCCTCCCTTGCCTGACACACATTCCCCCTCCTCCCCTACACAGACACACAAACATACAGACAGACACTGTAAGGATGCAGAAGGAGATATACGAGACACAGGTGGCACATTTGTTTTGGGTTTAAGACTTTTATTGTTTCACAAGAAAGAAAAAGGGGTTGGGAAAGGCCTAACTATACCTAACTACTAAGAGGGGTTGCCCTGCCTCAATAAAAGAATACAATGGACCCGGTCAGGATGTCCGTCAAACAAAAATGTCCACTGTCCTGTGTCTAAACCTATTTCCGTCGCTTACACTCTCAATCCATCTAAAGGAAAAGTGGGTGTCTTCTTAATTCCAGAAGAAGACCGCTTCTGCAACAGATGCTGACACCAAAGCGCAGTTCTTCTGCAAAATGGAATGTATACAGTTCACTGTTCAATGTTCAGCCAACTTAAAGATAACCCAGCTCCCTGCTCTCCTGGAGGGAACCTCCTCCTGGGCTTCCTAGTTCTTCTGGTTAAAAACATACCATTCCACAAATCCTCTGGGGAATTCCTCTTCCCCAGTCTGTGGTACAAAAATTATCCTTCCCAGTATCTTGTCAGGCCTGGGTCACTAACCTTCCAAACCTCACCGTAGACTCTTCCAATAGGGTATCAAGTCTGTTTTCTCGCCTGCCAGACTTGATTTCCACAACTCTCGCTCTAAAAGGTTTTTATGTTTTGGGCTGAGTGTTTTCCACTCCCATGAGATCCACCCGCTGAGCACCACCTCCTGGGGGACTATCGGCTAGTGGCCTCACCACCATGGCACCATGGAAAGGTGCCTCCCCCATGGAAGATGTGACAATACCCTGGGATTCGTGACAACACACACACAGACACACAAAACAGAACACTTACCTGGGATGCGGCATCACTCTTCTGGCCCGGCCGCTCCTCTCAGCTTCTGTGCACACTTGTATGTGCCCAGAGACAGAACAAGTCGCTTTAGAAAGACCGCTCTGAGTGGTATCACTCTAAAGCTACCTTTTTCGTTTTCGACTAAGTTAAAAAAGTACCCTTTCTGGGGGTCGCACTAAGATTGTCAAGATAGTGTTGACTCCCATACAGAAAGATTACACCATCCTGATGAAAAGGTTTCCAGAGAGGGACACAGTTTATTGTATAGGGGTGCATTAAGCTAAAGACAATGGAAAAAACATCCTTCCTCGCTGGTGGTGTTGAGAGGTTGGATGCCGTTGTGGGTCCTTCCTGAGCAATACCTACTTAAGGAAAAGGACTTCTTACATGCATGGTGGTCAAAGCACATGTGTGTGCCTAGGAGAGGGTGCATGCTGTAGGGTGTTTAAATCAGGTGACAACTAGTTTCCACCCACAGTAAGTCAGGCGTGCACAATTTATATTTATTAAACAAAGTTATTTTTATTAACCTGCGATGTACCAGTTTAACAGTGTTCATTCCCTACAGCCTCCCTCCCCTTTCGGAACAAGAAATACACAGGGTGCACAGAAGGTCTATTTCCTAATGAAATAGAAATAATCAAACCAATTTAAAATGTAAAACAATTATTCATTATCATCCCAATGTCAATGGTTACTACTAGGATGAATGATCATATACTTGTAGATTCACTTGTCACTGCTGCATTTAACTTGACGTAGACTTTTTAAAACACACACATCACCATATGTACATTTGGTTTACCATGAGCACCCATTCACCATGCATTGAAACGTAAATGAGGATTCAGGACAAAGCTTTCATTTTATAGAAAACCATCCCTGCCTATCTAAATCTCCCTATTTTACATTCTGTGGCAAATCAGAAGAAGGACACAGACTCTTGTATGGCATGATGTACATTGTTTTAATAAAGTAACTAAAAAGGCCTACCTTTCCCTATCACATTGGGTTGGGCCTGCCGCGTTACTAAATAAGGTGCTCGTTCGTCAGGTGTGAGTTTCCAAAACAAATAAGTCTGCTGTCCAAAAGTACCCTATCTGACAATACCTCTTTGAAAAACTAACTTAAATCAGCAGAATGACTCCCTTCTCCTAAAGGTACTCCTGGGGCCATTTCCTTTTTCATAGAGTAGTAGTTGATTCGCAATTAGTCTCTTGTGACTTTGTTAATCAATCTCTTTACTTTATCTACTGCATTATCAAATCTTTGTCTCTCTGTCTGAATCCCTTTTGGGACTTTCACATAACCTCCATAGCTCGTGTCAGTACTATTAGAATATCTTGGTAAAGTATTCTAGTTCTGATAGGTTGTCCTTCCTGAACAGATGTATGTCCCATTCAGTTGGGCTACTTCTCTCGTTATATATTCCAATTGTCTGCCTCTCTCAGACCTTGGTTCACACTGGGTTCTCTCCTTCTCTTCATACTTTTCTTGTGTAACATTATTGGTTACTTTCTCCTTTTCCCAGGGTTTTCCATCACATTGCTTTTCTTTAAGCTTGTTTAGCTTCTCAATGGTTCCTTTTTTAGTATTATCACAATTCCAGCTGATTTATTTCAAAATGTACTCTGTTTCATATTCATCACTGGAACGAGGTTTGCGTGCAGTTTAACGATTCCCTGGATGCCTCCCGTGCTTCTCTTCCTTCCTGTTACCTTCCTTCCTAATGGGGGATGTTCTCGGGAGCTTTGTCTTTCATGCCTCTCCTCGGTTCCCCGGGCGACTGTCTGCTTCACTTTGCTTTAGTTTCTCTTTATGCCTTCCTTGTCTACTATGTGGCGTCCCAGTCTCTCCCGGCATGATCAAATGTCTGTGTTCTCACTCCTGCTGGTGGTCTCGACAACCGTTTGTGGATGGGCTATCCACCATGCTTGCCTGTACGTGGTCTCGCCACCACCTCTCAGCAGGCTCCTGTCCTGCTAGTTTCCCTCTGTTCGGCTTCTTAATGACGTGGGCATCCAACACTGCTTTCTCTGGTGAGTTTGAAACACACGAGCTTCAGGATTTCCGTCTTTCCTAAGTATATAACGCAGCAGGAACGTTCCCCAGACCTACGTACGTGCTGGTCTCTCTCTGCTTCTCCCTGGCTCCTCACAAATGGCCCCTTAATCAACATACTTATCTCAGTAGATTGGTCACTGTTATTTAAATGGTTATGCCTGTCTCCCAAAAGATAATAACATTGGTTAGGTGCTTCTTCATCGCAGTCTGTATACTTTATATCTTCTGGTTCTTTTGAGCATCCCATTTAGGCTACAAAATTTCCAGCCTGAGGGAGTTCCTTATGGAAACAGGAGTCCTTGTTCCTATGGGGGGCTTCTCTCCCGATGAGGTCCCACTTGCCTCTACCCCTAGGGAAGGTATATGAGAGCCGGCACACCTCCCTAGCCTCAGAGGAAGGGGTTCCCCTTGGGGAAAGACATGGAATCCT
Organism: Ambystoma mexicanum; assembly: GCF_040938575.1. NCBI lineage: Eukaryota > Metazoa > Chordata > Amphibia > Caudata > Ambystomatidae > Ambystoma > Ambystoma mexicanum. The sequence goes on from NC_090923.1 coordinate 365,581,292, forward strand.
TTGAATCATCACAATTCATTGAAAATAAACACCTACCCTTTATTCAATAGACTTAACAGTATTTCAAACAGCATTCTAGAAAACAGCCTTGCATGGCCATGAGGAGCAGGGAGCCCCTCCCTCACAGGAAGACGGAAGAACCAATTCAATAGCATGGTGGGTGGAGACTCAAATAATCCCATCAAAGGTTGTCGCTTGGGGAGCGGTGGAGAACCCACAGGAGGTGCAGATGGACGTCCCGCCGAAGAGACGTCTAGGGCCCAGCCATTCAGAAACATGGCCACAAAAAGGGAGAGGCGGAACCACGCACACCATAACCAGGTTTGAACTCCAGACTCCAAAGCCACGGAGACACAAAGCAATGTTGATGTGACAGCGGTCACCGGGTGGCAAGGTAACAACAAAGCCCACACTGGGCTATGATTCATTGTACCCCAGAAGAGGGAGGAAATGCTGTGTAGGCCAGTAGCACATGCAGGGCCGAGTACAAGAATACCCTACAGGCGGTTGAGCAAAGTGAGTTACCAAACAGGGCTGAGCAGGCCCATAGCCTATGCAGGGCTAGACAAAAGAATACCTCAGGCGGTGTTGAGCAAATCAAGTTACTGAACAGTGCTGAGCAGGCCTGTAGCCCATGCAGGGCTGAGCATAGGAATACCCCAGGAGGGGTTGAGCAAAACAAGTTACCGAGCATGACTGAACAGGCCCATCGCTTACACGGGGCTGCACATAAGAATACCCCAAGAGAGATTGAGCAAAGCAAGTCACCAAACAGGGATGAAGAGGCACGCAGCCCAAGCAGGGTTGATTTTACAAGTAATCCAGGAAGAGTGAATAGATGAGAGTTATCAAGAAGGACTGAGCAGGCCCATAGCTTACCCGGGGTTGAGAAACAACTTACCCCACAAATGTGTGAATGAAAAAGCATACAGCAAATAAGACTGGGCAAGTCCGAGATCTACCTGGGGCTGATGAGGTGAACCATTCAGACCAGGCAACGAGTAACAATTGTTTGTTTTGTAGTTGCCAATAGTACAGACAGATCCAGAAGAGATTTCCCAAGAGATGGGATGAAGTAAACACTGTCTGGAATATAAATGTCTGGACCTAAAAGAAAACTGAGAGACATTTGTTTTATTGGATCCTTTTTGGAAAAGTGATCCAGAAGTGGAGAAGATCATAAGAACTCTTTGTTGGGAGTCAGAAAAACAGCTCCCACTAAATGATTACCAGGGAAAAGTAACCCTATCCTAAACTCAAGATTAGGTTCTCTTTTGTTTTGTTTTGTTCCTAAGTGATAAACTATTTGGTAGGTTAGAATAGATTTGGACGGAGGACATTTTTTGTTTATGAAACATCCTGACATGTACCCGTATGTTGTTTTTTTGTTTCTTAGAGTGGGGTCCCCGTCTTTAAAATAGGATTAGAGGATGTTTTCTTTAATTTCTCAATAATGATCATCTTTAAACCATGGCCCCTTGCCCGTCTCGTATGTCTGACGTACTACAGAGGACAAATACACTTTAGCTGTAGCTGGTCTGCTGACATCACAACATTTCCTTCTCTTGTGTTTCTTTGAAATGCTGTGCGCAGAATGCAGTCCATATATTTAATTTTGAATGTAGGGCTTTCCCTTCCAGCCTTTAAGTTTTTATAGATTTCCTCACAATTCATTGATGATGAAAGTATTTTGCTTTTGGCACTTGGGGACCTTGATATGAGATAATCAGAGCATTACAAATGTCAAGATCAGGATCTGCTGGGTAAAGTGGACTTGGGTCAGACAATGAAGACTCCTGGCGAAATGTCCAACTTTACTGCAGCTTGCAAGTGGCCTTTGCAAATGTTTAATAAGGGACCCTTAGCCCCCAGGTTGAAAACACACTTACATTAGCTACTCTCCTGGCATCATTAAATGCAGTAAAATGGAAGGTTAAATAAGGGTCAACTGGGAAGGAACATTGAGCAAACCACTGCAATTGAGTCGTGGAGTTGGATCCAGGGTAGCTGTGAGAAAGGTATTAGGGAATCTATTTTGTAGTAAGTGCACTGATGGATCCCACGGAAATTAAGGGCCGTGGGCCTATCTACCTCTGTTACTTGCTGGAGATGCCCATACATTTAAATCAATATTCTACATGTGGAAAGGGTCTGTGCAAGATTGTAAAAGGATAAGGGCAACAGTGGATCACACTATTCCAAGGTTTGTATAAGCATTTACACTACATGATACCACAGAAATAGAAGGTTTATCCAAACAGGGAAAGAGATCAGTAGTCACTGTCCTGATGGAAGCGAATTAAGAAATCCTCAGACAATGGAGCAAGGGGTATCCACATGCGCGGAAGAGATGGCAAGATCAGCCTTGTATAAAAACTGATTTGCAGCACACAAGACCAGAGGAGGGATTATATTTGCTGTTAGGGGACCCATTATAAGCCTCAGGCAGTTAATGTCTGATTAAAGGGTTTCAGAAGCACCTTAGCCAGTGTCATGCCAAACCACATTGCCCACTTACTTGGCATGTGCGCTTGAAAGAGTGGGCAACAGTTTAACCAGCTTTAAATGACCCGTGCTTCTGCAGCATAAAGCCCCGAAATATAGGGGTTGGAAATAGTTACCTAGGGTTTCCCTGAAGGTGACAATAATCTAACAAGCCCTTCGTGAATGCAGTTGCCTCTCACTGATTTACTTTATACCAATGATGCTGTTATGTTAGGCTGCCTTTGATATTAGCCTTGAATATTTGTTTTGTTTCCTATCTATTCTTCTTTTAGGTCAAATAATATGCTGATTAAAATCATCTCGATATTTCACACTTCTCACATAAAACACAAGTATATTGTTAATAAACGTGTTAAGTAATCAAGGCATTGTTTGATTGAGCTATTGCATGAGGGAGAGGTTGTTTATATATTCCAGCATTTTTGAAAATTCATAATTTAATAGAGGGTATTTACGTGTGTGTGTGTGTGTGTGTCCAACCTCTGCTATGCCCTCTTGCAGACAGGTCTCGTTACACTTTCTCATTTTGCCGTTGTCAATCTCCCTCTTTGACCCCACCTGCCTTTCCCGGAAATTGATACGTGTACTCCATGTGCAGCCAGGGTCTGGGAATTGGCAGATGAGGGAAGGGGCACTCTGGAGACTCGACACGTTACCATAAGCTACATGTCAAAGGTTATGAGAGGTAAGAGTATTTGGTTCTCTGGAGACACCACACGTTACCATAAGCTACATGTCAAAGGTTATGAGAGGTAAGAGTATTTGGTTCTCTGGAGACACCACACGTTACCATACGCTACATGTCAAAGGTTATGAGAGGTAAGAGTATTTGGTTCTCTGGAGACTCGACACGTTACCATAAGCTACATGTCAAAGGTTATGAGAGGTAAGAATATTTGGTTCTCTGGAGACACCACACGTTACCATAAGCTACATGTCAAAGGTTATGAGAGGTTCGAGTATTTGGTTCTCTGGAGACACCACACGTTACCATACGCTACATGTCAAAGGTTATGAGAGGCAAGAATAATTGGTTCTCTGGAGATTCCACACGTGACGTTGCCATAAGCTTCATGTCAAAGGTTATGAGAGGTAAGAATATTTGGTTCAGTGAAAGTGCTGAATGAACTATGAGGGCTCCTGGATTCCATTTCAAACCACACTAGAACTTGCTCAGGTCACTGCTGTGATAAACAGAGTATGCCAGCTGCGTCAGATGACCCCAGTGTCGCCTACAAGCATCAAGCTCCTCATACACAGCCACAGGGCAAAATGAAATGTCCTCCTTCCAATGACCAGGTGTTGAGGCAGCTCTATAACCTCTGATGTTGAAACCATGCAGTGGGTTCTTCACTTTGAAATGAGAAGCAGAAAAGATAAAAGGTGGAGTGTAGATCCCTCATAGAGCCTCACAAAGCTGGGGCTACCATCCCTTGACATAAAGAGGATGCAGCAGCTACATGAAGGGGAGGAAAAGCGTTTGAGGTGGGTCCACTTCTGTAAAAGATATTGTGAGCTGAAAAACTATGGTGTGGAGGCTTCAGCAGAATAATAGCCAGTGGTCGTGATTTATTTTATTTCTTCCCGCCATCCACCCTCGTTTTCCCACTTTACCATCCACTATTGCGGAGATTAATGCATCTCCGGTATCACTGGGACAAAGTGTTGAACATCCGCCAACTCTGGGTCCCTATGCCTGTTCTGATTTTCTGATGTTCCTGCAGACAATGCAGCTGGAGTCTGGCCAAGGGGTCTGTTAACCCACTTGAGGCCATATGGCCTTAGCGTAGGCCCTCAACCACATGGCGAGCCTTCCAGGGAATGTGAGTTTTGAAGACATAGCACTCTGTTCTCCACATGTGAAGTAAATCCCCCGACTGTGCAGAATTGTACCCCTGTGAAATACATTTTCGGGTTTGAAGACAGGTGGTATTTGTCCCAGTTAAAGCCTTGTGTGGTCACAACCTTGCGTACATTCTGAATGTAGTTGTGGAGCAAATTGGCAGATGGGGATGTTATAATACAGCCACTGAGGCTCAGGAAACCTACAGTGCAGTCTTTGTGTGGTATTCGTGCAATTAGAAATGGAAACTTTGTGAACATACATGGGTCAGATTTGAGGCCAAAGGGCAAAGCCTGTTCTTGATAGCGGGAACACCCAAAAGCAAAGTTCAGTAACTTTCTAAAATATCAGTGTATTGGGATATGCACATATCCATCTACCAAGTCCAGAGAAGCCATGAAGTCCCCTTCACCAGTAGAGGGATGATCCTCTGAAGCATCTCCATTTGGAAGATGGCCAATGGAAATGAAATTGTTCCCATAATATAATGTCCAGACTTAGCCTTAAGGCCACCAAGGCTTTCCAAACCTAAACATAATAGAGTTTACTCCTCTGCCAGTTGGCTGTCCCGATATAGGTACCTTGGGCTGCTTCCTAAAGTCTTATCTCGTCACCAGATTGCAAGGTCATGGAGTGGTTTTCATTCTCTGGCCTGGTCCTGAGGAGAATTTCAATATGAATTCTTGAGCCAGAACTCGTTGCACCTATTTGATGCTTTTTAGACATCTGCAAAATATAGCAGGCGGGCTCCCACTCAAACATCTGTCCCATAGCAGTGGTAAGAGTAAGACAGCTTTGGTTCCAGATGCCTCATCCACTAGAACCCATGTTGTGACCTGAACACGTTCTCTTCTGGCTTCACCCCAAAGTGCCTCACTGGTGGAATGGGTAAACATGATCTTCTTTGTAGATGGTCACGGGGTCTGTTTGGATTAGTTCCTTAGAGGCTGTGCATGTTTCTTTTCCTTGTACACTTTATTTGCAATGTCCTCTGGTTCATGCATAATATCTCCAGTCCTTGAAAGAGTGTGTACAGTGCTACAGCCTGCTGGGTGGAAATGGTGCGCCACTCATGAATGAGGGTGTGCCTACATGTGAGGACACTTGCACTCTGGGGAAGCTGCCCTCCCACTATATGCAAGGTCTGACCGAAACTTGCTTTGCCTCTGTGTGGCCTCATAGTGACTGTCCTCTGTGGCCTTGGTTACCACTTGGATATATGTCAGGAAGAGCTCCGAGAGTCAGGCCGCATACGCACTGGCTATCAATGCCAGGTAGGAACCAACACATGCCTTTCTAAGGCTGAATCATCCGTTTGAAGTGTGGTGTCCATGAGCGTTGACTCGTTGGGCACCTTTCAGGGGTCTTCTGTCAGAATCAAAGTTTACAAAGAGTCTACCACCACGGAGAGCTGGCAGCTTGTCCTCTAATCCCACTAGTGGGAAAGGGTTGGGCTTAGATCTTGGGATTGAGATCTTATTCGGGTCACACCACTGCTTATAGATGGTGTCATCCACATCTTGATCAAGAGGAAGACCTTCCTTTGTGTTCTCTTTATTTTTTGTAGTCTTGATGCAACTGTAGTGTTTGGCAAATAAGGAAGAGCAAGGCCCAGATTCTCTCGCGCACTTGCCAACACTGCTGGCAGATCGTATTCGGTTTTTTCAGTATTTGTGTCATCCCCTGGTGTGTCCGTTTTCCCAGATACTCCATAATTAGCAGATTTCTAAGTTTTGTTCTGTAACAATGCTTTGAAACCTCTTCAGACTTTCTCCGGCCGCCGGCTGATCTGCTTCTGCTGTACCTCTGCCTCCATCTGGATATGCGGTGTGGAGAGGACGAATATGTTGTGGAAGATGAAGGATAGACATTCTTCCCATTCTCATTCTTTTCAGTGTGCTTGCCCATAGAGCTGGATGGAACACACCACATGTCGAGTCAACAGGAATTCGTTGAATGATATAAAAATAGCAGCCATCGCGTAATCTGCCATTAGCTCTCTCCTGGATAGTGAGGCCAGGGTACTCCATGCCATAGGAGAAACCCAATAATACTCCTGGACTTAATCTTTACCTTAGTTTTACTCCATTCCATGTTGTTCAATTGAAGTGGCCCAAGACTACAACTCCCAGCATGCAATTTATGGTGAAGAGAAAGCCAAGTACTCAGACATGATGTTCGTTCTGACATGGAGTCATCTAGAAATCCCACTCCTAGGTCATTGGTAAATTAAGCATCCAGGAGAATGCTCTACGTCATATTCTCAAGCTTGCCCAGGCATATAAGTAATATATAGCTCCATGCGACTGTACAGTGCCCACCTGCAGGAGCCGAGTGTTCTTGTTGCTGCCAGAGGGCATGAAGCGGCATCAGGGTCAGCCCACTTTGTGGGATTCGGTTGCAGACAGCGATGTGCATTGGGTGCATGAGGGGTGGGCTTTGGCTTCAGATGGAAGAATTGGAGGAGCCACTGTGTTTGTCATGGCTCTAGCTGAGAGCCTGGTTTGGAGACTGAGAGCTTATTGAGAGGACTGTGGGGGTTCCGTTGTGCTTAGGCCGTGCATGGTAATTGGGATATGGGGCAGAGCAGAGAAGAGGCTTGGGGTGGGGGCTCCACGGGATGGGTTCGGCTCCAGGGTTGGAGGAATTTGGGATTGTTGTTGGAGCCATGGAAGCCGGTTCCTTTCATTCCATGGGAGCAGTCACAAGCTTAAACTCCCCTGCTCCCAAGTCTGCTGGGTCTGCTTGGTTTTCTGATGGAGTGATGCGAGCTGGGCTCTGTGTAGTGCCTTTCCAGACCACGGAATAAGTGGGGTTGCTGTGCTGGGTTAAGCCAATCGCCCCAGTCACACCTTTACAATTTGGTTGAGGGTTTGTTGGTGGGCAGTAACAGCCGGCCTCAAGCATGCTGGTAATGCATGTGTAGTGCACAAACCTAAGTACTGCTATGTGTATGCTAGGTTCTAAGAAAGGTGTGGTGCTTAGTCTTGTATGGGTGTTATCTGAGCAGGACAGTTGGCAGTGTTTTTGTTTATTCCTAGGCGCACTTGCGTGAATTGCTGCTACTGGCCAGTGTTCTGCCTCAAATGCGTATCCGTGATGAGGCACACTGCTTTCTAGAGTGGAGGCCTGCTCCTTCGGGCCTTTTCCCAATGTGTTTTGGCCTTTACTGGTTTGTCATGTTCTTTCCAAGCCGAGACTGGAATGGAAGATGAGCGTGTTTGACCCACTGGGTGCTGTCGTTGCTTGCATTGTGTGATTGTTTGATAGTTATCGTGATACGCTTTGTGGGTTTTGCACTGGGGGCTAAGATGTTGTTGGATGTTGCAGGGAATTGGGATGTGATTGGGGCCAAGGAGAGGTCATTTTTTCACTTCCTGGGAGCCTTATCTCCTTGTCATGTTGTGGTCAGAGTATTGGGAGAAGGGTAGGGCTCAGATGGTTCTGGTTTGTTGCTGTTGATGGGGTTTGACCTCTCTCAATCATGCACTGGAGACTTTGTTGCACCCCTTCCAATTGCATCCCCAAACCCTTTGGCCCGGCTCCTGCCGCTTCCTTTTTCATTGTGATCTCCCGACTCCTTGTTTTGGGTGCTTTACCGGAGAGTGCTGTCTACTGTGCTGGCAAGCACAGTGCCCTGACCCTCCAACTGACAGCATGTCGACAGTTGGAGGTGTTTCTCTTCAACCGGGTGGTGCGTCATATATTACTATAGTTGTGTCTGATATATTCTAGGCTCAGATATTATATTATGGTATTATGGCATTGTGGCCGACGATTTTTGCTTGGGTTTGCTGTAGCTGTATTATGTTATGGCGGGCAGTTGCCTTCACCTTGCTTAAATCTTTGCACCTTGTTTGGTCTGTTGTGTTCTGGATGGCTGTTTTTGTGGTGATGCTGTGCAGTGTGGTGTCCTATTCATGTTTACTGACCTCTGGTTGCTGCTTTGAGGTGCTGCTTTCATGTGTGTCCCTCGGGCGTGCTAGCTGAGGAGGTCTGATGCATTCTCTCTCCTGATTGTCATGTCCTCTCTCCACTCCTGGTGAGTACTTCACACATTCTAGTCTGATGTGTTTTGGTCATGCCTGACTTTAGGTCCCTTTATATTGGTACCGCCACAGCCTAGCACTCATCGGGCAGCTGACTTCCATTTCATTGCAGGTACATTACTTTTCTTAAGTCACCTTTTGTGGGGGCACAGCTCAATTTCTCACCTTGACTATTTTTCCCCTCTTCTCCCTTTTCCCTCGACTGAGTTTTAGCCAGACATACACTTACGACCCTCACTTCTTTCTGCTCTACCTCTACGCTCTCTTCATATTACACATTAGCCACACAAGCTCTAACTTCACCCTCAATGGTGCTCCCACCCTGATGCCTCAACCCTCACCTTGACACATTGCACACTTAAAGGATATCTAGCCATTTCTTCTTTTCGTCTCCCTTTATCTCGTCTGACCTGTTAGCCAGACACACCCTTATTTCACCCACTTCTTCCAGCTCTACTTCTAAATTCTCACATCTTACACATGCATGACCCGGCATCAACTTTGGCACTGCTGCTCCGATGCCTAACCTAACTCTAAGCCCTAAGTACGCAGGTTTGAGCTTACTATTCTATATAGAAAGAACATTTTGTATTTTGAAAGTAAATAAAGTCCATTGTTTATACCAAAGGAATCCCTTCCTATCCATATTTCATAACACTGGTGGGCCTCAGTCATGGCTATAGATTAGATGGCTGAAGCACCTTCACAACCTTGCAATTGACAAGTTTCAGTACTATATGTATAATACGAAATCTAAGAAATGAAATACTAAATAGTGTAAAGTAGTCGGAGATATTAGGCATGCCTACAATTATACATTGCAACGTCACTATGCCTATGCTGAGTAACGCTTGTATGGGTAAATATCAGATCATGCCTCTATAGCTTTGAAGAAATGGATGTGGGCTGCGGGTGTTCCTCAGCAATTCTCGGGTAAAAATCTTTTTATCACAGATAAATTAACCCAGAGAGTACAATCCAACAATCAGCTCAAACAATCAGCTCATACTACGGGAAAACTGCAAGGAAGCAAGACTAGCACCTAGCATATCCTGTATTCAGTAATATGGTAGCCGTGAAATATCCTGCGGCAAAAAAGAAGGAATTTTAGGGTTTGAAGATCTCATTTTGATCCCTTTAGAACCCTGACACTGGGATGTGACAGAGACATTAAAAACATTTAACAGGCCACTTCTCTTCCCAGGCATTCTAGTTTTATCACATACTAACTCGTCTTTCGTTCAGCAGTTCCTGAAAAATTATTCTGGAGTTTCGCCCTGTGGAACATCTAAGGCACATCGGGTGAAATGTAGCTTTCTTACCTAGACAGTCTGCCTGAGCGCATCTCAGAATCCACACACACCCAATGCATCAATTTTATTTGGGGAATTAAGATAATCTGCCTTCAGACTTATCGGTGACATCTACAACACATCCCAATGTTCCTGCTATAACAGTTACATAGGGCCTGACCATAACAGTTTAGGCCCACTTCCACCCATGTGCCTCACCTCCGCCCTCTTCATTTTCCATTCCTCTGTCCTCCCTATCCCTGTAAATAATTTCTTTATTTCGCAGGGCAGATATGGAAACCCTGATGTAGACACAATATGCAAACCCTCAGAAAAGCCTAGCCTCTCTGGGACCACCACAGTAGTGAGTGTGTGCAGTCTATAGTCTCCCTATCACAGGTAACATGCATATGCTTGGTGGATCCAGAAATGAAAATGCCTGGAGCATGCACACATCACCGTTCTGTTCATATCCACTCTGCTCAGCGCTATATTTTCTACTTCACCACCACTTACTCACCCATCCTGCCTTCAGTCACATCCTGCTTTGCCAGGTGACAATGTGTTCCACCTGAGGGATGGGGCTGCATAACGAAGCTCCCTGGGCCTACAGCTCCCAGGACACTGCTTGCAAGCTCGGACGCCATCTGGAGCATTGTGAATGGATCCCAAAAGGACATGTGGCTGTCTGGAGGTTTGTTTCAATTTCTTTCTTGGTCACATCTGCTTTGACAGAGAACCCTGTGACCCATCTAAGGGGCTGCCTACAAAACAAAGCTCACTGGGCCTACAACACTCAGTTCTCTGCCTGCAAGTCTATAAGCCATCTGGAGCACTGTGATTGACTCTGAGAGGGACATTTAACTGTCTGGGGGTTTGTGTTCATTTTGTTTTTTCTTGGCCACGCCATGATGTGCCAAAGGACCCTGTGCGGCATCTGAGTGTCCTGCCTGCAAAAGAAAGCTTCCTGAGTCTACAAACCCAAGGACTATGCCTGCAGGTTTGGAAGCACCCAGAGCTCTATGATTGGTTCCCAGAGGGCCATAGAACAAACTCCGTTATTCAGTCTCCGTTGGGTGTGCAGCCCATGCGTCTACAGCAAGAGTCAATAGCAGCGAAGAGCAAATCCCTATTTGAGCCTATCGGACCAGGACCCCTGTTCAACCGAGGACATCGCTGAGCTCACCCTTCACCTGCCGTCTGCTTCGATGTAAAGGGATCCTTCCACCTACTATTATTTCAATGAAGAGCTTTTGTTACCTCATGAGAGCAAAGAACATTGCTGTTTTGGGCTTGTTAAATTAGCCTTTGGCTAATGATAGCACCACCCTAGACCAGCTCATAACATACAACTGATGGTTCATTTTCATTTTTTTCTTGCACACATCCTGTTTTACCAAAAGACCCTGTGCACCATCTAAGGGTCCTGCCTGCAAAACAAAACTCCTTAAGACTACAACAAGGACACTGCCTGGAAGAATGGAAGCAATCTGGAGCATTGTGATTGGATCACAGAGGGACATGTGACTGCTGGGAAGTTATTTTCATTTATTTTTCTTGGCCCTATTGTGCTTTGCCAGTGAACCTTGTGCACCATCGGAGGGGCCTAGCTCCAAAACGAAGCTCCCTAGGCTTACAACACCAGCAACTCTGCCTGAAAGAGTGGAAGCAATCTGGAGCAATGTGATTGGATCACAGAGTGACATGTGGCTGCCAGGAAGTTTGTTTTCATTTTTATTCCTTGGCCTTGATGTGCTTTTCGAGTGGACCCTTTGTACCATCTGAGGGGCCTACTTCCAAAATGAAGCTCTCAGGGCCTAAAACACCCAAAACACGGCCTGGAAGTCTTGAAGTTATCTGGAGCACTGTGATTGGCTCCCAAAGGGATGGAGGTTCGAAATCATTTTAATTTTACTTGCCCACATCCTGTTTTGCTAGAGGATCCTGTGTACCATTTCAGGGCCCTGCCTGCAAAATGGAGCTCCCTGGGCCTACAAAACTAAGAACTCTGCCTGCAAGTCTGGAAGCCACTTGAGCACTGTGATTGGTTCGCAGAGGGAGATATGACTGTCGGAAGGTTATGTTTAATTTATTTTTCTTAGCCACAACCTGCTTTTGCAGATGACCATGTGCACCATCTGAGGGTCATGCCTGCACAATTAAGCTACCTGGGCCTAAAACACCCAGGACATTGCCTCAAGTGTGGAAGCCATCCGAGGCACTGTGATTTGTTCCCAGAGGGTGAAAGTAAGCGTCCCCCAAAAGGCATATAACACTCCCCGATCAGAGTCAATGATGGACACAACACTGGAGGGAATGAGACCAAGACCAAGTGCGGTTGAGATTAAAAGTTTTTTTATCTAAATCGATATACGGCATGCAAAGGAGTCTGCAAACTCCGAGAGCGCTTTGTCTGACAATAGCAAAGACAGTCATTTATATTACAGATACACGTCATGCATGAGCTAAGCTATAGGGGCTTTTGCCACTGTTGACCACTTCTCTTCCCACTTCACTCTCCAGGACTTTGAGTTTTGCAAATCTGCTCTTGCCTGGTTCACCTCCTACCTGGAAGGTCGATACTTTAAAATCTCCTGGAACTTGCAATCCTCTAAGCCACCTCTCTCCCTGTCGTGTCCCCCAAGGATCAGTCCTTGAACCTATGCTATTCGACCTCTACACCTCTACCCTAGAACGGCTTATCTCATCTATTGGCTTTCAATATCACCTTTTTCAAGATGACACTCAAATATTTGTCTCCTTTCCTTCTCCCCAGCCAGCTTGGAACAGATCAAAAACTGTTTCACTGCAATTAATCACTGGATGGTTCTCCGCTGCCTCATTCTGAACTCTTCAAAAACGGTAGTCATCTTTCTCCCAGTTTCAAATGCCCTCCCTACCCACCTCTCTCCTTCCTGCCTGCCCTTCTTGCTCCCTCTCCAGAGGCTCACATTCTTAGGATCCTCTTTGTTAGTGACCTCTGACTGCAAAAGTTCATCAATACCAGTGCTTCTACTGCTCGTATTAACCTTCTGAATATTCTGAAAATGCATCCATTTCTTACTAACTACTCTACAAAAAACTGTAATCTCCACTCATGTACTCACCACACTTTAGTACTGCTCATCCCTACTCCTTGGCCCTCCTCTCTACTCCTCCCTCGCACTAGACAAAGGGCCTCATTATGAGGTGGGCGGAATGGGTTTAATGGCGCCGGTAATGGTGCCGGTACTGGTAAACCCATTCCGCCCTATTACAAGGGTCCCTTGCGGGGCCCGCTCAGAACATCTGGTCAGACCAGACGTCCTTTGCGGGTCCCAGGAAGCTAATAACGGGCTTGTTGTTAACGGGCCCGTTATTAGATCCCTCCCCATTCCCATCGAGCCCTATAGGGGCTCAAATGGGAATGGGGATGGGTTTTTTGAATGAGGAATTACCGGGTCCTCCAAGGTTGGAATGACCTGGTAACTCCTCATTCAAGGAACCCGGACCCGAGTTTGGAGGCAGCCATGGTTCTAATAGCACCATGACTACCTCCAAACTCGTAATGAGGTCCAAAGTCTTCAACTTTGCCACCTGCACTGGCCACAACCTACACAGATCCCCCCCTTTGACCTACCCACAAAGTGCTGGTTGGCTCACCATGCAGAAACACTCTCTTTTCAGGTTCCTTCACCAAGACTACAAAGTTATCAATGACCTTGCTCCTTAGTGCATGTCTGAATGTATCTCAGTTTACTGACCTTCTCATTTTCTCTGATCCTCTTCACCCTCACTGTCGCATACCCTCCCTGTACCTCCTCTCACTTCTGCTCTTTCTCCTTACTTGCCCTGTTCCGCGAGAACCCACTGCCCAAAACAATCAAAGCCATCCAAACTGTGGATGTCTTCAAACCTCAGTTTAAATTTCACTTACATGCTGAAGAGGGAGTTATCACCTGCCCCCTCTCCCATCCTCCCTACCTAACCCCACCACTGCCTCCAATGACACTTAATTATGTATTTCTGTACAATAGGTATATGTTTGTACATATTTATATAGTACACTTGCCCACTTCGGTCAATGTTATCTTTTTAGGTCACCTGTTTTCTTATATATATTTAGTTCTGTTTGCTTTATACCCAGTATGTGTCCCACATAGACCGGCTCACCACTTGTTCTCATCTTTGAGCTATTGTACAGACACCCTTCATGGGAATGCCTTTGCCATTTGTACATGAGTTATTGTAAGTCATTTCTGATCAAAATTGACATCCTGTTCTTAACTACAAAATACAAATACAAATCCCTGCAGGACCCCAGGAACCTCTGGATCGGCTCTGAACCTACCAGCTGTTGGCGCAACCACATGGACTGCCACACGGACAGAGGACACGGAGACATGACTGATTTCGGGAAAGCTTTATTCAATCATTAACTTCCCTTTCCTTCACTCCTCCTCTTCCTACAGCATGTGTGCTCCCTCTAGAGGGGCCCATGCTGCAACCAACTGTGACACCCACAACACCACCCTGATGAGTCTGGCAGGGCTGGTACATCTATGTGCTTCACCGCAGCTTCTGCAATCCAAGCCTGGCATAGGCCACACGTGTATCTTGTGAACAGAAAATAGCATAACAGGCAGGTGTATAAGACAGCTCCTCCCTTATGGAGGGGTAGGAGCATCACTAGGGTATTAAAAGAAGTTGGATCTTAAAAGTGCTCCTGTGGAGGGAGCACACCTCAAAAAGTAAATGACTGTGACGAGGAAGAGTGAGGGGCGGAAAGTAACAGTGGCAAATGCACAGTTGCTTTCTTTGAGAGGGACATATGTGAAAGCACTCAAACTTTATTTGTCGCATCCGACACCCACACGCGGATTCCCAACCAGTTTAGTAGGAATGAAGGCACAGTTCAGGCCATGAAAGGACATTAGCTGCCACCAGAAAATTCGCAATTATTATTATTATTTTTTTTTTTATTATTATTTATAGGGTTTTTACAAACCTTTAAAAAGGAACACTACTTCTTACAAACACCCACACTCCACAGAATAGTTCGTTCAGGATCACCATCCACATCTATCTTTCTCCCATATCATCAACTTTAAGAATGGACAATGGCCCTTTATGCGTTTCCAAGTCATCAACAGCCATGTTCAGCTGCTGTTCAATTATTGCTAAAAGTTGAGTCAGGGGAAATAACAATTTTCGATATGTGCCGTTAAACATGTGATTCCAACATTCCTCTGCGCACAACGATGGGTGGATGGCACCCCAAAGTCCCAACAGTGCTGTTCTGTTGTCCCGAAAGCTATTACAAAACAACACTAGATGTTTCAACGTCTCCGGTGCTTTGGTACAAAATCTGCAACTGAGGTTCATGTTTTTGTTACATTTCCATTTTTGTAGCCGCTCCTTCGTTTTAAACAAATTTAAACGCAATAACATAAAGCGCCTTCGTGCCATCGGTTCCGCAAATAATTTGATATACCCTTGAGACGTAGTAAAGGGGCAGACTTCCATCGGCGCATTTGACATCAGCTTTGCCGTCGCTCTTTCAGTACAAGTTCTCTCCCAGTCCAAGCGCCATATTTTCATTTTAGCGGCAACTGGATTTTCGTGAAGTAAGCTGGGCTTGATGTCGTATTCTACTAGTAGGCTTTCACATCTGTGCATCCATAAAGCCACCATATTCTGACCATTCGACGTTGCACTATGGAAAAGTTTAAATTGCAAGATATTTTCTTGCACTCGAGTTTTTCGATATAAGGCCAGTAGACTCCACACGATCCTTGCATGCAATGAAATCAGGGATAACTTGTATCTGATACACGAGGTCGAGATCCCTCTGGGGACACCCAACACCTTTGACCAAAATTGGTTCTCCAGGGAGGGCCACAGATCATGAGAGCATCCCAGAGCATTTTCCGCTCCATAGATCAGAACCGGCACGACTTTTTGCCAATAAAACATCCGCACCGGTTCCAAGGAAAATTTCCCATATTTCTTTTTCATTAGCAGAGCTTGGTTTGCTAACTGGGTGCACTTCCTTTTCGTGTCTGCCACCCACGTGGCATCATTGATGCATGAACTTAGCACCATTCCCAAATATTTGACTTTGTATGATATCGTCATTGGGGACCCACTCATGTGCCATTTTAGATTTTTTACTTTCCTTGAGGTAGCCCCTTTTGGATTTTTGAATATTAATACTTCACATTTCTTTACATTAATCAGCAGGCGATTATTGCCAACATAGGCTTGAATTGCGTCTAATTTGCGTTGCAAGCCAACCGGTGTCAAATCCATGATCACCAAATCGTCGGCATATAAAAGCCAGCTTACGTGCACATTATTTACTTTAGGTGGATCCAGGGGCGTTACTAGGGGGGGGGCTAAGGGGGCTATAGCCCCCCGGATAGAATCTCAGGAGCTACAGCCAAAAGACTAGCTGGCCCCCAGTCCCAACAGTTCTGACATCAGCTTAGCCCCAGATCTTTTCCAGACCTAGCAACTCCCCTGGGTGGATTAGAGGACACTGTATCTAGCGAGTATCCCAAGTCTGATATATACAGACTAAATATTGCAGCAGCAAGCGGGCACCCTTGCTTGACTCCCTTGTACGTCTTGATTGTGGTTGACAAGGACCCTCTTTGGTCGAGTCGGATTTTAATCGAGGTGTCAGTGTGGAGCTCTTGTATTGCCGCTACTAGATCTTCTGGACAACCCCACCTGCGCAATTTTGACCATAGCAAGTCACGATCAACAGTGTCAAATGCGCTAGAAAAGTCGATAAAGGCCAAGTAGATGTTAGTGTTTGATCTGAAGGCCTCCATTTTTAACAGGTTGAGCAATAGTAAGTTTACAGAACAGCCCACTTGTTTTACGAATCCCGCCTGGCGGGCGTCAACGTGACCTGTTTCAACCGCCCATGCTACCAATTTTTGTTGTAAAACAGTAGCGTAGATCTTTCCCAAGACATCCAAAAGAGCCACTGGTCGATAGTTACTTGGATTCGACCGGTCTCCTTTTTTATATATAGGTACTATGACCGCTGATTTCCATGATTCAGGAGATAGTCCCGTGTTGTTTATTCTTTTAAACAGGGTTACGCATAGCTCTGCCCAAATCTCAGGGTGTTGTTTGATAGTATAACTGGTTAACCCATCCGGGCCAGGTGCTCTCGAGCTCTTTGCTTTTGCAATTATCGATATGATGTCCTCCTTACAATAATTGATTGAACGAGATGGAAACGTAGGCGCACCATTATCCTGCCCCTTATATAGCTCTTCAAAGTGGGCTACCGAGTCCTTCTCCAACACTGAACACGTTTGCAAGGCCTGTTGAGGTGCTTGCCTGGTGTTAATGATCCTCCAAAACTCTCCTGAATGTTTGTTCTTTAATGCCAACAGCATTGATTCTGCATCATTTTGGACTGTCATAGGTTTATGGGCCTTTAGCCAGTTTTTATACTTCTGTTTTGCCATTCTGATGGTCTCTTTTCGAACACCCTGGTCTCCCGATCTGGCGTGACGGATCACTTGTCTCATCTGCCTTTTATGAACCTGTATCTCCAGGTCAAACCAGTGCTTGCGCTCCATATTTCATTGTTTAAGCCCAACATGTTTGTCTTTGATAATATTTAGACTGTGTTCGTAATTATTTAGACTGTGTTAGAAATAACTTCCTCTACATCTAAGATGCTGGGGATAGAGTTAGGGTACAAGAGTATACTTTAGGACCAATTGTAATAAAATCTGCATACACATTTTTATATTTTTAGTATTGCAAATGTTGACAAATAACTCTGTCGAGGGACAGTCACTTTTCTGCAACTTTAATTTTGTTTCACATTTTAAGTATTATGCATGGAACTGACATGAGAGCCCTGTATGTACACCATGAGATGCATCGTTTTCGACGTTGGATTGAATTTCCTTTACTTTTTTGCAAATCTGCGAAATGAATTGAGCATATTAGTCTGAATAGAATCGTGAGAAATGTACTGACGTGGGATCGAAAGAGCTGCTTTCTTCAGTCCTGTGAAACAGCGACACCCTTTGGCCAAACAAGATAGGCTCACAGGAGAAATCATTTAGTAACAATTGTTCTTTATTTCTGAGGTCATGTAATCTGTTCTTCTTTTAAAGTGTCTTCAGGACACATATTTGATGGCGATGATAATGTGTGTAGTTGCATTAGTGGGCGAGACATAAATAAAGGAAAACCAAAGAAGACGATTGTGTCGATGGCTAAATGGATGATTTTGGAACCTGGAGCTGTGGATTCTAACCCTAGCTTTGTCCTCTTATAAAAATATGATGTGGCTCCGGGAAATCACTAGTCCGCACTGTAATTATGTCTAATCACATCTAAAAAAAGAAAACCTGCATAGTATCCTCTCTTACATTTCCCCAGCAATGTGCTCGCTGGCTGCTTCGCAACTGTGATAGGTAGTCTGCTCTTCACTGGACCCCGGGACGGCTGTGCTATGAACGGCACGCCATATTCGAGATGCTCCCACTGCTAGCATTGTGTTCTGCAGCTCCTTGCAGCTGGGTCTACGCTACATGCTGGCTGGCTGCAGAGGAGATTTATGTAAACCCACAGACAGGGTTCTGATTCAGTGGATAACATGCACGTCACTTCCCTGCTGCTTCCCTCCCCTGTATTGCACCCCAGGAGGTTCATCTATTCGAGGCACGTTCTCAATGACGAACTTCAGCTTTTGAGTTCCAAGGAGAAACTCGGGACAGTGGTTGTGAGCTTCCGCTTGGTATTCTGGAGAGTAAAAGGTGCCCAGGCTTTACTGAAAGCTCCAGCCCTGCCATTGCTGCGCAGGCGTTGATTTTGGGATGACGTCCACTTGTTAAGGATGCGGGAGGTTAGAGGGGGGTGGGGGGGCTCGTGGTGTGCCAGTGACCATGAGTACACGTTACAGTGAAAACAAAGATTTAGGAAAGGTCACTCTGTGACACCAGGCAGCCACTGACCGAACTGTAACTGAAAGAGCCTCGTTTCAGAAAAGCGGCAAAGCGAAACTGCATGTGTGAGTTCCATGGCCCAGTAAAGCCCAGTGACAGACTCTACCAACCTTATTTTAGGCCATGTCACTGCTACAAATTGTGGCTATCAGGTTAATCGGATGGCACCATATTAAAATAATCAATGTATTACAACAGTTTGCTGGGATTCCTCCAAAAACTATCTCTCTCTCTCTCTCTCTCTCTCTCTCTCTCTCTCTCTCTCTCTCTCTCTCTCTCTCTCTCTAGACAGCAGAGAATTGTAATGATTATTATTTTGAATACCATTGCCATTTCTTGGAATGGTTTCATTTGCAAAGCTAATTTCACAGATATTAAAATAAAAACTAAAGCTATTAAAACCATAAGCAGAATTTGTGTTGTTACTTCATTTCAATTAAAAAAAACTGTTTCTCATATTAAAGAGAGCCACACATGAATAGTGAGTACATGCGGCTTCACAAGGTTGAGCGGTGGTGGAGACAACCTTGGTTGCCATGGGAGGCCAGGTACTGAGGGGTCACCAGAATTCTAAAGGATTTAAGGGTGTTCTCTGCAGGTGAGTATTTTCAGTGGAGGGCAGCAATATCCTGTAAAATTACTGTGAGCGACTGAGCATAGCAAGGGAACCCAAAAGAATATGTTTCAAATAAAGGATTGAGATAATGATTTCTACAGAACTATAGAATTAACAAGTAATATACTCCTGCGTTGCGCCGTACACTTCAAAAGTATTTCAAAACTCTTGTATTCATTGAAAACGTTTTAATCCATCTTTTTGTCCATCTGTGTTTACACAGGCTCTTTCATAGAAAACAGAATACTGTCACAGGAGACAGCCATAACACACAAAAGAAAAGGTTTCTTATTTAGACATTGTACAGAACAATTTTGGGAAAAACCTGGCAAGAAAAACCTATAAAAAAACAATCCGGTAACACATGAAGCATCTAAAATATTCCAACTCATCAACAGTACAAAGAAGTATTCCACAAATATCCTTGATGCCTATATGCCAGCACTGCCACTGCAAATCACTTTAATGAGGCTCTACCTGCCATTAATGGTGGAATTGCCACTGTAGAGCACACAGCAGCATTCATACTATAAATGTCTTTGATGGCACATGAAAATGCATGTCAGTACTGCCAGTGTACTATAAATGACTTTCTTGTGGATGTGTCCACAGTACATGCAGCAGTGCCACTGTGAATCACTATTGCAAAGCAGCATAGATATATGCAGCAGCACCACTGTATGGCACTTCCATGATGCTGATGTGGCACGATATGCCAGCCTGAATACTGCAAATGTCTTGGATGTCACACCCCCAGTACATCCCAGTTTTGCCAGTGTACTTTCATGAAGCTGAGCCCAAAATATATGCCAACATTCTCTCTTTAAATCCATTTGATGACTTCTCGCACACAATATATACTTGCATTGCCACTGTCAATAACATTGTGACCTGTCATACAGGTCATTCACTCCCTCCAAACAACACACACACACACACATATGCACAAGCACAGAGCCAGTAGGTCACACTCATAAAAATACATCCACACAGAAGTGCACAGTCGTTGAAACTCACTCACACACATTTAATTACATAGAAAAATGCATGTATACAAACCCTTCTTTTAATTGTTTTAAACTTACATTCTCACACTGCCATTTTGTCTTCTCTGGGTCCGGGCAGAGCACAGAAAGGGCTCTGGAAGAACAAGTGTGGTGTTCAGGCAGGCGTTATCTCCCAGTTGAGCATCTAACAACTTGCACTCACTGGGATACGTTGACATTATTTTCCCCATATTTACCAAAAGAAAACACCAGCCCAGCAGGAGGCTGTGTTGTGGCGCACCGGGCTTGGAGTCACTGGGCTTGGAGGGAGGACCCAATAGGGGAAACTAGCCCACGTGACGACTCTTGATTCGCCACTGACAGCACCCACCTGATCACAGAAGTGAAAGCCCTCTTCCCCGACACTGCAGAAGTGATGGGGCTGTAGCTACACTACACCCCTCGTATTACTGCTGTTTTTATCTGTATCTCTTTGGAAGTCTGGCCACTCATCACTAGGGGCCTCATTACGACCCAGGCGGTAAGGGGTTTACGGCAGCGTTAACAGCGCCGACCCTTACCGCCTGAGTACGAGGTCCCTTAGCGCCATGGCGCTTTTAACACCTGCTTTTAGCAGGTGTTAAAATCCATGGCGCTAAGGGACCATGGAGTTAATTACGCCACCGTAATTTACGGTGGCGTAATTAACGCCTTCCCCACTCCCATTATGCCCTATGGGGCAAAAATGGGAATGGGGAAGGGTAAATGGGGATTGGGGACTTACCGCCCCGCCAAGGTCGGAATGGGGCGGTAAATCCGCCAACCACCATGGCGTAAACGTAGTTTACGCCATGGTGGTAAAGTCACGGCCCAGGCGGTAACTTACCGCCTGGGTCGTAATGAGGCCCTAGATCACTATAACAGTGGATGTGTAGCAGAAGATAGCACACGGGCAACGCGTGCTGGTCTTGGAAGCAAGACCACGCATAGCAACATAAGTTATAATCCAAATCCGCGCTTAGAAACTGAACTCAGGTATTAAGCGTGTTATGAATAAATAATTATTTTTCCGAGTTGAGAACCTGCTATTGATATTAATTGTTGAGTAGCGCATGTAGTTGGGTGGCGGCAATGCATAATAGATTTTGTTGTCTTGCTTGCAGTGTACATTCTGAACAGCCTGAGGAGCTTAGTGATGCTTTCAGAGACAATAATTTCCTGTCTGACAAATCACATTCCTGCTGCAGTGATTGGAAGGTAGCCATTACCTTGTCTGCCCTGTGTGGTTCACATTCCGAGGCCCCAAATGAGCCATAGGTTCAAGAATAGGTATTTGTTGAAGAGTTTTGTTAGAGGATCGCTACACAGGTTAGCACATTTTGAAAGTGAGATGTTGGCTTTCTTCTTAGTGGTAGCATATGTTATGGTGAGCTGTCGTGATTTGACAGAGTGAAGTGTTGACTTGTTTATAATGAGGCCGTTGAATAAGTATAACGTGCAAAATGATGCATCCTGAATTGTTGACTGTTCAATTCCAACCCATTTTGGAGGATTTTCTGACACCAAATAGAACCAGTGTCTGGCCTGATTGCCGGGAGGGGGGAATCACACTTTTACAGTGTTGGTCAATCTTTCTTTGGCAGAGCCCTGCTATATAATGTACACCAATGTTTCCTCATATTCCCAAGCATTTTTATTTATATTTTGTATTTTATTCATCATAGAATAAGGTGTTTTAACAAACAACACTTTAATAATACAAAGCATCACCGTAGCAATACTATTTCAGGGACTTTTATAATTAAGACACTGCGGAAGGGGAAAATAAGCCAGGGGAGAGTAGTACTTTGAATTCACATTTTAACAAACAACGGGGAGGCGACTCAAGAATCAGCATTGAAGGAGAAGTGAGGAGTTGCACAGGAAGATCTGAGAGGTTGGGTGGGAGTCCAGAGAGGAGGGGGGCTAGGACCATGCCAGAAAAGGGAGAATAGGACCCGCCCACTGGGAAATATAATGGGAGAGAGTGAAACCAGCCCAAAGGAGAGGCGGGACCTGCGATGCAGCGGGAGATTTCCAGTACAGGAAAGATTATCTGCCGTGCTTCTACAAAACCCAGTTCAGATGCTATATTTGGAGGATTCAGGACTGGGTGTGGAAAGTGATACCGGGGAACAGGCTAAGAGGAGCAGTCCTTAGAGAATAACTTTATCATGAAGCCCGGGCGTGTCACACCAGGATATTCTCTTAATGCAGAACTGGGCCCATTCCATGCAGACCCACTCCTCCACTCACAGTGCTCCTGTCTTGTGCAGGCTTGTGGCTGTGTTGGCAGAATGGGAGTGAGCCAATGTTGCTTCGGGAGCTTGAGGGTTTTAACTTTCTTTAACTTTTGAAGCTTAGAGAGACTTATCTTTAGACACATTTTAATCAGAGCTATGTCAGAGGTAGAACAGGTGGCTTAGTGTTAAGCATATACATCAAGAAGGCATTATAGATCCAAGACAACATCCTGATAGTTACAAACTTACTAGTTGATTTCTAGTTTTTATCCTGAAGGAAGTTCATTTGAAGGACATCAGACACAACACACTGATGGAGTTCCTTTAAAATGAGTGTTGTCAACCTGGTGGAAAGTACTGTCTAGTGTAGATCAACTTTTATATGTTTAATAACATGACAGACAGAAGGCCATACAAACATTCCCTGGAACCACTCTCAGTTGAGAGTATTACATTTAAAAGAGGAGGGAGGGGCATTGTTGCAACAGTGGAAACTCCCGCCACTTCTTGGAACATGTTCAGCAGTTAGTCATGCAAGAATATATAACGAATAAGTGGTACTTCCGTGTAGCAAGCAAACCCATTTCCACAATGAGACTCATTGGAATATATTCACACATGTAGCTCCGCCGCGGAAGGTGTATCTGTCATGGTGACCAGCATCATATCAGGATATCTATTTTAATTTTAATTTTTATTGTTTAAAGCGCAGACCTAGCCCAAGAGCAGTGGAGCGCTGTACAGAGTGCGGGTAGCCCACATTTGGACTACCATCTTTTAACACTCTCAGTTAAATGCTCCACGCCTGTTCCCAACCGCCCCGTTCTCCCACATATCCAGCGTCAACGCAGGTCTGGCCCCACCCAAGCCAGAGCTGTAAGCTGGCAAGCGACAGTTGAAAACATTGACCCCTCCAGCCTCTCCCCCATCCCTACTGGCCAGCCCCTCCCACCCATCCACTCCTACACCCCCTACCGATTTGCCTCCGCTCCCTCATCCCACATCTCCCCCACTTCCTCCCCGTCCAACTCACACTTCCCGTCGTTAAGTGCAGCAAGTGCTGCTCTGGCTAATACACCAATTTCCGAAAGAAAGGGAGTGAGCTAGAGGGGCACTACAGCTCAAGCTCTAACTCACATGATTAAGTGTTGTGTAAGTCACAAGATTTCAGTGGTAAATATTATTTCTGATGAAGAAGGGCATAGTCTCCAGGCCTGAGGAGACTCAACACGACTCTATTTCCACCAAGCCTGTTGTGGCCAGCAGGTAACCCAGTGGCACCCTCAGCAGACAAACGTCTTTCTAAGTTGTTCACATTCTTAGATACATACTTATATAAATCCAAACTCGATGTTTAACAAACATGTATATTAAAAAAAGAAAACTTAAGCCAAGAGGGCTTCTATGTAGGAAATTAAATGTTTTGTTGTTCGGGTGCATCCTCACCCAGCAACCTCTAAATGAACCAAAATTATATTTGCATTCATTTTTGTTCCTAGAACTCTTTACAAATCCAGAGAAGGGTGTCAACCATTTCCCCACAATATAAATCAGAAAGAATTTGTTGCATTTTTGCAATATTATTTTCTGTAAACAATCAACTCCAATTAGGTTGACATAATCACTGATTTGTTTCAGATATAACATCCATCATCAGGGCTTAGAGTTGTATTTTCATCTCAACTTAATATAACAAAATTATCATTTTTATCTGTATACCTATAATACATAACAGGTACGAATTTTTTCACTTTTAAAGTTGTCATTTAGAGTCATCAGAATTCTATTCGAAAGATGCATTTATTTCTGTCAAATCTCACTTAACACTAACCTCAAAGGCATACGGTGTGGCCTTGAAATATATCCAACCTCTGTAACAAAATAAGCAAATAACAATTGTTTACCCCACATGTTCCTGTCACTTTGTGTTCATCATTCAGCCTCATGTGTATTATGTAATACTGGGTGTCATACTCACCCAGCGTTAGCCGTGTTTTGCTTTGCCGGGAGGATATTAGGTGGCTAGAGTATTACTCCTAGAAGTCTCCCGTCACTCTATAGAGGAATAAACATGGAAAAACCATGTTAGGGGTAATGTAGCATCGGAAGCACATGCATCTACATGGCATAATACCATTGTGGGATGTTTTTACCCATGCATCCGAGCCCTACCAAAAAAACTGTGCATTACTGGCATTGAAAACATCATGATGGCCAGAGCTTCCCAGAAAATGCACAGGGAAATGCATGAAGAATAGGCTGCCACCCATTTTTGCCGATGTTATGGGCACAGAAGGGCACTGCCTAAAACCACCATGGGCTACTCACACAGTAGCCTGAAACCATAGGGAATGGCAATGCTGATTGCCAAAAGCAACCTAGAACTGTGGGGAATTCATTTTCTTAAATCCCAAAAATGGTTGCATTACCAGTACTCACCACTATCAGAAAGCCGGCGTTTTAAAACAACATCAGACATTTGTGTAAAACTGAATAAATGAACCCAAAGCAGGCCAAAGAAAGACTTACTAAGAGGTGGATACAATGTAAAGTTATATTCTGAAGTGACTTGAAGGTTTATAACAAGACTGGCTGAGCTCTGCAGGTCTGCAGCGGCTTAAACTGAAACTGGATTTAAAATTACCAAAAATCGAAATGTGTAAATAAACTGAGGGACAGACTTGTGACTGCCACATAGTTTGTCACTGTTAAAATGTCATAGTTTTGAACTTAGAATCAGCATTCCAGCTGCATGTGTAAAAATGATTAGTTTTATTTGAATGCAGAAAACTGGGTAACTAAAAGTGACAGTAGCTGGGGCCTGGCTTAAGGAACTGGATTCTGCCCGACAACTTCCCCCCAATTGGAGTGAAACTGGATCCACAGCAGTTCTCAGGCCTGGCTGCATTCTGAGGGGAGGTTACCCCTCTCTGATTGAATTACCAAGGGACTGCTAGAGACTAAACAAAGGACCCAGGCAGAGGGTTCATTGGGGGGAGGCCATAAATGGCTTCCTCTTGAACAATGGGCCTTCCAGGGCCCAGGCAGATGGTTTATTAGGGGGACCGTAAAATAGCTTCCTCTTGGCAGAAGCTGAGAGGGGCAGGGTCTCTGAGCTTGGCAGAAACTGGATAAACTGGTTTCTACACCATGTGACCTGAAAAGACACACCCCTGTTGGCCAGAATATGATTCTAAGAAAGATGTATAACTCACAGTGCGGACTTGTCAAAATTATTTAAATGATACCATAATTCTTGTGAATTTTCTGTGCACGTTTTAAGACGCGTTGGGAATTTGTGTGATGTTCTGGGGCAAAACCCCGCTATTTATGGATACTACAGACTCTGTGTTTAAGCTAGAGACATGGGAATTTACTGGAGTATGTAAGGACAGGCCGTGTATATGTGTATAATTTTTAATGAAGAACCAAGGTTGCATAACCCACTAAAATCGAAAATAAGTTGCCATTTTTGAATGCAAGCCCTCAGGAAGAGCAGAGTTTGAACAGAGTATACCTCATGTGATAGGTAATATGTACATGCAATGACAAACCACTATGTATTTGAGAAATGTGTATTTTGATCAAATATAGATTTGTGTGCAATTTGACAGGGGAGTGTCCTTTCTGCAAGCCATTAAATGGCATCATTCTGACAAAAAATCCTGCTCTCCAGTGAGAACGCAAAGAATTCTCCAACCTATCAGAACTCTGAAGGGGTTGGGCCTAGAAAGCTAGCCTCTCCACCCACTTTCAAAACACATAAAAAGAGACTGCTGGGACAGGTAGGGACATTCAATTCCATTTGCTGCGGAGCATGCTGACCGACGACTTCACATCCAGAGATCCTACACTTATACTTCCAAGCTAAACAGAGACTACAGAACTTTGAACCAAGAAGACCGACTGCAAGCAAAAGTATTTGTCAGCAGGCCCAAAAATCATTTGCAGACTATTCACAGCCGGACCCAGGGGTTGATTCTGGCCTGAAACCCTGTGCCAGAAAGATCCAGAAGCAGTGCTGTACCCAGAGAAAGCAGAGCAGTATCCAGAACCAGAGGCCAGAGATCCAGAGTGACCCAGACCGCTGTTAGCAGAACCAGAGAGCTGACCCAGATCACTGTGAAGTGCCGAGACCAGAACCGGAGTCCAGTCCAAAACCTGACCAGATCCGTGGGGAGGCCTATTTCAAAATATATTGTGAGTACCTAGCAGAACTGTGCAGGACCAATCTCTCAGTTAAAATAATATAATGCAATCTATTTTAATCTAACCAGAATTGCTTCCTAACTGTCACCTGTCATTTGCAAGCTGTCACCTGTCATTTTCTAGCTGCAAGCTGTAACCTGTCGCTTTGAACTTTTAAAATTTCAAATCCGAAAAACTACCTTTATTTAATCGTCCGTATCTCTGGAACCGTTTGTGCTAGGGACTTGGTTTAACTTTCCTCTGAAAGCTTAGAATCTCAGCTTGCCGTAATCACGATTCTCGCACTCGCGAATTTTGCCGCGATTTGCGATTTGGCCCGATTTCTTTACTTGTAAAAAGATAGCTGCTTTGGCCTGAACTGCTAAATTTCGTCTGCCTCTTAAGAACCATCCCTGAAACATTGCTAGAGTGAGCCTGAACTCATATTAACTAGATACCACTCACCCTGAACCTCCTGAAGGGAATTAAAAGCATTTTCAGCATATTTCTCACTGCATTGTCATCATATTCAAAGCCTTTTGCCTGTGTTTCAAACTTCTGTAGTCTAAGCTTGATGGGGTGAACTGAATTACATTTGATTGCATTTCTAAGAACTGTGGGCTATCCTCTTCATTAACTTACATTGCATAAGGGGGGGAGTGGATTGCCAGAGAAAAGTGATTACATTGTTTTGTTGAAATCATATTGAGTATTTTCTGTATTGCATTTTCATTCAACATTGCATCCATCTGAAACTAGATAAAGCATTCTCTACCACCTTATTCTTCTGTTCCTATTCCCAAGCGTGCTACCTCATCCTTTATACTACTCCTGGGTAATCAAATCAGTTTATTAGTAGAACATTACCCATTGTTGTTAACTGCTCATGTTCTGAAGTGTGATATTAATTATTAATTTATTATAAAGTGTGATATATATATAGTTTACATTCTCAAATAAACCGTTTAAACTTGCAAAACAGAACTACTTCTTGGCTCAGTGGGGGCAGAGGGGTTCCAAGAGAGGGGTGTTGTATAGGGGTAGTCATCCAGAACTCATGAACTGGACATAAAGATATATCAATAAGGGTTTCCATTCAGTATCCCAGACTAGGCATTGACTTAGCTGTAGTGCTGGATTGAATCCTCTTACAAATTGGGGGCTCGAGCCGGATGTTTGGGTTAGATCTATCACTTGTGCAGATTAATACAGTGTGCCAGCTGACCAGATACACATATCCGGTCGGATCACCACGCTGTATTACGCTGTAAAGCACTCCTCAAAGGAACGCTCTAAGGAAAAGGTCTGTTTTGCAAAAATAAAATATAAACTTCTGTAAGTCAGGAAGGAACTCAAATTCCAGAATGACGACCTTGGTAGATATGAAAATAGCCAGAGAGCACTTCTTACATAAGCTATTTGTGAGAGGTGAGTGGGCTCTTCACGACCAGACGGTCTGGTTGCAGGCAATCGCACCCCAGATCACTGAAACAGGGTCAGATAAATGGAGAGACCAGGGTCCCTTACATGTGGCCCTGAATGAACTATATATGTCCCCTAAGGCCAAGGATGCGCACAACAAGAATGCCAGGGTAGCGGCATATTTATACTTACATATGGGAGCCATGCAGGACAAATGTGCTGAAGGCCAAGATCTGGCGAGTAGGCAACTGCTGGCATTACAGAAGGCCCAATCTGATCTGGACACTTCTGAGCAGAGGCTGCAGAGGAGCCAGGAGTCAGAAAATGATAGTAGGCAGTATATCATTAAAATAAAAGAGTACATGGATATACTGCAACCGGAAAAGGCTGACCAGGATACCAGAATTCTGGCCTTGCTGAAGGAATGCCAAGACAGTTTGGACTCCCTACTGCAGAGCCAGAAAAAGCTGGAGCAACAGATCAATTTCAACAGGGCATGCACAGAGCAGGTAGCCACCCTGCAAATCCAACTAGACAGAGAGAAAGAGGAGAGCAATAAACTGATCCTGAAAGACCTGGATACCCAGGCAGAGTTTGATCAGGAGCGCCAGAAAGCTGGTGCCTTCCAAAGGCAAAGGGACGACCTGACGGCACAGATGCAGACTCTTAGTCAGGAAAGGGACACCTTAGGCCAGGAAGTCTGCCACTTAAAAAGAAAAATGGAAGAAAATCACCTGGCCCACCAGGGACTAGGTGACCTCCAAAAAGAACACCAGGACTTGCTAGAGCACACCAGGAGGGTGGAGGAGGCTCTGGCAAGAAAGGAGCAGGCCAGTAGGGAAGGGACTCAGGAGGTAACCCTCCTGCAGCAAAGACTGGCCCAGTACTCCAGGGCCAATAGGGAGGCACAGAGAGAAAATGAGGCTCTCTGTCAGCACAATGATAGGCTCCAGCAACAGGTAGCGATGCAGGAGAGACTGATAGAGTCGAGTAAGGCCTTAACTGAGGAACTGAAAGCGCAGGCTCTTGCATTGCAAAAGGGAGCAGGGGCGGATAGAGACCAGGTTCGCTGGGAGAGGGATACTTCTGAGCATAACCTCAGGAGCCCTAGTACCAGAGGCCTTTATCTCTCTCAGTCCCTGGACTCTGCCGCCCCCATGCCCCCTGGCGCACATGAGCACCGGGCCACAGGGATGGCAGATTACTATCCAGCCAGAAGCATGGGGCTCATAAGCCAGTACCTCCCAGGAATGGATGGGCGGGCATCCGGGTATGGGCACCCAAGCACAGTGCAATTTAGTGGGGAACCCCAGGAAAATAGGCCCATAAAGGGCATCCTGAAAATTTCTGCCCAGTTAGGTCAGTGGGGGGGTACCCATCAAATGCTGGGAGCAAGGAGGAATCTGAAGACTCCTGTGAACGGCGCAGGACACAGGAGACCAGGTCCCCACATTCTGCCAGCCATCCCAGGCTCGCAGAATCTGTGAAAACTTGGAAGATCAGACAGGAACCTCTGGGAGCAGTGCCTCTGAGTCAGAGGATGAATGGACCAGGGTTACCCGACCAAAAAGGCCAATAAGGCAAAAAGGGCCTTGCTTAAGGACCCATTGAAACAGATTAAGGCAATCAGGAGTGTCATCACGCCTTATCATAAGAACGCCAAGTACTCTGTTTGGGAACACTTGGAGCTCTATGAGCAAATGATGGAGACTTTTCATTTGAAGGACAGCCAAAGCTGTATCCAATATGTAAAGTGGACATTCTCCCCAGAGTACTCCAGTTTCTTTGCGGGGCTGGAAGGCCAAAATCATTCAAGGTGGTCCACCTATAGGGCGGCCATATTAAAACATTTTTCTGTTCACAGAAATCCCCAAGAGGCTCGCAAGGCAGCCTACAGCTTGCAGTGTGGGGAGGATCAGGCCGCACAAGAGTTTGTGCAAGAATTAAAGCATGCTTTTGCACAGACCACCAGAAGGGTGCGCACAAACAGCAGAGAATTTGTCAATACATTTTTCCATGCCTTGCCCAAATATATAATGACCCAGCTCGTGAGAGATTTTCATGAGAAAAGATCTTTAGACTGGGTCATTGAACAGGCTACCAGGATCTATGAGGTGCAGAAGCCCATAGAAAATAAAAGCAATACCCAGAAAAATCCCAAAACCAACAGCACCCCTGCTGCTGCCAAGGTGGCAGAGGTAAAGGTCACCCCCGTTTTGGATTTGGAGATGGGGGGCCCTAAAAACCTACCTGCACCTAATAATTCACAGCCCAGAAGGCCCTCGGGCCAGTCACAGACAGGGAGTCAAGGAGGTAGTCCCACAAAAGGGGTCCCCCGCTCCCCTGACTATGTAAGTCCCCGCTATAAGGGAAACCGACCAATCCTGGGTTATGTGTGGACTCCTCCAGCCCAAGGGGGGGGGGATCCGGCCAAGCACCTAACCCAGGGAACTTCCCTCCCAACTTCCCACAGGAGGGCAGAAATTCTCCAAATCCTGGGCAGAACTTTTTCCCCAGGTATCCGCCCAATTTCCAGCCCCAAAATCATCCATCCTTCTTTCCCCAATTCCCTGAGCCCAGACAACCTAATCCGGGAGAGGGGAGGCCAAGGGTGGAGGGGTACCAAAATCTTCCCAACCAGGGGTACTACCAGTGAAAGGATAGCTACCCTTCCCGGGATCAGCCCAGGGGAGAAAATAGAGCCCTGTATCAGCCTGAGCGGGTTTCACAACTTGAGTGCCAGGTCCAAAATATGGCACGAGATCTGGGTCACATACTGAGGGCTCAACAGAACCCTCAGATGAGCATGCCACCGCAGAATGCCCCAAACTCTGGACCTGGTGCTCCAGAACAATGACGGGGGCAGCACCCCGATAACACACCGGTTCCCAGGGAGGAGGCACAAGGGGAAGGGGGGTGTAAAGCCTTGGAGGAAGCTTCCTTCACAACTTGTAAACAGCCCCTGGAAAACCAGGAACAGGAAACAAAATCTCCTGCCCCTGAAAGCCTGCCTCCCAAGGAGCAGAGGGGGGGTAGGAGAAACAAAGGACCCAAACAGACCCACTTTGTGGAGGAGGTTCAAGTCTCCCAATTTGAGGGAGAGGGATCCTCAGAAGATCCTGGGAAAAGGATCTTCTCCTTCAGAGATGGGGGAACTCCTCCCAAAGAAAAATGGGTCCTAAGGGATGTCAATTCAGACTGGGGAGATATGGAGACTGAGCTACTGCCACCCATCATCTCATCCCAGAACCCACAATACCGAAATCCCCTGGTTCTAACCCATCCTGATGACTGCCTCCAAAAAGGGCGGGCGGCCCAGAACCGGAACCAGGGGAACCCACAATGGCTCGGATCTCCAGTTGCCAACTTTTTCTTTCAGATTCCCAAGGCTCTCCACAGAATTCTGCCCAAATCTCTTCTCTCGCCATGTCCAAAACCAAAAAGTTAGCCCACCAGTTGTCCAAAAATGTGCATTATTTGTGCCCCCCTTGAGGAGAAGGAGGGAAGATACTATGCCCCGGTACAAGTACAGGGGCAGGGTACAATTTTGGCACTGGTGGACACTGGATCCCAAGCTACCCTTCTGTCCAAAAGGGCCTTTGAGGAACTAAATGCAGGAAGGGGGGAGAATTACCGAATTCCTCTCACGTTTCTTCCTGGACAACTGCAGAACTTTGCCGGGAAGGAAATTCCCGTTGAGGGGACTGCAGACTTGGACATTAAAATTGGGCGACACAAGGTGAGACACCCGGTCATAGTAGTGACTCCAGAGGGCACCCCTTGTTTACTAGGGAATGACCTCATGAGAAGGTTGTCACCCCTAATAGATTGTGTAAACAAGGTCCTCTGGACCCAGACTAACCGACCGATAAAATTAAAACAGAGTATCAACCATGTTAGTTTAAACGGCACCTGCCACATGGTTGAACAAAAATCTGACCAAGTACAATTTCACTTCCAGAACAACCAAATTCCAGACGTGACAGTAATAGCAGTAGGACAACAGACTGGTGATGGGGGGTCCTCTCTATTCCTGAAAATCAACCTTCCTTCCAGTTTAAAGTGGTATTCCACACTGGAAGGAAACTCCCTGAAATTCTTTACTAATCCACAATCAGAAACTCCCACTCCTATAGTCCAGAAAGATGTGAAATCAGCTCAGAGCCTGGCTGATATTCAGCAAATTGGAGAGCAGTTGTTCATCCCTGTTCAGTTAAATGATGGGAAGGACTCTGTTCTCGCTTGAGTGTGCGTGAACAACGGTAAGAGCTTCATTAGCGAAGCCATGTTCCGCCAACTCCCAAAAGATCCAGCCATTCCCACATTCAAACTGATAGACAAATGGGAAATGGACCTGGAAGCACCTAATTCCAAACAGCTCCTGCCAAGCAGGTGTATGCTCAAAATCTCCATTGGCAACAAGAGCATAGTCCATAATTGTTGGGTTGTGCGAGACGTCACTGCCGTCTTTTACTTAGGCAGTGACATTCTCAATCGCTTTGCCATTAGTTTGGACCTAATAAACTTCAAAGCTTGGTCCCGATTAGCGGATAATCCCATGGGCTTTGATGATCCAGAAAAATCATTTAGGTCAGCTCAATTGCTACCTTATGCAGTTGAAATTCAGATTAAAGAGGAAGTCACCATCCCAGAAAGGACCCGACAATTCCCCCTGGAAGTGAAAGTTAAAAGAGGACAATATTTGCAAAACCCTGATGCTTATATACATCTAAATGCTTCTCTCCAACAGCAAGGGTTGGGGGTAAACCCAACTCCATTAGTCAACATAGAACATGACACCATTCCAATAGAGGTGGATAACAGCGACTTAAAGAGTATTACTCTAGCCGCAGGCACCATTATTGGAATGGCGGTTGATGACCAACATTTTTCCATTGATCTAGAAAATGAACTGTTAGGACCAATTTCCAAGGACTGTTTTGACAGTGACA
This sequence comes from Ambystoma mexicanum, assembly GCF_040938575.1. NCBI lineage: Eukaryota > Metazoa > Chordata > Amphibia > Caudata > Ambystomatidae > Ambystoma > Ambystoma mexicanum. The sequence goes on from NC_090923.1 coordinate 365,614,393, forward strand.
GTGAGGACAATACAACACCAGACAGGATTTTTACCCGGCATGGGGGGAACTTCCTGGTGTACACTTCCTGCCCTTATGGTAAGGAAGATGTGACTTGTGACTTCAGGAGGGATGAGGTGATTTTCCATGTCCATGAGGGTTGCCTTTCCCACCTGAAGCCTCCAGTCCAAATCAGCACTCTGACCAGGGACTTCTCCACCCAGCTGGAGGAGGCCGCTGAGATAGCCAAACCAGAAGTCTTTCCAGGCTTCAGGCAGATGGTGGAAGAGAGAGTCAACCTAGCTGATGCCTGTGTGACTCTGGAACAAAAGCAAAAGTTGAAACAAGTTTTCTTGGATTTCCAAGATGTCTTTGCGGTAGACTCATATGACTGTGGCCGCACCGACATCCACACAACAACAATCCCCACGGACCCTGGCATGACTCCAGTGTTTGTGAAGCAATATCGTTTGTCTCTCGCATCCATGGAGTCCCTTACTGAAATAATTAAGAACCTTGAGTCCCGGGGAATAATCCGTCCAGTTCACAGCACCTTCAATAATCTGGTGCTGGGAATATTGAAGCCAAACGGCCAGTGGGGACTCTGCGACGACCTTAGGGAGCTCAACAAACGGGTCCATATTTCCCGATGGCCTCTGCCCTACATTGACCAAGGGCTGGCCCAGATTCAGGGGTCACAAGTATTCACTGCAATAGACCTGACCAATGGATAATGGACCGTGCCTGTCAGTAGGGAGGACCAATATAAGCTGGCTTTTACCTTTGGGGGCCAGCAGTACACATGGGCCCGGACTCCCTTCGGATACCTCAACTCCGGCAATGAATTCAACATTTTCCTACACAAGGCCATGCCCGACCTGGGTGCAAGGGGTAACCTGGCTTATGTAGATGATGTCCTCATCAAAAGTTCATCTGTGGAGGAACACATAGCGGAGATCCGTTATGTTCTGACCCAGTTGAGGGCCGCCGGAGCAAAACTTTCCTTTCAGAAAGCACAGTGGTGTAGAACCTGTGTTAATTTCTTGGGGCATGAGATTACTCCTCAGGGTCTCTGTCCCCAGGAAAAGAAAGTGGAAGCACTCCAGAAACTGAAAGACCCCACAACTCTGCGGGAACTAAGGAGCCTCCTTGGACTGACTAATTACAGCAGAAAGTTCATTGAAGGCTACGCAGAGATCACCAGACCCCTGATTCATCTCCTGAAGGGGGGGGGTCAAGTGGGAATGGGGTCCAGAACAAGCCGAGGCGATAAAACAACTCAAAAGAAGCCTCTCACAAGCGCCTTGCCTAGCTTACCCTGTCAGAAACAAGGAGTTCTTCCTGGAGACAGGGTTCTCTAATATGTGCTTGACGGCAGTATTATACCAAAAGCATGACAAGGTCAATAAAGTAATCTCCTATGCGAGCAAAACTTTATCCTCTGTGGAGGAAAAATTCAACGATTGTGAGAAGGCACTCCTGGCAACGGTGTGGGCATTGAAGAATTACTGCGCGTTTATCCAGGGGGAACACATCATAGTGGAGACTCCACACCAGCCTCTGCAATATCTCCAAAGTGACAGAATCCGGGCCGGGAATGTGAGTAATTCCTGAATTACTTCCTGGATTCTGTCAATGCAAGGCTTTCCTGTGGAGGTCAGATATGGCCAAAACAAGAAGAGTCCCCTCGCGCAAGGTCTGGCTGACTTGCATGATTGTGCCAGAGAAAACTGTCTCGAGGACGAAAGTCTAAAAATTAAGGACAACATGGAGGCATACCTTAATTCCCCACACAAAGTCTTTGAAGAGGACAAGTGTGAGGGAATGCCCACTGTCTATGTGGATGGATGCTCTTACCATGTTGACAACAACGGGGAGAAAGAACTGGTGGCTGGCGTAGGGAATGCATGGGTGAAGGAGTTCCCAGAACCCTCCGCTGGATACAAAATTGGTCCCCGAAGTAGTCAGGTGGCAGAATTGATGGCGGTGCATCAGGCCATCATCACTGCTGTCCAGCATCAACTCCACGAACTGGTCATAATCACAGATTCGGATTATGTACGGAACGGGTTCGTGGAGCACCTGGTTAATTGGAAAACCAGAGGCATGTTATGTGCTAATAACAAACCCTTGAAACATGGGAAGTTAATCCAAAACATTGATGATCTGGTCACATCGAATGGGATGACCATTTACTGGAAAAAGATCAAGGGTCATTCCAAAGTAGAGGGACCAGTAAAAACTGGAAATGACTTAGCTGATCAGCTGGCCAAAACCGGGGCCATCCAAGGGGATCTAATTGAGATTGAGTCCCTGTTGGGGGAAATCCAGGTCACTGCTATCACTAGGTCCCAGACAAATGCTCACAATGATCTTTCAATTGCACAATGGAGTAAGGAGACCCCTGATGCTGATTTGATTACCGCTCAGAAGGGGGATCCAATAATTGGTAAATTTTACCAACACATTGAGGACCCTGAGACCTTTCCCCTGACGGATACCGATTACATTGCAAAAGAGGACCTAAGAGTGTTGATGAAATGTCCAAAAATGTTCCGGATCCAAGACGGTTTGTTGGTAAGGAAATCCAAAGCTGGCCACGATCAGTGGGTGGTTCCTACCTCATTCCGAAGCCTGATGTTAAGTCACGCCCATGATGCGGCCACCGCCGGTCATAGGGGGTTTCGCACAACACTGGAAATCTTAAGAGAGGTTACATACTAGCCACACATGGGCCAGGACCTCAACCAATATTTGAAGGGTTGTCTTGTGTGTGCACAATTTCAGCCAACATCCCTCACACACCGGGCGCCTCTCCAAAAGAGGGGGATGACACTGCCATGGTCAGATTTGCAAATAGACTTTGTAGGCCCTGTGATTCGCTCGTCTAGAGGGAATAAGTACATGTTGACTGTGACATGCTTGTTTACCAAGTGGGTGGAATGTCTCCCAGCCCCAAACTGCAAGGCAGAAACGGCAGCTGCCTTGATGATTAACCACATCTTTTCCCGTTTTGGTCTACCTCAAAGGATTGAGTCAGACAGAGGTAGCCACTTCACCAGTGAAGTAATGACAAAGATGTGGGAGATACTGGGGGTCAAGAGAAAGCTACACATTGCTTACAGGCCAGCTTCTTCTGGGGCAGTAGAGAGATATAACCGAACCATTGTGAGCATATTAAAGACGTTTGTGGCAGATTCTGGGCCAAGTTGGGATATCCGATTACCTCTGGTCCTAATGGCCATCAGATCTACCCCTTCATCTGCAACCAAAATGTCACCATTTGAGTAGATGACTGGACGCAAGATGGTGCTTCCTCAGCATTTGCTCTACAGGACCCAAGAGCAAATGTTGATAAAGGCCTCCACAACTCATGAGTATGTGGAGAATTTAAGGAAACACCTTCAACATGCTTTTGCCTATGCTCAGCGGAATCTAGAAAGATCAGCCGAGAGTATGAAGACCCACTATGACCTGAAAACTTCCAGGAAGGAATATCAGGTGGGGGATCGGGTCTATTTAAACAACTTCCAAAGAAACCAGGCAAAACAGTGAAAATTCTTGCCTACATGGAAGGGACCCTTTGAAATTATAGACAAGATCTCCCCTGTGGCCTACAAGATCCGCATCCCCAAAGGCGGTTTGGCAGAGGGGGAAGACAAGTGGGTCTACATCAACCAGTTGAAGTGTTGTCATCCCAGGCACACTCTGCAACAACTGGAGGAGTCCTCTGCAATCCCAGAGGGTACCGCTCCAGAGTAATTCAATTCCAACCCTTAAATATCCTACATATTACCTATCAAATTCTGTGTTTCTCAAGTTTATGTGTTCCTGTTGCTTAATTTAAAAAAATGTGCATGTTCATATCTGTTGAGTTCTAAAATATATATGTCACCCCACTATATCAATGGTGGGGGAGAAATGTCCATGAATAGGTATTGTCGCTTTTCCTTTGTCGTCCTAGGAGAAAGAAAACCTGGAGACTGGCCAAGGAGGACGATCCGGAGACCGGGAGCAGAGACCCAAGGGGCCCGGAGTACCGCCCAATCTTCCCATCAGGACCGGCGAGGAGAACCGGTCGATCCGACCGGATGGAGAAAAAGATGCTGAACTGTGCCATCTACCGGAAGAAGATGAGGAGAACATCCCAGATCTTGCGAGTTCCATCAGTGAAACAGAATGGCCATCGCAAGAGGGGGGCTTGTGGGATGTTTTTACCCATGCATCCTAGCCCTACCAAAACAAACTGTGCATTACTGGCATTGAAAACATCATGATGGCCAGAGCTTCCCAGAAAATGCACAGGGAAATGCATGAAGAATAGGCTGCCACCCATTTTTGCCGATGTTATGGGCACAGAAGGGCACTGCCTAAAACCACCAGGGGCTACCCACACAGTAGCCTGAAACCATAGGGAATGGCAATGCTGATTGCCAAAAGCAACCTAGAACTGTGGGGAATTCATTTTCTTAAATCCCAAAAATGGTTGCATTACCAGTACTCACCACTATCAGAAAGCCGGCATTTTAAAACAACACCAGACATTTGTGTAAAACTGAATAAATGAACCCAAAGCAGGCCAAAGAAAGACTTACTAAGAGGTGGATACAATGTAAAGTTATATTCTGAAGTGACTTGAAGGTTTATAACAAGACTGGCTGAGCTCTGCAGGTCTGCAGCGGCTAAAACTGAAACTGGATTTAAAATTACCAAAAATCGAAATGTGTAAATAAACTGAGGGACAGACTTGTGACTGCCACATAGTTTGTCACTGTTAAAATGTCATAGTTTTGAACTTAGAATCAGCATTCCAGCTGCATGTGTAAACATTGTTAGTTTTATTTGAATGCAGAAAACTGGGTAACTAAAAGTGACAGTACCTGGGGCCTGGCTTAAGGAACTGGATTCTGCCTGACAACTTCCCCCCAATTGGAGAGAAACTGGATCCACAGCAGTTCTCAGGCCTGGCTGCATTCTGAGGGGAGGTTACCCCTCCCTGATTGAATTACCAAGGGACTGCTAGAGACTAAACAAAGGACCCAAGCAGAGGGTTTATTGGGGGGAGGCCATAAATGGCTTCCTCTTGAACAATGGGCCTTCCAGGGCCCAGGCAGATGGTTTATTAGGGGGACCGTAAAATAGCTTCCTCTTGGCAGAAGCTGAGAGGGGCAGGGTCTCTGAGCTTGGCAGAAACTGGATAAACTGGTTTCTACACCGTGTGACCTGAAAAGACACACCCCTGTTGGCCAGAATATGATTCTAAGAAAGATGTATAACTCACAGTGCAGACTTGTCAAAATTATTTAAATGATACCATAATTCTTGTGAATTTTCTGTGCACGTTTTAAGACGCGTTGGGAATTTGTGTGATGTTCTGGGGCAAAACCCCGCAATTTATGGATACTACAGACTCTGTGTTTAAGCTAGAGACATGGAAATTTACTGGAGTATGTAAGGACAGGCCGTGTATATGTGTATAATTTTTAATGAAGAACCAAGGTTGCATAACCCACTAAAATCGAAAATAAGTTGCCATTTTTGAATGCAAGCCCTCAGGAAGAGCGGAGTTTGAACAGAGTATACCTCATGTGATAGGTAATATGTACATGCAATGACAAACCACTATGTATTTGAGAAATGTGTATTTTGATCAAATATAGATTTGTGTGCAATTTGACAGGGGAGTGTCCTTTCTGCAAGCCATTAAATGACATCATTCTGACACACAATCCTGCTCTCCAGTGAGAACGCAAAGAATTCTCCAACCTATCAGAACTCTGAAGGGGTTGGGCCTAGAAAGCTAGCCTCTCCACCCACTTTCAAAACACATAAAAAGAGACTGCTGGGACAGGTAGGGACATACAATTCCATTTGCTGCGGAGCATGCTGATCGACGACTTCACATCCAGAGATCCTACACTTAGACTTACAAGCTAAACAGAGACTACAGAACTTTGAACCAAGAAGGCCCACTGCAAGCAAAAGTATTTGTCAGCAGGCCCAAAAATCATTTGCAGACTATTCACAGCCGGACCCAGGGGTTGATTCTGGCCTGAAACCCTGTGCCAGAAAGATCCAGAAGCAGTGCTGTACCCAGAGAAAGCAGAGCAGTATCCAGAACCAGAGGCCAGAGATCCAGAGTGACCCAGACCGCTGTTAGCAGAACCAGAGAGCTGACCCAGATCACTGTGAAGTGCCGAGACCAGAACCGGAGTCCAGTCCAAAACCTAACCAGATCCGTGGGGAGGCCTATTTCAAAATATATTGCGAGTACCTAGCAGAACTGTGCAGAACCAATCTCTTAGTTAAAATAATATAATTCAATCTATTTTAATCTAACCAGAATTGCCTCCTAACTGTCATCTGTCATTTGCAAGCTGTCACCTGTCATTTTATAGCTGCAAGCTGTAACCTGTCGCTTTGAACTTTTAAAATTTCAAATCCGAAAAACTACCTTTATTTAATCGTCCGTATCTCTGGAACCCTTTAACTTGGTTTAACTTTCCTCTGGAAGCTTAGAATCTCAGCTTTTCAACAAGCTTAGAGCCGACTTGCTACTCCTTATACTTTTGCCGTAATCACGATTCTCGCACTCACGAATTTTGCCGCGATTTGCGATTTGGCCCGATTTCTTTACTTGTAAACAGATAGCTGCTTTGGCCTGAACTGCTAAATTTCGTCTGCCTCTTAAGAACCATCCCTGAAACATTGCTAGAGTGAGCCTGAACTCATATTAACTAGATACCACTCACCCTGAACCTCCTCAAGGGAATTAAAAGCATTTTCAGCATATTTCTCACTGCATTGTCATCATATTCAAAGCCTTTTGCCTGTGTTTCAAACTTCTGTAGTCTAAGCTTGCTGGGGTGAACTGAATTACATTTGATTGCATTTCTAAGAACTGTGGGTTATCCTCTTCATTAACTCACATTGCATAAGGGGGGGAGTGGATTGCCAGAGAAAAGTGATTACATTGTTTTGTTTAAATCATATTGATTGAATCATATCTACCACCTTATTCTTCTATTCCTATTCCCAAGCATGCTACCTCATCCTTTATACTACTCCTGGGTAATCAAATCAGTTTATTAGTAGAACATTACCCATTGTTGTTAACTGCTCATGTTCTGAAGTGTGATATTAATTATTAATTTATTATAAAGTGTGATATATATATTGTTTACATTCTCAAATAAACCGTTTAAACTTGCAAAACAGAACTACTTCTTGGCTCATTGGGGTCAGTGGGGTTCCAAGAGAGGGGTGTTACATAGGGGTAGTCATCCAGAACTCATGAACTGGACATAAAGATATATCAATAAGGGTTTCCATTCAGTATCCCAGACTAGGCATTGACTTAGCTGTAGTGCTGGATTGAATCCTCTTACACCATAAGTGCTGGCATGTTTCTATTGTTTACAATTTCAGTGGAAATAAATCTAACTGCCACCATGGCGGCAAAAGTAAACTAATCTGCAGAGTGACAAGGTATCCCTGGATGATCATGGATCACTCTTCGAACCCAACCTGCCATTGCAGATTGCTTCACGCACATTGGACTATACAGTCCATCACTTATTAGAAAATAAATACATATAACAAGAACACCTACCTTATAGAGTTTCAGGGATTCGGGAGGCGAGGCGGACGACCGAAAAGACTGTCTTTTGTTTCGCTCCCATGTATACACTAACCGTTGCCATGGCAACCCAGCGCATGCGTGAACGGGTGCATCTGGCAGCGGACGGCCATCTTAGTGTGGGGCTTGCCTCTTATCATTCTTGTTTCTAAATGTTAAGATAAACTTCCTAAGGGTTTTTATTGCTCACATGGAGGGTGGGGCATTACAGCCAAAAAACGGCATCTGGCGTGGCCTTAAAATATATCCAGCCTGTGTGACAAAATAAACAAATAACAATTGTTTACCCCACATCTTCCTGTCACTTTGGGTTCATCATTTAGCCTCATGTGTATTAAAAGCTACCCCATTCGCCCACCTATCCCTACCATGCCCTCCTCCAGACATCCCATCCCTTCCACTGCCTCCAACCCTCTCCATCCACACCCTGTCCTACAACAACACACCTCGTGACCCTTGCAAGCCCAGACCTTCCAGCTCACCATTCGCCTTTCGGCCTTCCAACTCACCTTTCGTCTCAAACAACACACACACCAACACCCTCTGCTACCAGGAACAACCCTGCCCACCCAAAATCAAAACTGCTCTCTTGAATTCTCATCAACAACAGGTCGGTCTCTAAAAACAAGTTAAACATCTGACTTTATCACACAACAAAAACCCAGACATCCTCTTCATCACAAAGACCTGATTTGCAGACGACTACGAACCTATTGCACATGAGACATTCCCCCTCCATCCCTGGATACAACCTGATTGTTCAGAACAGACCCAGAAGAGGAGACGGGGAGGGGGAGGGGGATAACCATCCTACGCAAACACCAGTTTCCGGTCCTACTTAAAGACACCTTAGCCTACAGCACAGATTGTGAATCTCCACTTGTAAAACTCCAACTCTCCCACGCTATCTCCCACAGCTTTTTACTCATATACAGAGCCACTGGTAACAATAGGAACTTTGCAGACTCTCTTAGTGATGCACTATCAAGTACCTTCAACCAGCATCCTGCTCTCACCATACTAGGAGACATTAATATATGGTTTGGCTCCCACTCACACCCTATGACACGCTCCCTTACAGACAACCTTAAAACTCTGAACCTGAAACAACTCATTACACTCCCCACTCATACCACAGGCCATTCCATCAATGCGGTTTTCAATGCCACAAGCCTCATATCCACTCTCCTTCCCCACCTCCTGATCTGGACTGATCACTCCGCAATCTTCTTCTACCCGCTGACCTCACCTCCCTCCCCTCCAGGTCCATGTCCGACCATCGCCAACCACCTTCACCCTCACCCCACTCTGGAATAAAGTAATCATCAACCTAGATATAAGTGCAAAGGGGGATCTGAGGTGCAAAGGAGCACAATATGCTTAAGGTCCTTTGAAGTGGTCAATGTGAAAAGCGTGCTCCAAGTGTGCTTGTCAGCCAATGAGTCGGGGACGTTAAAATCACCAAGAAAGAGATTAGTAGAATGCGCAAATTTGGCAGAGGAGAGTAAGTTGGAGATGACTGCAATGAGTCACTCTTGCGAGGTGTTCTGTAGATGCGGTGGAAGGTGATGGATTACTTGTAGGATAGAGGAAACTGGCAGGCGAGTGATTCAAATCAACTTGTTCTGGGAGAGGGGCTGATGGAGCATGGTCAATCGCTCCTCTAAATGATTGCCATTCTGCCTCCGCTTCCTGCCCTTCCTGGATGTAGTAGCCTTGGGGTAGGAGGACATCAAAACGTGTGGGGAAGATGGGATTTCAGGAATGTACAGGGAATCAAGGTTGTTGTACGAGATGAGGTCAGCGATCTCTGCAGCGTGAGCGACTGCAGCACAAGCACTGATCAACCTGAGAGGGCGTGTGCATGTGGTCCGTGGGTGTTGGAAGGGGACATGGGCAATATTGATGAGGTTTGCTAGGGTAGCTTGCTGGGTCTGTCCAGGGCACTTGGCCATTTGTACCCTCGTGAGAGTGGGGATTGGCTTTGGAGGGAAGAGACACATTGTGATGTCTTTTGGTGAGTAGCAGTAGTAGTGATTAGTTTGTAGGTGAAATTCAGTTTAGCGGGCCAGGTCCTTGACCCTATCAGGCCCGAACAGGCAAAATAGGTGAGGTCCTTGGCTTCGACTATCCTTTGCTGAGGATGCCTAAGGATGACTGATTAAAAAGGTGGTGGGCGGAGCAACTGAGTAGCAGGGCATATTCATGTGTCCAGCAGCCTACTCAATGCTGTCTTCCTGAAGCTGGCGTAGAGTCCTTAAGTAGAGGCTTGGAATGCACAAAAACTGGAGGTGGGTGGAGCAGCTGAGTGGCAGGGCCTGGCCACGTGACCAGCAACCTACGCAATGGTATCTGCCTGGAGCTGGCCTAGAGTCCTTAAGTAGACGATTGGAAGGCATGAAAACTAAAGATGGTGGGCAGAACAACTGAATGTAAGGGTCTGGTCACATGACCATCAGTCTACGCAATGCTGTCTGTCTAGACCTGGCCTAGAGTTCTTAAGTGGATGCTTGGAAGGTGTGAAAACTGGAGGTGGGCAGATCAACTGAGGGGTATGGCCTGGTCATGTGACCAGCAGCCTGCTCAAAGCTGTTGGCCTGGAGCTGACCTAGAGTCCTTAAGTAGAGGCTTGGAAGTCACGAAAATTGGCAGTGGGCAGAGCAACTGAGTGGCAGGGCTTCACCATGTTACCAACAGCCTACTCAATGCTGTCTGCCTGGAGTTGGCCTAGAGTCCTTAAGGAGAGGGTTGGAAGGTCCGAAAACTGGAGGTGGTGGAGCAACTGAGCGGCAGGGCCTGGTCACCTGACCAGCAGCCTACTCAATGCTGTCTGCCTGGAGCAGACCTAGAGTCCTTAAGTAGAGGCTTGGAAGGTGCCAAAACTGAAGGTGGGTGAAGCAACTGAATATCAGGGCCTGGTCACATGACCATCAGTCTACGCAATGCTCTCTGCCAGGACCTGGCCTAGAGACCTTAAGGAGAGGCTTGGAAGGTGCGAAAACTGGAGGTAGTGGAGCAACTGAGTGGCAGGGCCTGGTCACCTGACCAGCAGCCTACTCAATGCCGTATTCCTGGAGCTGGCCTAGAGTTCTTAAGTAGAGGCTTGGAAGGTGCAAAAACTGCTGGTAGGGCAGAGCAACTGAGTGGTAGGGCCTAGTCATGTGACCAGCAGCCTACTCAATGCTGTCTCAGGATGCATGAAAGCCATATGGGATGGGTGGGAGGGTGAGTGGGGTCTACACTTTCTCCATCTGCAGTCATTCAAAGAGTAATGGTCTTTTATTCATAACTCCCCATGTGCAGTCATCGCCAGGGCATATGCTTCTTGCTTTTATCATTGAGGTTAAACTGAATTTTCAGCTATCAGTTCCTATCTAGCAGCAGTCTTACCATCTTTCAAACAAATTTGGCCACAGTGCTACCCTTCACAACACTGTCCAAGAAATAACCCTTGTTCAGTGCACACAATCTGGGCAACCTTTAACCTTGACTTATATGTATACAGAATCTCACCCTGAGAGGGTGGGCACTCACCAATAGTCCACCACACAATAAATCAGGTGCATATAATGGCAGAAAGTGCCACTCTAAGTTATACAGAAGAACAGACATCAGATCTATTATCAGGACCATCCTTCTTTGATCCCACTGGGCCCAATATATCCGGGCCCCCCACAAGCACAGGAGACGACCTCCTGAAACTCAAAAAAAAGGTATTCAGGACTGAACTACATGGTCATTTCTTGAAGGAGTATTTACGGGCTAGTATTATCCCGACGGGATTAGTTGTTAGGAACGAACCTTGTTTGTTCCTTGAGGACAAAGAATATACTACGAACTTCAGCTACATTGCAACCAAGTGTAGCAGGGACCTAATGGTCCTTACAATCACAACAGCACAGAGAGTCAGCCAGGAACTCCAAAAGACATTAGATGACGAAGAGAGAAAATTCGCAAATAGCGCGCTTATAACAGACGCCAAAAATCAAATAGAAGCAATCAACAAACAATTTGCCATTTTCAAAACAAACACGGTAAACAAAAAAACTAATAAACTACACAAAGACATTCAAGAATTTAAAACAGAATTAGTTTACCCCTATACCACAGAAGGATATTGCAAAAAATCAAACCAATCAGGAGGAACACAGTCAAGCAACCAGAAAGCTAAGGGAAGGGGCGTATCCTTCTCTGGATCAAGTAACAGCTCATCCAGTGGTAACTCCAACTCTAATTATAATCCATATCCATTTAACCCATTTGGCCAAGCCCAACCACATAACTATCCACCACCACCCTTCCAACCCCCTTTTTTAGGACGGGGAGGAGGGGGGGGATGGGGCCCTCCACCTTGGAACCAAGGTTTCCAAGGCCAACACAGACGTCCGAGACGGCGGAGGAGATAAACCACACGGCCGATCAGGTCCTACCCATTTTCAATTTAGCCAATGCTCAACTAACTGCCACACAAATCTCAGTCCTCACGAAGGGCCTATCCTTTGTACCATCTGATAACACAGATTGGTACAACACTGAGATGGAGATACGTCGGTTCTTACGGACCGTCAGATTACGAACTTTTTTCAAAGAACATGTAACGAATGAAGATCCCAATGACACAGGGCTACATCCCAAGTCTTCTTTCTCACCCTCTGAGAATCAAGTCCCCTCGGATCTTCTCACTTTTGAGAGATGCGTATTGCGTGACCTCAGAAGCCTGAGCAAAAGAAAACATAACCATAGACAACAAAATATTACACGAGCAGAAAGAGAAGCCCTATACGAACTAGCTAAAAAATCTGAGTTAGTTATCAAACCCACAGACAAAGGTGGCGGGATTGTTATCATGAAATCTGAACAATATTTCCAGATGGTCATGGACCTTCTCAAAGATACACAAAGTTACAAACTTTTAAAAAAAGATCCCACGAAGGACCTGAAGGTCGAAATTTCTGAGATGGTCTCCTTTGCTCTCGAAAGAGATTGGATTACGGAGAAGGAATCTGACTTTCTGAACACTACAGGAGGCAGAACTCCCTGCCTATACGCACTACCCAAGATCCATAAAAATTCTACCAACCCTCCTGGCAGACCCATTGTGTCAGGATGCGGATCCATTCTAGAGCCACTATGTAAGTTTGTGGACCATTTCCTCAAACCTATTAGCATCACCACAGAATCTTACATTAGAGATACGATGCATACAATCCAGATGTTCGAAAATTTAGCATTTGATCCTCAAAAAAATGTGTTGGTGACTTTTGACATTAAGTCGTTATACACTAGTATTCCGCAACAAGCTGCGATTGACTGCGTATATGAATATCTTGTCGAAACTAATAGAGAGACCAAGGCTCCACCGGAATTTATCATTGAACTAATGACACTTGCCCTCTGTAAGAATTTCTTTGAATTTGACAAACAGTTTTATTTGCAAATTAAGGGAACAGCCATGGGGGCGGCATTCGCCCCAAGCCTAGCTATTTTATTTATGGCCAAATTTGAAAAGAATTTCATTTACAACACGATTAACCCCTGGAAGGACAATATCAAACAATGGCGTCGATATATTGATGACGTCATTTGCTTATGGGAAGGAACAGAGGACACATTACAAAACTTTTTTGTCTGGCTGAATACTTGCAGCACAGACATACAATTCACAATGGAATGCAGCCACACCAGGATTAATTTTTTAGACCTCATGATTGGACACAATCAGGACAGATTAACTTGCAACACTTTTCGCAAACCAACTGATCGCAACACCCTCCTCCACTTCCAGAGTGACCATCCCAAACACATTAAAGAAAACTTACCATACGGACAATTTCTTCGTCTGCGCAGGAATTGCACAGACCTACATGACTTCTACCATGATGCCGAGTTACTGAGCAATAGATTAATTGAAAGGGGGTATCCCAGGAAGTTAGTATCCAGATCTTTGAAGAGGGCACGCTTCACCTGTCGGGACTCACTCCTCACCCCCAAAACTAGAGTGGAACCGCAAGACCAAATCACATGCGTGATAACACACGGTCAGCATGCTTTTCAGGTTAAACAGATCATTCACAAGTACTGGCCTATTGCCAGACTATGTCTACCCGACCAACAATCACCCCGATTTGCATTTAAGAGAGCACGGAACATTAGAGAGCATTTAGTACACTCTTTGTACACTAAGAGACCACCTCAAAGCAATCTGTGGAACCTAAGGCCACTAAAAGGACACCACCCATGTGGGTCTTGCTCGGTTTGCCAATTCACGTCCAAAATTCAACATTTCCAAGTGGGATACAAAACTTGGACGCTCAAAGACATTTCGAATTGCAAAACCAACCAAGTGGTCTATTGTATAGAATGCCCTTGCAAGTTACGCTACGTCGGGCAAACCACGCGTAGCGTTGGCACACGGATTTCTGAACACCGGTCACGGATCAGGTGTAAAAATCTAACATCACCTTTGGTACAACATTATATGGATAAAAAACATACCACCCAAGACATCAAATGGTGGGTTCTCGAAAGAGTGCGCAACGGCCCCAACATTCAAGGCAGACTTCTAGACCTTGAAAGTAGGTGGATCCATCGATTGGATTCGGTACAACAGGGGCTTAATGAACAACAAATCTTTCCGTATTAAAAAGAAGTAATGGTCTACTTCGCACTCTTCCTCATTAGGACGACCGGCTCACCCTGACTTACCCGAGCACACTTTTTCGGTGGAGGACGCCGGAGCGCGCCCCCCTATCTCGGGACCCCAACCTGCGCAGTCCGGTGGCCGCTCCGATCATTACCATCGGGTTTTATCTTGAGCTCCACGCCGGTTTCTGCCCTCTCTTTCTCGTGCTCCTGGCTCCGACTCATCCAGGGAATTCCGCCCGGTTACACAGCGGACCTTCTACACTCGGTTCCGCATTCCCGGCGATACTCACCAATCAAGACACGACACGTACAGCGAGCCGACTGGTCAGCTCAAACACACCTCCAGGGTATTTAACACACCCACGAGACGAACGCTTTCAGTCTGCAGCAGCCCGTCAGACCACAAGCATCGCACGCTTGAAATCTGAAGATTTCCGACTAAATAGCACCGAATTGGAAGCGCCTCCGGCACTACTCAACCGGTACTTTTGGCTCTAATTATTAATTCACTACACGCCCACTATATTCATATCGGGCGCCTAAGAACCGTTCAGCTCACACCCATAAGAGCCACCCATATTCTATCTGCAGTGAATACAGTCTGCACCAGACTTCATGCTGTCATAAATGACATTCCTTTCAGACTGCATTGTTGGCGACTTCTCACAACCTAGCACACCACACAGAACCCGTTGCAGTTTTTCTCGACACATACATGTGATAACACTATGACACCTTCTTTTTCCTTGCCCTTCCAGCACAGAATGATGTTTCTGGCAGGATTCAATATTGTGGACTGAATCCAGCCACTCTTCCACTTTACCAGGCTACCCCCAGTGCGACCTGTCCGGCCCGACCTACAAGGAGTGCCCGCCCTACAGCGAGATTTTCTTCAAGGTTGTCTGTGGTGAGTTAGGCATGTCTTCCAACCACTCCAGACACGTTTTTTACAGTTGCATTTTCTTGCATTTACGAAATTTACTTCTAGACTTGCCCACCTACTAAATTTAGGCTCTTCACGTAATCGAACACTCGATTTAGTACATAATTAACATTGTTTGCTACGATTATGACCCAGTTATGTCCAGAAAGAATTAGGGTCTTGACACACAAGGATATTTATATTGATTTTTTCTTTTCTTCCTTTGTTTTTTATCTTTATTCTCTTGCTACAGGGGCCTTCTATTTGCCCTGATGAAGGCGGTTCATGTAGAACAGAATGTGTCCCTCAGAAGTTTTTCCTAATGGGACAACTCTCCCGCCGAAACGTGTACCATGTGCAAGGGGGCTGTATTGATTTACATGTTAGACCAATATCTACTGAACAGACATTCACAGGCCAGCAATTGGACTTTATAAGCTGACCAAGTTCCCCCTGTCACGTTGGCACCTGCAAGATGAGATGCTTCCATGAATAGAAGCAACTCCAGGACCTAGATACTTACAGGTCCCACAAACTTTTTTGACTCTTACATGCACCACACATGGAGCATGGCCTAAATCTAGAACCATTAGTTGTCTAGATTATTGAAATTTATTTTCGCATATTGCTACTTAGTTATTCATTGTTTAGATTATTGAAATTTGTCTCTGACACATTGTTTCTTTAAATGTATACTTAGTTACTCATTGTCTAGATTACTGAAATTTGTCTCTGACACATTGTTTCTTTAAATGTATTTCCTTGATGTTGTTTTTTTCTTTGACTTAAACCTTCTATGTTTACAACCCTTACAAATTTGTCTCATATATATTGTTTCCTAATGTGTTCCTTTGAGTTTTGTTTCAATACAAACTTTTTACATTCACAACTTTTGACACGTGTGAGTCTCCTTATTCGATCTTTCTTCTTTCTGGACAAACTCTTGGGTTACGAACCTAGGGATTCATTCCCTTAGCAAAATCCAATCAGGCTCCCCGATTTCCATTTTTTGTTTCACTCACTGACAAGAATTGGGTAGTAGCCTTGATGGTAGCAGTTCTACTTTCTTTTGTTTTTTACCATCTTTCAAAAACAAAGGTGCACATGTCCAAGACCTTTATTATTCCCATCTTCCTAACACCTAAAACAAGTAAAGTAGTGAGCTCCATATAAGGATGGATCTTTCTCACATTCTTCGCTGTGTTATATTTTGCCACTGATGGGCTGCTTTCACATTTTGGAGATAAGGTTTCCATAATCCTGGTGGTCATTTCTCCTAATCCCCCAGTACACCACTTACAATTTTGAAGTATCTATTCTTGCTTCTGTCTGGTCGTAAATCTGTTTCTACCAAACTGCCTAACACGCCAGGCCGGCTTCATGGCACAGGGCTCTCGAGCATTCTACTCTAATCACTCTCAACTCTGATTGTAAACCCTGCCTTAAATGAGTCAGAGTTAGAAATATGAACGCCAAAAGTGTTGACAAGGTGGCCATGGATATACTGAAGCTGGGAGAAAGAATCATTTTTTTTGGAAATATTACATGTGTCAACAACTTTACCTTTCAGAAGCATTACAATTACACACCTATCTAACAGGGATAGAAAAGGAATTCAACCCAACAATAAAACATTGTTTTGAAAAAAATGTTTAACAAAAGTTGCTCCAGCCTGACCCACTCTTGGAATTCAGCATTCTAATGATACAAATTGAACATTCAGCCAGAGGCTTCAAAGCAGTTTAATATGTCTTTCATTGATTGTTTATGCCGTGAAATAGGAAAAATAATTTGGCAGAGAAAGGCATCCAACCACATATTAGATGTCCCTGGATTGATGGTCGACTGGTTTCTGCAATTATAAAAGCTGGGTTAAATTCATCAGGACCATTAGCCATTTGTTTAAATATGTGTAATTATCTGCTCATGCCTCGTTCTCTTTTCTTCTTATATATTATTTCTTTGTCTTTACTTACAATTGTTCTCTTTGCAGGTGAGAACATAGCTTTCTAGGAACTCATCAGTAGTTTACTCGTATTGCCTCCATCTTGTGTTTTGATATATTCTAGCCAGGAACATGCAAATCCATCTTCCAATGTGTTTTGTTTGTCAATTGAGGCCTGGAGGCCAAGCTGTCTACCCCGCCTGCTTGGGCAATCAGTTCCGAAGAAAGAAAGATATACAACATCTGTCCATATAAAATAATTCAGTTGAAATGATGGATGCTCAGCTATCTCCTGTTTTACAGGCAGATTTCTACCATTTTCAAAATCTAAGTAAAATCCTTCACTAATGTGCCTTTAGTGGCCAATTTACTTCAGTTATCTATTTAATTTCGACCCACGTAGGCTATGTATCGAGTTCTCCCAAAAACATCAAGAACACTTTACAGAAATTCCAAAATTGTTAGGACCCGGCAGCGGCAAGCAAGATTCCCACTTGCCACCCGCCAAACTCTCCTGTTGCCCTGGAGACTGGGTGAGTCAGAGGTCCCCGGCTCACTGCGGGTCTCTGCTACCCTCAGGAAGTCAATATGTGTTGAGGTCCTTTCCTGTAACTGGTGGAGCACATCGTATTGAATCCGGCAGCAGCCGAAACAGAATAAAGGGAGAGACTGTGCATATTTATTTATTTTACTGTTTTTTTTATGACACACCTAAGTTCGTTTTCTAAGCGTGAATCCGGGTTGCCCCTGTGCTATCCTCCATTCACTACAGTCACTGTTCTATCTACTATCTACAGTCCATTAAGGAATCCTAAGTTCCAAAGGTCATTTTAGACCTCTAATACTTAGGGCCTCATTCCGACTTGGACAGTAACGGTTAACGGTCACCGGTAATGATGCCGGTGCCGGAAAACCCCTACCGCCCAATTCCGAAGTCCCTTAGCGGGAACTGCAAAGGACGTGTGGTTTGACCACACGTTCTCTGCGGTTCCCGTTAAGGGACCTTGGAGCTAATAACGGTACCGCAATTTGAGGTACCATTATTAGCGACTTCCCCATTCCCATTGAGCCCTATGGGGGGTCAAATGGGAATGAGGAATGGTCTACAGAATGGGGATTTACCGGGTCCTCCAGGGTCAGTATGACCCGGTAAGTTCCCATTCTGCCAGACCGGACCCGGACCAAGTTTGGGAGGCAGCCATGGTGCTAACAGCACCATGGCTACCACCCAACTCGGAATGACCCCCTTTTACTTTATAGATATTTAGCCCTAAATTATTTAGTAGTTTATTCTTTTACTTTCTACAAAGACCACAAATTCCTTTCACCTTAATTAGGTTCACTGCTGGGTACAGTTCACCAGCAGGTAAGCCCTGGTTGAAGATACTTTGTGTAACCTTTTATGTGACATCTAAGGGATTTGTGTTGTGTCCCCTGCAGCTCTTGTACCCTTTATTGATAGTCCTGAGGAAGAATGTGGGGGGTGTCAAGTAGCACTCCTGCTTTCTTGAAAAGGCTCATTCCGTGTGTATTAGTCTTTTTCGAATGGCGGGCCTTTCCTTGAGGGTAGGTGTGCCTATCTGAGGGGAGGATTGCTCAGGGGCAACGTGTTTGTCTTGGAAGCAAGACAACACAGTCCAACACAGGTTCAAATCCCAATCCAGTGCTTAAAAAAAACGAGCTCTGGTATTAAGTGTGTTATAAAAGAACAATTATAATTATTCTTCTGTGGCTCCTGAGGATCTCCAGTTCGTCTGATCTTTGGCTGACAAAAATGCTGCAAATTTTCCCTTCAACAACTACATTTTGGCACTCGTCCAAAAAATGTATTAAAATAACAACACTGTACCTGGTTCACAGGGCTTTATATTCGGTCAACATAGACCACATGGAAAGATTCACTCAATATTACCCATTTGCAATTTTATTTTCAAGTGTGTGCATAAGTGTGTCTTATTTCAAATGATTAGCCCATTGTAAGGCATTATTCTTTATACAATCATCTGCTTTTGTATCAAATTTATATCTGTGATAATATGCTTCAGAATTACCAGCTTCTCTTTATATTTGAAGCACTTTACCAATCTTAAACATGTTGTTTCACATGGATACTACCCCCACCATCATCTAGGGGCCCGCAACATACTAGAGCCTGTCATCCCCATCTGGCTTTGCCAGACAGTAAGAATGAGAGCAAGAAGGAACTTAGTCGCTCAACACCACAAGGCAACTTGGGGGTCTGGATAACTGTCGACGATGGTGGCTACAGGGACTGTAACACCCTCACTTGATCAAACCCAAGCCCTTGTTTGAAAGCTGCATCGTGATTTGGAGGCCAATTACCCATGTAACAGGCTTCTAGCTTTTGAAAAATTTAGCACACCCAGGCTGCTCTGTGATGACAGTTTGGTCAAGGTACAACCTCATAGTTTGACCTCTGCCCACAACCACACCATGGAATTGACCAAATCAAGTGGGTTTCTGAATGAAAGGTTATGCCCATTGGAGTGATTTTGTTAAGCTGGATCCTAGAAACATTGATGTAGGTGCTACAATTTATGCTATGAATATGCTAAAGCATACAGTTGAATAAGATCGTTTCTGTACTAGTCACTGATGTGTCAGTGAGAATTGGTATAAAACGAAACAGAGGCTTTGAAGTCTATGAAGGTGAACGAGATTTTTTGAACAGAAAGGATGAGTCAAAGTAATTGCAAAAGGTAAAAACGAACAGGGTAATTCATAGAATTTCTCACAAAAGTGGCGCACGCGGCTGGCGCACAGTGTCCCCGTGCGATACACTGCGCCAGCCGCGTGCGATAAAATCCATTTCATCGCACAGCGTATTCATGGATTTTAGCCTCCAAAACCAGCCGTGGCGCAGAGTGGCGCAGCGACCCTGCAGCAGCGCCAGTTACGCCCCCAAGAACACCCTCGCGCAAGGAAAAGCCCAATTCATCGCAAAGGGCTGCGCTAACCCTGGACCAGTTCACAGGGCTGCCAAACAGCAAACGCCAAGCAGGGAACGTGTATTTCAGTGGTTCGCGGGAAGTTTCACACGCGATTGTCCTGGGTAAGTGTACATCAGGGGTGCGCGTGAAGTAACACACGCGATTCCATCAGGGCACGTGTATTCCAGGGGTGCGCGGGAAGTATCACACGCAAAACCAGCAGGGTACGTGTATTTCAGGGGTGCGCGGGAAGTATCACATGCGATTCCACCATGGCCATGCCCCCCAGCCAAGCCGCATGTCACCTTGCACTACTGATCAACAACGCATGTCTCCCAGCACCCTCACCCCCCAGCACTGTGGGGCACCTGGCAGCAGGCCCCCACACATGTCCAACTCATGTCCCCCTGCACCCCCACCCCCCAGCACTGTGGGGCACCCTCCACCAGGCCCACACTCATGTCTCCCAGCACCCCCACCCCCCAGCATCCAGGGGCACCCTCCACCAGGCCCCCACTCCTTTCTACCACCCTCCCACCCCCCAGCAGTGCGATTCGCCTGTGTACGTGTATATCAGGGTTGCGTGTGTAGTCTGATACGCAAATTCATCAGGGTACATATATTATGGGTCCTCGTGAACTTCCACACACGATATCAGCAGGGTACGTGTATTACGGGGTTCGCGGGAAGTTCCACACGCGATTGCCCTGGGTACGTGTATTTCGGGGTGCGCGGGAAGTTCCACACGTGATTTCAGCAGGGTACGTGTATTCCAAGGTGTGCAGGAAGTACGACACGTGACTGCCCTGGGCACGTGTATTTCGGGGTGCGCGGGAAGTTCCACACGCAAATTCAGCAGGGTACGTGTATTCCAAGGTGCGCGGGAAGTTCCACACGCGATTGCCCTGGGCACGTGTATTTTCGGGGTGCGCGAGAAGTTCCACACGGGATTGTCCGTGGTGCGTGTATTTCAGGTTGCGCGTGAAGTTTCACACGCGATTTCAGCAGGGTACGTGTATTCCAAGATGCAAGGGAAATTGCACACGTGAATCCAGCAGCCTACGTGTATTCCGGGGGTGCCGGGCAGTCCTACACGTGAATCGGCCATGTGGGTCCTCCCAGCTGTTCACTCGACACCCTCCACAGCCCCTGCAGGCGGCCCACACCACAGGGGACTACCCTGCACATGTCCCGCAGGCAGCCCATCCACCATGCCCATGCCCCCCAGCCAACCCACATGTCACCTTGCACTACTGCCCACCAACGCATGTCCCCCTGCACCCCCACCCCACAGCACTGTGGGCCACCCTCCACCAGGCCCCCACTCATGTCCCCCTGCACCCCCACCCCCCAGCACTGTGGGCCACCCTCCACCAGGCCCTCACTCATGTCCAACTCATGTCTCCCAGCACCCCCACCCCCCACCAGTCAGGGGCACCCTCCACCAGGCCCCCACTCATGTCCAACTCATGTCCCCCTGCACCCCCACCCTCCAGCACTGTGGGGCACCCTCCACCAGGCCCCCACTCAGGTCCAACTCATGTCTCCCAGCACCCCCACCCCCCAGCACTGTGGGGCACCCTCCACCAGGCCCCCACTCATGTCCCCCAGCACCCCCACCCCCAGCACTGTGGGGCACCCTCCACCAGGCCCCCACTCATGTCCCCCTGCACCCCCACCCCCAGCACTGTGGGGCACCCTCCACCAGGCTCCCACTCATGTCCAACTCATGTCTCCCAGCACCCCCACCCCCCACCAGTCAGGGGCACCCTCCACCAGGCCCCCACTCATGTCCCCCTGCACCCCCATCCCCCAGCACTGTGGGCCACCCTCCACCAGGCCCCCACTCATGTCCCCCTGCACCCCCACCCCCAGCACTGTGGGCCACCCTCCACCAGGCCCCCACTCATGTCCCCCTGCACCCCCACCCCCCAGCACTGTGAGTCACCCTCCACCAGGCCCCCACTCATGTCCAACCCATGTCCCCCTGCACCCCCACCCCCCAGCACTGTGGGCCACCCTCCACCAGGCCCCCACTCATGTCCCTCTGCACCCCCACCACCCAGCACTGTGGGGCACCCTCCACCAGGCCCCCACTCATGTCCCCCTGCACCCCCACCCCCCAGCACTGTGGGGCACCCTCCACCAGGCCCCCACTTATGTCTCCCAGCACCCCCACCCCCCACCAGTCAGGGGCACCCTCCACCAGGCCCCCACTCATGTCCAACTCATGTCCCCCTGCACCTCCACCCCCCAGCACTGTGGGGCACCTTCCACCAGGCCCCCACTCATGTCCAACTCATGTCTCCCAGCACCCCTACCCCCCAGCACTGTGGGGCACCCTCCACCAGGCCCCCACTCATGTCCCCCTGCACATCAACCCCCAGCACTGTGGGGCACCCTCCACCAGGCCCCCACTCATGTCCCCCTGCACCCCCACCCCCCAGCACTGTGGGCCACCCTCCACCAGGCCCCCACACATGTCCAACTCATGTTTCCCAGCACCCCCACCCCCCACCAGTCAGGGGCACCTGCCAGCAGGCCCCCACACATGTCCCCCAGCCAACACGTCATCACAATCTAGATCCCTGGGCCTTATGGGCAGCCTCCAAATGCCAAACACCCACCCAAGTATTGCATCCACCCACTTAGAAATGGCAATTACATGATACAACCCCAATGGCAAGTTTGTAAATGAACACATGTCCCTCACATACACACAATGGGTGTCAGTGAATGTCAAAACCCATATCATGATATGCATGAAACCAATGAGATGATACTACACATTGAAGTTTGAA
This sequence comes from Ambystoma mexicanum, assembly GCF_040938575.1. Classification (NCBI taxonomy): domain Eukaryota; kingdom Metazoa; phylum Chordata; class Amphibia; order Caudata; family Ambystomatidae; genus Ambystoma; species Ambystoma mexicanum. The sequence continues at coordinate 365,637,275 of NC_090923.1, forward strand.
GAAAAAATATGTATTAAAAGCAACATAAATTGAATCAAAAATAAACAAACAAAAATGGGAATTAAAAAAAAGAAAGCAGCATGTCCGTAAAATAATGTAAAACCACAAATCATAATCCAAAGGAAAGGTGTCCAAAGTCACAGTTCACAAAAGTAAATCCAATGGAAAATTAAAATCAAAAACCATTGCTCCATGGGTAAATTATAAAAAAAAATAGAAAATCCAACAGTCAACTATATACAGATAAACAATCCAGGGTCCATGATCCCAACAGAAGAAATGAAATCTAATAACACTACCTAATAAAAAAAACGATATACAAAAATGTGGCCCATTGTCCAAAAGGTAAAAAAAAAATTCAAAACCAAAGGAAAACTAACACTAACTACAGAACTATTTACAAGGGCAGCGGGCCAGTCCGACGGCTCACTTCGGGATGTTCCGGGCCAGGGCATCATCGAACTCCTGCTCAATGTCCCAGAGGCGGTCCTCCTCCATGGCCCCGAGAGTCCGCATGTTCACCTCCAACTCCCTGCGGATTGCCTCGAGGCACTCGGCCCACCTCAGGGCCCTCTGCATGGAGTTCTCCGCCCTGACCATCGTGAGCCGTGCCTCTTCCGCCCGCTGCCGCTCCGCATCTATGGCATGGCCCAACCGCTGCCACATGGAAGACACTTCCCGTCCTGGGTCCTCCTGCCCTCCGGCCGATGCCTGCCCCTCCGATGTCGAAGGCCCCGAGCCATTATGGCTCCCACCTCGTTGCTGCTGCTGCTCTGCCTGTGCCCGTGCCCTGGCTCCTGCTGCCTGCACATCCTCCACCGGCTGGGGTGCAGTCGTTCATGTGGCCACCCCTGCTGGACGTCCGACTCCCGACTGTGGCAGGGATGCCTCCTCCACCAGCCTGGCCGCACCGTCAGAGGCAGCTCCACAGGGCACCCAGGTGACTAATGGGAGGGAAGATGGCACGGAGGATGACTGGCGAATAGGGGGTTCAGTTGAGGAGGGGGTCGGAGCAAGCCCCATCAAACGGAGGAATCCGGCCTGGGTGGCCGGTACCAGTAGGCCGACGCGGTCAACGAGCCATTCGAGATGACGTGCAGTCTCCTCATGAAAAGACTGCAGGTCACCTCACATGGCCCGTTGACGCAACGCCACACCAGTCAGGACAGGCTCAACCCGGACCCGGATAGCCACGTCCGCAGGCAGAGGAAGGCCAGTTGTTGTGAGCTCATCCCCTGCCTGAAAACGGGTCTTGACGTAGGCATCCCTGCTGGTGCAAGATGATGCAGTGACAGGATTGCACACAGGCACCACCGCGGCGGCCTGTGCTGCCTCCTGTCCCTGGTCCTGCACTGCACCACTAGCACCAGTGGAATCCCCACCTCCAGACCCCGTCTCTGTTGCTTGCACGGCCTCCTCCTCCACCAAACCCCGCACCAACCCAGATGACTCCGTGCCATCTTCCCCCGTTGGGCCCTGTGGGGTCCCAGCTGCCCCTTCTGCTGCCGAGGAATCCAACTCCGACCTCCGCCTCTTGGACCTCCCCCCGGCATCTGCGGCCTGGGACACGGCACCGGACTCCTCACTCCCCAACGAGATCACAACCTGGGAGGGGAGCCGTGCCTTGCGTCTCCGGCTGGCGGTGCGATCCCCGCCACTGTGCTCCACAGCACCTTCTCCGCCCTCTTCATCAGTTGAAGCTGCAGACAGGGAGAAATAAAACACAGGCATCAGGGCACTGTACAATGGACACATACACACATGACAGTTGTACATGAGTGGCATTGGCAAACCTCAGACATGGCATCACAATCGCCAACACACATGTCATTTCAACTTGCACACATGAGCCATACCACAGCCATATCGCAACAGCCAGCACCATCCATACACATACAACAGCATGAGCAGGCAAAGGTGAGCCAGACATCACATGCAACACAGGGAGTGCACTACACATGCACACACACCACCACACTTGCATGCATGTCTACACCTCTGCCAACTGTCGCAGTGTTCAGATCGGCATCCATGTCACATCTGCCAATCAGGCTTCCACATCCCGCTGTCACATGCATCCATGTTGCATCACTGTTGCACCCTTGTCAAATACACACACATGCACATGTACACAGTGCTGATACATGCAGCTGAAAACAACATCCATGTGTGACATTACGAACATGCCTACTTACATACACATTCATCCAAACATGTGTGCCCACACAACTGCATTTGGCATGCAAGCCTACACACACAAGCACCATCCATGTCTCACACATGAGAGCACTCGCATGTGTTAGCCTCACGGCCCTGTACACTCCCACCCATACTTGGCCCCATACAAACACATGTGCAACCTGCACACTACTGGCACATTACCACACGCACAGCTTACAATCATGATGCATGTACACTTAACGCTCGGGTCTGCCTCTCAAGGACCTGGACGTGGAGCGCTGGGGATATGCGTTCCAGGACCCTCATCTGATCATCCGACAAGTGGCCCCGGCGCCCCTTAGCATCCGCTGCCTTCAAGAGGCGCCGGGCCTTATTGAGGGTCCTGGACCTGAAATCCTCCCAGCGCTTCTTGACATGATGGAATAGTTGGACTGCCACCCCCTCCGGGTTGATGGCAGTCACGATGTCCGTCCAGATCCGAGTCCATCCTTCCTTGTCGGGGCGCAAACTTCCAAAGAGGGCATCATACTGCCCCAGGACTTGCTCCACCAGGACACCAACTTCGGTGTCAATGAAGCTGGTGCCCCTCTGCCTCTTTGGCCGGGGGTTGTCAGTGGTGCCAGATGTTACAGTGCCCGACATGACAACCCCAGAGGCAGGAGTGGGTGGGCAACTGGGTCCTGGGGCTGGGCTGTGGAGCGATGGAATCCCGGTCGGGAGTCTTCGGTTCCAGCAGGGGTGGTCACAGCAACAGCACCCCTGGCTGATGTGCAGGCAGCAAATGGCAGGGCACGTGGGCAGCAGGCAATCAGGCAGCAGCAGATGGCAGGTGGGAGCGTGCTCGGGGCTCTGGGGGGCAGTAATTTGGCCTTCTGGGCAGGAGCGTGGTCTTCCGTGTGCTTACGCGTGGCTAGCTTGATACGGAGTGATTTGGCACGTGAAAATCCAGCACGTATGCGTGTAATTCGAGGAAAGGGCCTTAGCGCGTAAGCGCGTCAGCACACGTACGCGAATTCATTGGCCCAAAGGCCACCAGCACGTATGCGCGTCTGTGATGTGCGTGTGCGGGCGTTTCCCTGTACACGGGTGCATGTTACACGTCCAATGACTGCACGTCAGAGTGTCAGCTCGTGTAATTGGAGGATGGGGCCTTAGCGCGTACAGGCGGATGTGACGCTGGACGTTTGCGCATGTTTAAAAGGTATGTGTAGAACGCCATTTCCTTGTACGTGCTTTTCGTGGAGAGTGAGTAGGCAGGGTGGGGAGGCTGCAGGGGCAGCTGCGGCTCCATCCACCCCAGCTCTGAGTGTCCCAGCCAGGACAGTGTCGGTCCTAGTCCATCCTGCTGACGTTCCCCCTGACTACATCACACTTCAGCTAATGCCTGCACCAAGTCCCATGGTGAGTGTTCATTCCCACACTCCTAGTCCACAGTCCACCGGGGCTCCTGCCCCTAGTGTCCAGAGCGGCGTAGGACTCTCAGTATCACCACCACCTTCCAAGTGGAAGAGGAAGAGTGCTCGTCCAGTACAGGCTGATGCCCCAGACACGGCTACACAGTCCGGCCCACCAAGGAAGCCCAGCTTCAATCAGGCCAAACTTGATGCACTTGTGGAGTATGTGTCCGCACATGACAGCGAAATGGTGATTACTGCAGGATGCAAGACCACACCTGCACAACGTCAGGCACACTGGCAGACCATTTCGGAACTCATAAATGCCCTTGGATTCGTGAAGCACACAGCTAATGATTGCTACAAGCGCTGGAATGACCTTAAGCGCAGGGCAAAGAAAAAGCTGGCCTCAAGTCATGCCGCAACTCTAGTGACTGGAGGTGGGTCTCCGGCAGAGGACACAGAACTCACTCCACATGAGTATGTTGCTGGGACCTACGTCACAGAGGAACAGATCCAAGGCGTGGGAGACCTGCCAGATTACGAGGCATTGTCCGGTGAGTGCACATGCATGTGTGTGTCATCCATGTGCATGGTGTGTGTGTGAGTGCTTCTGATTGAGTGCCAGGTGAGGGGGTGTGTGCCTGAGTGGTTTGGGTCACCCATGTGCTTCATCCAATACATTCTGCGCACCAGGATTTGGGTGTTGCAGTATCCCTTCTGGCAACAGTAGACATTCAGCCCAACCTCACGCCAGTTGCCCTTGAATTGTCATCTTGCCACAACATAGTTGCATGTTATTCTGTGTTCATTCAGGCTGATTGTCTGCATTCCACCACTTTCACTAGGCATTTCTCGGTCCTATTGTCACATGTGTGACATGGCTAGGGTACATGCCATCTGTGTGAATGCATGTGTCATGTATGTGTATTGGACATGCCATTCACAGTCCAATGTGTGATGGCACTGATAGGCAGCATGCAGCAAATTTGTTGGTCTTCCATCTTGGTGTCATCAATGTGTGCCATTTGCCTCCCCTTCATACGCAGTGACAGTGCATGCATGGGAGGGTTATAGTCATGTGGTACATGTGTCAATGAAGTACTGTTTCTGTTGCTTCTCAGCCCTAATTGTGTTCAATGGTGCTAATGCCTGTTCCCATTTCTTTTCTTTCATGTCTTTGCAGGGGATGACGCACTTGATACTGCTGGGGTTGTGGAGATGGTGCAGACCCAGGAGGGGTCTCAGGCCCGACGGGCACCAGTGAGGGATGTGGTGTGGTGGTGGGTGAGAACCCACACTTGCTGCAGGCCGTCATCTCAAGGGATGTCTCTGGGTGCACCTCCCCCGAGCTCTATTCAGGTGTCGATTCGTATGATGAGACCTATGTGCCGTCGCAGGTAAGTGTTTCTGGGAGGGATTCTGTACTCTCCAACCCACCTGCACCAGGGGTAGAACCCTCAATGGGGATGTCAGTGTTGGTAGGTCCGCCTTTGATGGTTACAGATGCAGGGTCATACTCCGCTACATCTGATCCTGTTCCTGGGCCAGCAGATCAGAGGGGGAATGCAGTCCTGCAGCCTCAGGCAGTGCCGGCACAGCAAGGCGCAGTTCGCCATGCCCCAGACAGGTGTGGTGCCCGCCGTCGCGGTGGCCATACGCCACCTGGCAATACCGCATGGGAACAATCCATATACAGTATGGCAAACCAACAGGCAGCATCAACTGAGATGATGGCTCAGGCCATGAATAGGGTGGCCACTTCCATTGTCCCCCAAGAAAGGCTACTGAACAACTACAGCAGCCAACAGACTCCATTAGCCAGTCACACAGGGAGGACATGTTGGCGTCCAACAGGGACAGGCGGGCGGCACTGGAGACTCTGCGGTAAGCCATTTCTATTGAGTCCCAGGGCCACAGGGAAGCCCTGAGGGTGGAACTCCGTCAGCTCAGGGCAACTCTGGTTGAGCTTGAGGCTTCAGCTAACATGAGGACAGAACAGCAGCTGGAGCGGCTCACACGTACTCTCTCAGCTGAGATGCAGGCAACTAGGGAGGAGGTCCGGGCATCCCGTGAGTTGTTGCATGGGGACCTACGCACAATTATCCTCCAGAACCAGACCTTCCACACCCACATGCTTGCTGCCATGGAGGACCAGACTAGGGCTTTGCGTGGGCTGCCTCCCATAGTGCCACCACCTCCTGATGCAGCTGCAGAGGGTGAGGAGAGCGACAGCAGCGATTCTCCCACAATAGGGTAGCTGTGCAGGCCATGAGCCCATGGAGGTGTTTTTTTTTCCGCAAGATCCACACAGGTGGGTGTTGGTGTGCACCCTGTCCTCGGACCTCCTGGGTGGCCTCCCCTCCCCCCCCACCCCTGGGCCCATTCATGGCCATTTTTGATTTTTGATTTTTTTTCTTTTTTTTTTTTTTTGATTTTTGATTCTTGATGTTTTTGACAGTGTGTTGCCTTGTGTGGCTCCCATGGGCATACGCTGTATTGTGGCTGGACACATGCAGGCTTGTCCTGAATTTGGGTCAGATGCTTGGGTTTATGTGACTCACACCCCTCCTGCTTCCCGTTTCCATGGGCTTGCAAAGGGGGTGCCCAAGTGACATTGACTTACACGGTGACGTTGGACTCCCATTTGATGTGTGGGCAGTCTTTAGTCAATACTGTGTATACATTCCTAGTGCATATTGTTGTTGTATTGTACACTGCATGGTGTATTGATATGTGCCTCTGCATCCATCGCATCCTCCTAATTTGCAGGTCCATTTCTCATGTCTTCACAAGGCGGTCTACTTTGGAACTGGAGTCCATGTTGTAAGCAGTGCACCTACACTCTTGCATAGCGCTAACACTGTATAGTTGGAAGTGTTCGAAGTGCTGGCATTATCAGGTAGTGAGGCTACCAATTTTTTAAGTCTGTGCTGTCATATTTATGGTAGGTTGGAGGTTGTGTAGGTGATTGGTATTATTGGTAAGTATTTGGTAATGTATGTTGTTGGTCCTGCATTACTGTGAGCATTTCATGTGTGGCCAGTTTCCATTAGGGACACTGTAGTTGGTGACACTTGGGGCATGTTGTGGGGATTCATTTGTTTGCTCTCACATTGCATGACATGCCATGGTGTGTTGTGTGGCCGTGCCGGGGAGGGGTTGGGTGACATGGCACTGTTCTCATGTTGTATTTTGCAAGTGGGTATTCATTTTCGCTGCATGGAAGTGTGTCTTTTGATGAGACTGCATTGGTGGTGTTTGTGTAGGTAGGGATGCACACATTGTGACACTTCCAGATGAACAATCTCAGGGTGCTATGGTTCTGACAGTTGACTGTCCCTTAATTCATCAGAATTGTCAGATTGAGTCATCATTGATTGTCAGATGGTATGTGCCAGGGCTGTGCGCACTCCACAGGGGTGTGCTTTCTATGTGAAGTAATTAGCCACCAGCTGCGTACGGGCTGCCTCACCCCATGCCCTTTCCCATCCCAATCCTAGCTGACAGCGGGCGTGCATGTGGTTGGGGATGTGGGGGCACCACCATGTCCACAGCCAGGCCCCGGCGTGTTGCAACATTGTGCAGGACACATGCTGCCACTATGATCCTGCACACTACTGGGGGAGCGTATAACAGCTTCCCGCCAGAACGGTCAAGGGAGCGAAAGCGTGACTTGAGCACTCCGAATGTGCGCTCCACTATGCCCCGTGTTGCAATATGGGCTGTGTTGTATCTTACCTCGGGAGGCGTGATGGGGTTCCGAATTGGCGTCATCATGTGTGTGCTCAGAGGGTAGGCACTGTCCCCTGGGGAGGTGGTGATGGGGATCATTAGTGGGGTATTGGCATTACTCTGTATCTGTCATGCATGCGTGTGCTGTGGTTTTTCTACTCACCAAGCAGCGCTGCATCGCCATGCCGCCCAGCTTCCATGTCCCGGTTTAGGGTTGACATCCTGTAAATGAAGCTGTCGTGGGTGGACCCTGGATAGTTGGCATATACTGAGGTGATGATTCCCTTGGCATCACATACTACCTGGACGTTGATGGAATGCCAGTGCTTGCGGTTTCTATAGATGTGCTCGGATGCCCTGGGGGGACGTAGAGCCACATGGGTGCAATCAATGGCACCTAGCACTTTGGGGAATTGTGCCACCCTGTAGAAATCCTAGCTGACAGCCTGCCTTTCTGCAGATGTTCTGGGCAGGTATATGTGCCTGCGGACTGATGGGCGTGCAGTGATGATGGCCAACACCTGGTGTAGGCACCGTGACTGCGTGGCCTGTGACACCCCCCCCCCCCCCACTATGGCACTTGTCCGCTGAAATGATCCAGTAGCCAAGAAGTGCAGTACATTGAGGACCTTCTCCAGGGGGCTGAGTGCTTGGGAGCACAGGGAGGGTGATGTGAGGTCATCCTCCCACTCACTGACCAGGTCGAGTATTATGTGTGGTGGAAACCTGTACCTCCCATACACCTGGTCATCAGGCATACCAAATAGGCTGGTTCTGGGTGTGAAGATTCTGGCCCTGACTATCCTTCTCCTCCTCCTGCGGTATCCCACGGCCACTGCTGCTAGGAACGGTATATTCATCCTGGCGTCTGAGCTTGTTTTTTGTTTCGCACTCTTTTATGCTGCGCGGGACGTGCGCCTGCTTCATGCTGGCGTACGTGTTTCAGGATTGGACCTTTTATTTTTTAGCGCGTTGTAGGCGACCGTGTAAATCTTCCTGCCCACCCCAGGAATACACGTAACACGCTCTCCCAGGCCCAGTCGCGAGTAAATATTCCCGCCAACCCCTGGAATACACGTACCCCACTCTCACAGGCCCAGTCGCATGTGGAACTTCACGCGCACACCGAAATAGACGTACCCTGAAAATTTGCGTGTGAAACTTCCACGAACCCCGAAATACACGTACCCAGGGCAATCGCGTGTGGAACTTCCCGCGAACCCCGTAATACACGTTTCCTGCTGGTATCGCATGTGGAAGTTCACGTGGACCCATAATACACGTACCCTGATGGAATCGCGTGTGAGACTACCCGCGCACCCCTGGAATACACTTACCCAGGCAAAGCGCACGGCTAGGGGGGTGGGGGTGCAGGCAGACAGGAGTGGGGGCCTGGTGGAGGGTGCCCCTGGATGTAGGGGGTGGGGGTTCAGGGGGCAGGAGTGGGGGCCTGGTGGAGGGTGCCCTACAGTGCTGGGGGGTGGGGGTGCTGGGAGACATGAGTGGGGGCCTGGTGGAGGGTGCCCCTGGATGAAGGGGGTGGGGGTGCAGGGGGACAGGAGTGGGGGCCTGGTGGAGGGTGCCCTACAGTGCTGGGGGGTGGGGGTGCTGTGAGACAGGAGTGGGGGCCTGGTGGAGGGTGCCCCTGGATGCAGGGGGGTGGGGGTGCAGGGGGACATGAGTGGGGGCCTGGTGGAGGGTGCCCTACAGTGCTGGGGGGTGGGGGTGCTGGGAGACAGGAGTGGGGGCCTGGTGGAGGGTGACCCTGGATGCAGGGGGGTGGGGGTACAGGGGGACATGAGTGGGGGCCTGGTGGAGGGTGCCCTACAGTGCTGGGGGGTGGGGGTGCTGGGAGACAGGAGTGGCGGTCTGGTGGAGGGTGCCCTACAGTGCTGGGGGGTGGGGGTGCAGGGGGACAGGAGTGGGGGCCTGGTGGAGGGTGTCCCTGGATGCAGGGGGGTGGGGGTGCAGGGGGACATGAGTGGGGGCCTGGTGGAGGGTGCCTTACAGTGCTGGGGGGTGGGGGTGCAGCGGGACATGAGTGGGGGCCTGGTGGAGGGTGCCCTACAGTGCTGGGGGCTGGGGGTGCAGGGGGACAGGATTGGGGGCCTGGTGGAGGGTGCCCCTGGATGCAGGGGGGTGGGGGTGCAGGGGGACAGGAGTGGGGGCCTGGTGGAGGGTGCCCTACAGTGCTGGGGGGTGGGGGTGCTGGGAGACAAGAGTGGGGGCCTGGTGGAGGGTGCCCCTAGATGCAGGGGGGTGGGGATGCAGGGGGACATTAGTGGGGGCCTGGTGGAGGGTGCCCTACAGTGCTGGGGGTTGGGGGTGCTGGGAGACAGGAGTGGGGGCCTGGTGGAGGGTGCCCCTGGATGCAGGGGGGTGGGGGTGCAGGGAAACATGAGTGGGGGCCTGGTGGAGGGTGCACCTGGATGCAGGGGGGTGGGGGTGCAGGGAGACAGGAGTGGGGGCCTGGTGGAGTGTGCCCCTGGATGCAGGGGGGTGGGGGTGCAGGGGGACATGAGTGGGGGCCTGGTGGAGGGTTCCCTACAGTGCTGGGGGGGTGAGGGTGCTGGGAGACAGGAGTGGGGGCCTGGTGGAGGGTGCCGTACAGTGCTGGGGGGTGGGGGTGCTGGGAGACAGGAGTGGGGGCCTGGTGGAGGGTGCCCTACAGTGCTGGGGGTTGGGGGTGCAGGGGGACAGGAGTGGGGGCCTGGTGGAGGGTGTCCCTGGATGCAGGGGGTGGGGGTGCAGGGGGACATGAGTGGGGGCCTGGTGGAGGGGGCCCTACAGTGCTGGGGGGTGGGGGTGCAGGGGGACATGAGTGGGGGCCTGGTGGAGGGTGCTCTACAGTGCTGGGGGGTGGGCGGTGCGGGGAGACAGGAGTGGGGGCCTGGTGGAGGGTGCCCCTAGATGCAGGGGGGTGGGGGTGCAGGGGGACATGAGTGGGGGCCTGATGGAGAGTGCACCTGGATGCAGGGGGGTGGGGTGCAGGGAGACAGGAGTGGGGGCCTGGTGGAGGGTGCCCCTGGATGCAGGGGGGTGGGGGTGCAGGGGGACATGAGTGGGGGCCTGGTGGAGGGTGCCCTACAGTGCTGGGGGGTGGGGGTGCTGGGAGACAGGAGTGGGGGCCTGGTGGAGGGTGCCCTACAGTGCTGGGGGGTGGAGGTGCTGGGAGACAGGAGTGGGGGCCTGGTGGAGGGTGCCCTACAGTGCTGGGGGGTGGGGGTGCTGGGAGACAGGAGTGGGGGCCTGGTGGAGGTTGCCCTACAGTGCTGGGGGGTGGGGGTGCTGGGAGACATGAGTGGGGGCCTGGTGGAGGGTGCCCTACAGTGCTGGGGGGTGGGGGTGCTGGGAGACATGAGTGGGGGCCTGGTGGAGGGTGCCCCTGGAGGCAGGGGGTGGGGGTGCAGGGGGACAGGAGTGGGGGCCTGGTGGAGGGTGCCCTACAGTGCTGGGGGGGTGGGGGTGCTGGGAGACAGGAGTGGGGGCCTGGTGGAGGGTGCCCCTGGATGCAGGGGGGTGGGGGTGCAGGGGGACATGAGTGGGGGCCTGGTGGAGGGTGCCCCTGGATGCAGGGGGGTGGGGGTGGGGGTGCAGGGGAATATGAGTGGGGGCCTGGTGGAGGGTGCAGGGAGACAGGAGTGGGGGCCTGGTTGAGGGTGCCCCTGGATGCAGGGGGGTGGGGGTGCTGGGAGACATGAGTGGGGGCCTGGTGGAGGGTGCCCCTGGATGCTGGGGATTGGGGGTGCTGGGAGACATGCGTTGGTGGGCAGTAGTGCAAGGTGACATGTGGGTTGGCTGTGGGGCATGGCCATGGTGGATGGGCTGCCTGCGGGACATGTGCAGGGGTGCAGGGTAGTCCCCTGTGGTGTGGGCCGCCTGCAGGGGCCGTGGAGGGTGTAGAGGGAACACCTGGGAGGACCCACATGGCCAATTCACGTGTGGGACTCCCCGGCACCCCCGAAATACACGTAGGCTGCTGGATTTGCGTGTGGAATTTGCTGCGCACCCGGAGTACACATACCCTGCTGAAATTGCGTGTGGAACTTCACGCGCACACCGAAATACACGTACCCTGCAAATTTGCGTGTGAAACTTCCCACACACCCCGGAATACACGTGCCCAGGCCAATCCCGTGTGGAACTTCCCACGAACCCCGTAATACATGAACACGCTATTTTTCACACAGCGGGTATCCGTGTTTGTCGGTACCCCTTTGCACCTCATTTGTCCTAGAGGGCCACTGTATGGATCATTCATCATAGCTGTATATGGGTGCTTTTTGTTAGTGCACATTTTGGCGCACATTTATTTCAGGCTCAGGGACGCTACCGCCTGCTTTCTTGTGGCGTACTTGTTTGGCCCTGTGCGCGTCTTTGACCTTGCGCTGGTTTGCCCTATTTGATTCCATGAATACGAGTTGTAGGCGAGCGTGTGGGCGTTCCGCGCACTTGCCTCCTGTACTTCCCCCGTGACGCCCATATTTTCACACGTTGTTCCCCATTCCGAGTGTTACGTCCCGTGTTCCGCCTACTTTTGTAATGTGCGCCGCGCTATGTGCGATTTCGCAGCGGCCGTGGCGCACGCCATTGGATGACCTGTGCGCCGGCGTGCGCTGCGCACTTTTTCAGTGCACATCCAATATTTTTCTCACGCATGGACTTCCATGAATCGATGTGCGCTGGTTTCCCTGCGATTTTCGCAGTTGCACTGCGATTTTCGCACTTTTACTGCGAATCGCACGTTTTGGCACCTCTGCGCGGGAATTTTCGGCGCACATTAATTCCATGAATCGGCTCGTAAATATAGAGATAAGGTTTGCTAAAATAAAATGTCATGAAAATAATACTGAGAGTGTTTCTTAATGTCATTTAAGTGACAAATGCATTTAGATTAATTACAGATGTTGTTTATATTCGGAAATTGTGTCTTGCCAGATCCAAGAGCAACAAGCATGATCTAAGAATAACAGACAATACTGTTGCATATTCTATGTAAACCGGCTGTTAGGGAGGATTCTCTGTTTAGGCTGAATTTCCTAACCTAATGAGTCCCCCAGCAGCTTTGCTGGATTTCTGGAGTTTGGTTTTTTTCCATCCTGCCAAGAGTGAGACACTTTTTCTCCCACTCTTGGACATGAATGTGGTTAATTCCTTTGAATGTCAATGTGTTCTATGGGCTATGGGGTCTTTTACTCCATCGGGTCTCATATGTTTTTCTATGTGTGTTACACCGAACCCTCCGTGCCGTAACACTGGGGCGTCCTAGAGGATCCCCACCATAGACTCCATACCCGGGGACTGACTACTGTCTCCTCGGGCATGTAAAGTCACCATTGGCTTTACTAGACCTAAATTTACTAACAGAACTAGTACAAACCCTCCTATTGTGGACATATTGGTAGGGGTAATTCGATTACCCCTACCAATACGATTACTAAATCTTTTGCAGTGGTCCCAGAGGGAACTGCACAGGTTTCCGCCTAACACCGGCTCTGACCCATTACAAGCTAAGGCAAATTATCAGTCTAAACATATTTAATGAACGTACTACTGAGTTGAACATGTTTAACAAACACACAAAGGTGTATGTCACTATTTAAAAGTGTAATATAGTTAAAAATGCAGTTATTTGTCACAGGCTCCAATGAGAAATACTCAGCGCTTTTCTGATGTAATTTATAACATGAGGAGCACACTGGTCTGCCCTTGGAAAATCGAATGTTCACTTTGTTGTTTTTTTTCTATGCATTTTGTTTTTAACATGAAGTGTTCCAAATGTTCACGGAATCAAAAACTAACTTGGACACGTGGAGTTTTCACAAACAAGATTCCATGTATTTATACATTTTGTTTGATTGCTTATTCATTTTAAAATGTTCCCCTTTTTTATTTGTTTCATGCTGGGTTCACAAAGCAAATCCAATAATTTTGTATAGCGTGAAATATTTGCAAATAGAAAGAATTTTGCTGTATACTGATGAGCTTTAGTGTTTAATAAATTATACAATTTTTGTTTATATTCCATGGAGTATGGTCCCTTGAACAATGAAGAGGCCATATTTTAACATTGTCTTCCTCCACTATGAAAGATGAATATTAAGCTTCAATTTGACTTTCAGCCATAATTGAAAGTTAATTGTATGTAAAGTATTTATAAATAAAATCAGACTAATTCGCAATGCTAATCCTATAAATCAGGCAACCGATTGGTGCCGGTTTTAGTGGAAGTTGTTATGGGAGGCAAACTAGATGACAGCCCTGACATCACCATGATTGACAGTCTTCACTGTCAATTTTCTAAGTCAGTGGAATGTTTATAACAACATGATCTTCCAGCAATTTCAGTATAGGATTGGGAGCAGCCTGACCTTTCCTATGGGCTGGCTCAGCTTTGGGAGATGACCCAGATGACAGTTTTGGGGAGAAGACCCAGATTACTTTCACCGCCAATAGACTTTACGTGCTCTCAGAGGAGGCGGGCCCAACCACTTCAATGTTCACTGTCGTGCGCCACCTATGCCTGCTTAAACCCATTACGGATTACTCCGCGCCGAGTAATCGGTAATCTTCATTACTCTCCGTGATCTTCCTCTTCACAGTGGAAATTCAAAAAAAAAAAAAAAACAAAACAAAAGAAAATAAAGACTCACAGTTTCCAACGCCATAGTTTTCAATACTTACATCAAGTCCTCATTGCTCCTCACACTCTTCCTTCTCACAGCGAGAAGGGAGAACATAAAGGACTCGGATTTTACAAAAATACAGTTGTAAGCTCCATCCTCGAACCGATCACATACAATCAAAATGGCCATGCAAGGAGTGCAACCACCACACATGTTTTTACCGGAAATTGGTGAACCTATACTTCCCTGGAAGCGATGGCTTAAAGCTTTTGAACATTATGCGCATGTAGTTTGTGGGGTAAACTACAGTATAGAGAGAAAAAAATCCTTACTATTACATTGTTTAGGACCAGCGGGCCAAGAGAAATTTGAGGATCTGCCTGACCTCACAGAAGATGAAACAAGGGACAAGAACATGTATGAAATTGCAATTGCCAAACTCAATAAACATTACGACAAGAAAATGAGCACCATTCTGGAAAGATACAAATTCGGAAAGCGAGTTCAAGAAAAAGAAGAATCTGTAGAACAATATGTTACTGCTTTGAGGAAAATGGCCCGGAACTGCAATTTCAACCAACAACTCGATGAAAGGATCAGAGACCAATTTATGCTTGAGTGTCGGAGCAGCAAGGTCAGAGAGAGGCTTTGGTCTGAAGATGATCCCACACTTGATGTTGTACTTAGATTGGCCAAGGAAGTCGAGCACACAGAAACATGTGTTTCTACCTTAGAGAATAGAATGAAAGACTTGTCAGTCAAATCGTCGATCAGTCTAGTACAATCAGATCAAGAAGAAGAAATTGGAATTATTAAAGGCAACAAAAAAAAGAAAGTGAGATCACAAAGAGACGGAATAATACCCAACACCAGCAATTTACAGCGGAGATCCTTCGAGGGTAGAGATGTGTACAATAACCAAGCAAATACAAGAAGACCTGGCGGAGTCGAGTCTAGGAGGAGGAATAGACCCGATGTGATGAGGACGTCTACGTCAGGTGCTGAACGTCAAAACAGGAGCATGTTTCCCCAGGATGGTAGAGGAAGGACCAGACAAAGAGGATGTTACCGATGTGGTAGCCCTAGCCACTGGGCTGACAATAAGGAATGCCCTGCCCTTAAGATGATTTTCAGAAGGTGTGGTGGAAAAGGTCACATAGCAAAGTGCTGTAGGACCAACCCAAATGGCGAACAAGAACAATCCGCTAATTGGATTGGAGATGATGATGATGGAGAAGAATGCGTTTTCATGGTCACTGATGAAGACACGCACATAGAGAGCCCCAGGGCTGAAATTCTAGTGAATGGATTTCCAGTCAATATGATGGTGGACTCGGGAGCGAAGTATACGCTGATACCAGAAGAGATGTGGAGGAAATGCGGCCCAGAATATTTACATGAAGTTGATGTAAAACCCAAGGCATACGGTGGAGTCAGAATAGAATTGCTTGGGTGGTTTGTTGCAAACTTAGACTTCAAAGGGAGAAAAGCAAGTGGTCGCATCTACGTATCTAAAAGCGGAGAGTCTGCACTTCTCAGTTGGACACACCAAAAATCACTCAAGGTTCGGTTAGACCCTAATGCTGATGAAATGGTTTACCAAATCGATGGATCATACATGGGTGACATTCAGAAGATAAAGAATGAAATATTTAGAGATGATGTAATAGGATGTTTAAAAGGTTTCTCACATCGGATACTGCTGAAAAGGGAATCAAGACCGGTAGCCCAAAAGCTCAGAAATATTCCATTGGCTCTTAAGAAGGAAGTCAAAGAGGAACTAACCAAATTAGAAATGCAAGGAGTAATTGAGAAAATTGATGCAGCGGAATGGGTTTCACCATTGGTCATTGTGAGGAAAACCACAGGAAAAATAAGAATATGTGTCGACATGAGAGAGTTGAATAAATGTGTGATTCCTGACAGACACCCATTACCCAATATACAGGAACTAATATCTACTTTGGGTCCAGCAAAGGTTTTTTCTACACTAGACCTCACAGCGGCATATCACCAAATCAAACTACATGATGATTCCAAATCTTTGACGGCTTTTATTACGCCAGAGGGACTCTATCAATTTCGCAGGATGCCATTTGGGTTAATATCAGCGGCTTCAGTTTTTCAAAGAATAATGCAGAACATACTTGGTGATATGGAAGGTGTGGTTTTTTTTCAAGACGATGTATTGGTTTTTGCAGATGATCAAGATAAACATGATATGAGGCTGAACAGAGTGTTGCACAAACTACACCAAGCTGGAATGATTTTGAGTGAAGCCAAATCGAAAATCAATAGAAAAGAGATTGAATATTTAGGACATGTAATAACTGGTGATGGCATTAGACCCAAGAGAGACCTGGCAGAATCTATCCAATCCATGAAGACCCCAGACAACAAAGATCAACTAAGGACTTTTCTTGGAATGGCAGAATATTACGCCAAGTTTATAGAGA
This sequence comes from Ambystoma mexicanum, assembly GCF_040938575.1. Lineage (NCBI taxonomy): Eukaryota > Metazoa > Chordata > Amphibia > Caudata > Ambystomatidae > Ambystoma > Ambystoma mexicanum. The sequence continues at coordinate 365,653,667 of NC_090923.1, forward strand.
ATTTCTCAGACCACACTGTCGAAATGAGGAGTCTAATGAAAATGAATAAGAAATTCAGTTGGAACAAGAAGTGTGAGAAAGAATTCCAATTCATAAAAAAGGCGTTAGCCCAAGCCCCGGCACTGCAAAGTTTTGTTAGAGGCAGAAAGACTGTAATTACCACTGATGCAAGCGACGTGGGTTTAGGTGCATCCTTATCGCAATATTATAATGGACAAGAATTAGTAATTGCCTTTGCATCTAGGTTACTCAAAGGACCAGAAAAGAATTACGCTACAATTGAGAAAGAGGCTTTGGCAATCAAGTGGGCCATTGAGAAATTCCGGTCCTTTGTTTGGGGCGTACAATTCACCATACACACAGATCATAAACCTTTAGTGGAAATATTCAGTACCAAAGGTCTAGACAGAGTATCCAGCAGGATTAGGAGATGGGTCACAAGGCTTCAAGAGTTCAGTTTCAAAGTCATGTACATTCCAGGTTCAAAGAACATTACGGCAGATTGTTTGTCCCGTTTGACCAATCTTAATGATGTTGAAGAAGATTTTGGAGATAGTGAAGCCGTGTGTGAAATATCAAGCCAAACAGTATCCAAGGAGGATTGGAACGATGGCATGACGAAGGATATTACACTATTAGAAGTTGTGAAGATGGTGAAAGAAGGGGAATGGAAGAAGAATAAAGTACTTTCTCCAGAAACAAAGGCTTTTTGGGATGTACGTGAAGAATTATATTTGCAAAGTGATTGCCTCATGAAAGGAGACAAATTGATACCCCCTACCAACTTAAGAGAAAAGATTATAACGATGGCTCACGAAGGACATCAGGGAATTGTAAAGACTAAAAGAAGAATCAGAAGCACATATTGGTGGCCCGGTTGTGATAGACTGATCGAAGACCGAGTTAGAAAATGTATCCTTTGTTCTAAGAGCGATAAAGTGTGCAAGGGTGCAGAATATCCAATGGTTTTGAGAGAAGTCCCTGAGAGTCCGTGGAGCGAATTAGCTATGGATGTGATTGGTCCCGTCTGGAGTGATGGGTGTGCCACGTATTGTCTAGTTATAATTGACATGTTAACCAGATGGGTTGAAGTTGAATTTTTACCTAAAGTTACCACAAGTGATGTTATAAGATTCATGGAAGAGGTGTGTGAGAGAGAGGGATATCCCAAAACAGTTCTCACAGATAATGGCTCACAATTTAAATCTGAGCAAATGGAGACGTATTTGAAAAGTAAAGCCATTTACCATAAGTTGTGCGCCATTTACCATCCACAAACCAATGGCATTGTGGAGAGGTTTAACAGAGTGATAAAAGATGCTATAAAACTGGCATGGGCCAATGGGAAGGAATGGAAGGTAGCGGTCAAAGAGACTCTATTGGCCCACAGATTCACTCCTCACAGCTCCACTGGAGTCACACCGTTTGAACTCAATAGGGGCAGGAAAGCCAATACAAATATGTCTCCAGGGTGGATGAATGATCTTGTGAGTAGTGAGAATAAAATAGAAATTGCAAAGGAAAATATTAGACATAGACAAATTGACAACAAAAAAATACATGATAAAAAACGCTTTGGGAAATTACCTGAATTTCAGGTGGGTGATTGGGTGAGGATAAAACTACCTGAGAATTTGAGAAGAGATGGTTGCAAATGGTCCAAGCCTGTGAGAGTGGTAGAGGTTTATTCCCATGCTATTAGAACCCAGGATGATAGAGTATGGAACAATGAAAGGGTAATGGATATAAGTGGTCAAAGATGGAGAAGTCAGTATGGTGCTTTGGGAAATTTGGATAGTGAGAGAAGTAGAGTTGGTACTAATGTTGACAATGTGGATAGGAATGTGCGAGGTGAGGGTGAAGTGTTGAACAGAAAATCAAAGAGGGTTTCTTCCTTGGCAACAGATTCAGATGAGTATCAGGACTGGAGTTACAGGTTCAGATCCAGGTCGGGAAGAGAATCCAGACCACCAAGATATCTCTGTGACTATGTGGGATGATGAAACTATGCCAAAGAGTTCTTCCATATAAAGAAGGGAGATGTGTAGTATCCTTCTTCCGTGTAGCGTGCGTCTGCACGAGACGATGCTCGAGGAGAAGAATGGAAGGGGGAGAAGGAACGATGGGAAAAGGACAGTTGGAGGAGAAGCGGAGCGGAGGAGACGTACACGTCGTTGTCCCTTGTTTATTTATGTTTATACTTAAACAATTATAAATAAAATAATAAGGAAATAAATATATATACATATACACGTTAGATTGCCCCTCTTTACTTCACAGATACACTGTAAATACTTTAAATCAATGGTAAGTCAATGGAGAAGAGACTTGCCACCCATTTTAAAAGATCAGAACTGAGGTCATGGCACTGATTTCCCAAGCTTAGAATTTGCGGCTGGGAAGTAGGTGGATTTAGATAAGGCTGCCTTCAGCTTCTAAGGGAAAGGACAACAGAAGAGCAGGAAAAGGAGTTATGTAAGCTTTCCTGATGAGCAGATTACATGTGGGTCAGCAGAGCTCACAGGCAGAGCCGAACCACAAGTTTGGATAGGATTTATGGCTGGCTTTGGCAAGAAGATGAAGCAGCTATTTTAATGCATTTACTAGAACACAGTATATCTGCTTTGTGGTCCCAAAAATCGGCACTTCATCAATTTGTCCACATTCTAATTGTATACTTCTCTCTATATTTTAGGGCTGAATTAAGTCTTTTTAATAGCTTTTAAAGGCCTTTTTAAAGAACATGTTTGGGTGATCTTGGATGGCCAATAGAGATAGCATTGTATGTTTGTTAAATTAGCTACTATTCTCTGATGTGTGTGTAGATAAGCCAGGACGTGTGTGGAAAGTCTGGGGAAAGTAGCTCTGTGTGCACTAGTGAATGGAAGGCAGGAATCCAGCAGTGAGGAGTTCCACTGTTTTAAGCTTTAGGTTTTAATACCAGTTTGACTTGGGCATGTATTAGTATAGATTGCACACCAACATTGTTATTGGAAGGCCCACTATGGCTATAATACAACTAGCACTCACTGATCACTCATGGAGTACATTACAAAATGCAAAATACAAAAATAATAGGTGATTTATTTACAAAACTAGGGATTTCATCAGTGATATTATTGGTTATATGCTGAGATAGTGATATATTTACAGACAGTGATTTATTTACAAACGGAGCCGGGGAGATTTATTTACAATATTCAGACAGAATGCACAAAATACCACATTCGTCCATGCTGATCCAAAATACAGGTTTGCAGGGTCTCATTATGTATTGTTTGGGTCAGGTGTGCCCTCTTTAGCCCACACCAAGTACTTAAGTCACAAGCCCCTTGTTGGAGCCCCTCCCAATTTCATCTCCCACTTAAATCACTGTATAAAATCAATTATTTTTTTTTCATAAGATAATATACATTTTATTTTTGTATTTTGTATTTTGTAATGTACTCCACGGGTGATCAGGGAGTGCTAGTTGTATTAGAGCCATTATAGGAATCATGGGTGTCTCTGCACGCGTCAACATTGCATGCCGCTAGAAATGCTGTTGGAGTTGTGATATAGTGCTGGGGGATTATAATAGCATAATCTGTACCCCAGCTCTGCCTTGAAAATCTAAATAAAATGAAACAGTGCATAAAAAGCATGCACACCATGTGTATACATGCTTTCTATGTCGTGCTTCGTTTTAACGTTATACTTTGTTGAAAATGACGCCCATTGACATTAATACCAAAGAAAGGTAATGGAGGAAAGCGAAAGGGAAAGACACAATGGGACTAATAGTAAAGGTTTTCTAAGACATAAATTGGGGAAGAGACAGACATCCATTAGCAAAATAAGGTGTTTATTAAAAGAGAACTGCAATAGTATGATTACAAGAAAAACGAAACAGGGTTTTTCTATTGGGCAGTGGGAACATTGGTACATTAAATGGGAAAATTATGTTTAAGGTCCAGAGCAATTGGATTCTAGGAACATAAATGTTGACACAGGAACAAGGCCTATAGTCGCATCCTAATCAATCCTCGTTCAGTCCACCTGTAGCTCTTGCTCCCCGTTCTTCTAGTCGAGCCGGAATGATCAGTACAATGTAAGAATAGCAGCTATCCAGAAACAGTTTCAGGTAACAATGTTTAAACCACAGTTCTCTAAATTGACGTAGGACTGTGGAATGTTTCCTTTAGTAGAGATGGCCATTATGCAATCAGTCTCTGTGGACTATTCTTCTATTTGCATTCAGTGGCCTATCTTTAAGACATTGCCCTTTGGAGGCCTGGTCCTATTTTACCCCTTAAACAGGCCCATGCTTCATTTTTCTAGGCATCTCTTGGTTCAGAATGTTTCCACATTCAAAATGATTATATTCCTTTTGTAGTTGATCCTATTCTTTAGCTTACCATTCTTAACTTGTAGCATTTAATCTTTAAATCTGTCTGTCCTTCATTTACGCTCAACCCAACAATTAAATCTCTTATAAAACCCCAGCAAGCATTCCAAAGCCCAAAATTGGCTAACAGAAAGCTTGACAGATTCACGCCTCAACTGTGAAAATCCTCTTAACTTAACTTTTTCTTTGACTGTGACCGCTCATTCAAAACACACATTGCCAACAAGTCACAAGCAGCATGGTCCCATCATGCCTTTCTCCACTAAGTCATGCCTTTCACGACTTCCCCGAGTTACAGAACAGTTACCCAAGCCCTGGTCATCACCCACCTGGATGGTACTACACAGGAGTCCCAGATGCCACTATGACCCCTCTGAAAGCCATTGAACATGCTGCAGCACACTTCCTCGTGGGATTGCTACATTTCAATATCACTTCCATGAATACAGGGAGCTGCACCGGCTACCCCTTCGAGCATGCATTATGTTCAAGACAGCCTGCATCACCTTAAAAGCAAAGTCAAAACATCAATTTCGATAGACAAGTAACACACCATCTCTAGAAACCAGTACACCACAAGAAGCTTCAACATCACCAGACTGGAAACTAAGAACTACAATAATTATTACACATGTATCTTCCTGCCCTGTTTCCTGTCCCTGCAACAGGTTTCCAATGCAGATAAGGTTGGCCCCCCACCCTTCATCCCTAACTTCAGGATGGTCCTAAGGACACCACTTTTCATAGAACATCTTGCAAATCACTGATGGTGCCACTCATCATTACTACCCCTCCACCCCCAGAGCTCCTCTCCTCTCTTACCTAATCGAGCTCCCTCGGATGATAGGGGAGAAAAGGGAGAAGGAAGAGAGGAGCTTGAAGAAGAGTTGTGTGTCATCTGCGAAACACTGGAAATGACGAGAGAAGGCAGAGATCAGGTAAGCAAGACATGCAAGGTAGATATTGAAAAGCCAAGGCGAGAGGATAGAGCCCTGAGGAACACCACGTGTAGAGAGAGATATGGAGGAGGAGAAACAGCCCAGGAGCACATGGGTATGGCGGTCAGTGAGGAAGGAGGTCAACTAATACAGTGCCCGGTCTGAGATACCAAGAGTATCCTGGAGCCGCTTTATCAGGATAGAATGGTTGACCATGTCAAAGGCGAAGAGAGGTCAAGGAGAATGAGAACAGCAGGAGTGTTAGTGTCAAGATTTGCAAGCAGTTCTTCACAGGTGCTCAGGAGAGCGGTTTTCGTGCCTCTGGATCCTCAGAATCCAGATTGATGGTCAAGTAAACAACCAACAAGCTCAGTGTGTTGGGTCAGTCGGGGAAGACCAACTTCTCCAGGAGTTTCCCAAGGAACGGTGTAGTAGAGATGGGGCGGTGGTTGGCCAGACACGAGGGGTCGGCTTAAAGGCCTTTTAGGAGGGGGGTGCACAAGGGAGTGCTTGAGGGAAGAAGGGAAAGAGTCAGATGCTAAGGAGTGGTTGCAGAAGTCAGCAAGAGCTGGGGCGAGAGAGGGGATGTTGACTTAAGGGTTCTGGAAGAACAGGGAGACAGCTGTTTGTATGTGACCTTCATAGAGCAGACTACTCTAGAGATCTCATCCATTGTGATAGGTGAGAAGGAGGAGAGAGTGGGTGGGGGTGGAAGGGAGGCCAAGGGAGGCAGAGGGACAGGCAGTGGAATGGGGGCAGGGGAAGAAGAGAGAGAGGTCAGAATGTCCTGTGTTTTAGAGGTTAAATGGGTGGCCAGTGCAGTACAGAAGGCCTGAGAGGGAAGAGGTGAGGTGGAGATTGCATATTGATTGGTAGTTCCTTGCAAATTATGAGGAGTTCAGCTGTGTTCTTAGAGGCTACAGGGATACGTGCCTGGAGGCGGGCCCTTTTCTAGAGAGGATAAACAGGTGGTATTGCCTTTGGAGTAGGTGACAGAACAGATTGTCAGAGTGTGAGTCCAAGATCTGCCACTTCCATTCAGCAACTCTGCACGTAGCGTTTCAGAGCGGCTATATCGGAGTTGTACGAGCTGTTACACTTGAAGACAGGTTTTAGATTGATCCTCATGACAGGGGCAAGAATGTGAAGAGTGTTAGTGATAGCAAGATGAACATTGGAAAGGACAGAGTCAGCGGGAAAGTAAAAATGAGGGGAAAGAGGAGGGATGAAGGTGGAGGCAAATGCAGGAGCTGACACTCGTTTCATCGGTCAGATGACCATGAAGGAGGCTGGCAGTGATGGTGGAGGCTCAATCAGGGGGGCAAGAGGTCCCAAATGAGAAGAGAGGAGAGAGTGGTCAGACCAGGAGAGAGGGGTAGTGAGAGGGTTGGAGAACAGGATACTGGCAGGGATGAAGGCATTAAGAGTGTGTCCGGCAGAGTGGGCAGGGCCAGAGCAGAGAATAGTGAAGGAGAGAGAGGTACAGATATCAGGGAACAGTGAAGAGTCAAGAACAGTGGTGTCAAGGTGGATGCTGAAGTCACCAAGGAGGAGTGTAGAGGTAGAGGTCAGACGAGAGGAGGTGAAGTCAGCCCATTTCCGAAAGGAATACAGACAAAGGGCCAGGGGGCCTGTAGATAGTGGCATTGTGAGAGAGAGTCGGAAAGACATCAAGTTTGCAGACAAGACTTTCAAAGGAGGAGTAGGTTTGGGAGGGTATGAGGGAGGTAGGGACCCACGCAGGGAAGATTAGGGCTACTCCACCACCAGGTCAGCTGAGTCGATGATTGGAGAGGGTCTTGTAGCCATCAGGGATTTAATAGCAGTGACTGAGCTGGCATTAAACCACGTCTCATTGAGAGCGCGGATGTCGGGATTAAAGTCTTCAAGAAGGAGGCAGATGTCAGAGGAATGTTTGACAGCAGATCGAGCGTTCAGAGCAGCTAAGTGTAGCCGGTCAACACCTTTGAAGGATTTCCAAGGAGGGATAGAGGGAGGTGCTAAACCCATCACAGGTGGTGAAGTAAGTGCAGAGAGAGAGAAAGAAGGAGTAGCAGGAGAAGGTAGGAAGTTGATGAGGGCCAGCAGATGTTGGTCAAAGAGAAAAAGATTAGGTTGGGGACCGTGGGCTTGACAGTGCCATGGTAATAGACATTAATGATGCACCTAGAGGATGAGAAGTGCGCCAAGAGTACTTCCCATCTAGTGCTGCCATTAATGGGTGAAGAGAAAAAGGGGGAGGGTAGAGATCAGATGTGAGATCCATAGGTCTGGAAAGGTGACAGAGAAGAGGATATGAGTGATACTCTGTCTACGAGTAGCACTAACGTAAGTGTCAGCAATAGGTAGGTCACGATTAGAGGTCAAGAGATCTTTTTTAAACTTTGTTCTTCTAGACTTCGTGAGAGAGTAGGGATAGGTGATAAAGTAACAGTTAGAAGAGAAGGGGGAGATGGAGAGTGCCATTGAAGTGGAGGAAAAGAGGGAAAGATGGAGAGACTGCATAATGCATGGGCAAAGTCACTAGCCGGCCTAGCAGCCAAGGGAGGCAAGAGGTTGCACAGATGTAAAGCACACCAATTGCCCAGAACACACTCCAATTCAGCACAAAATGGAGGTTGCACAGATGTAAAGCATACCTACATTCGAATTGTCCAGAAAGCACTAAAATGCAGCTCAAAATGGAGGATGCACAGGTGTAAGGCACACCTAAGAATGACATCATTTTTGAAGCAAGGCATTAGGAAACAGCAGAAAACATTCCGTATGAGGCACAGCAAGATGCACATTTCAATTGGTGCAGAGATTAGAATGTATAGTTACGCAATTAGGGAAACGATGCAGAAAACACACAAGCAGTCAGAGTGTCCAAGGGAGGTATGTAGTCCAGACCAATGCAATCCGTGTGGCTTACTGGTGCAATGGGGAAAGCAGGTCTTTCATGGTCAGAGCATGCATGGGTCACTGCCAGTTTGTTCTTTTGGATTGTTACCTAGAGGCAGGATGATGGAGTGGCGGCATGGAGAAGGGCTCCTTCCAGACAGGGTCAGACAGGAGCTTTGTGTGGGCCTTCATGAGCATTCCACTCTGCAATCTCACATGAACACAACAACAAACATTTACCCACTGGGCAACAAGGTGATGGAATGCCCTTCCTCTTCACATATGTGCTGTATACTCCATCAACACTTTCTGAAGGAGCCACAAAACATACCTGTTTCACCACACATAGCCCTGCCCTCCACCATTGCTATCACTTGTCTATCTTAATATTCCTGTCCTTTTCTGAAAATATTTTGTAACTTTGTTTTTCAATCCCACCTTTTCAAATTTTGAACCATGTAAGGCGCTCTGAGACAATCTGGGTAGGGCCAGTGCTAAACAAAAATTCAAATAAATAAATAAATAACCTACTGCTCAGTGCTGCTAAGCAGGGAGGCCAATTTTTGGATTTCCTGGTGGTGCAGGGTCTGGTGCTGGGTTTTGGTGCAATCCTCGACCGAGTGACATTGCAGGACATAAAATCATAGGAAGTGACATCTGAACTTGGGCCCAGAGCAATGGGCAGTTTTAAGATTAATTCTGAACCTTCCAGCCATCACCACTTTGTTTTAACTTTGTCACCCCAATTGAGACAGGTATGCCCAGAAGTAGGGCCCCTGCCTGCTGGGCCTAGGGACCCAAGATACCCATTACTGATGACGCACAATGAGGCCAAAACATGTCTAGTGATGTGATGTATCTGTTTGGGTTGCACAGCACCTTTGGGGGTGGGACCAAGCCTGATTTGAATATGGTCTTTTCCCTTTCTGTAATGGCTTGTCAGGTGAAGAACGATGGTCTAGAGGGTTGCACAGAGCAATGCCAGAGATTAAAGATGAAGTCTAAACCTTCAAGCAATCACCTCTTTATTTTTAATGTTCACACATGCATGCATGCATACAGCAAAACACTTTGTTATTTGCTTACATGTAGATCATCCTTTCTGTTCTCATTCTGGGAGCACAGATTGGAAGCAGGCTGCAGGACCCAATTCAGGCAACGCTGGCACAACCTGGAAGGAGTTTAACATCTGCGGTGCATCTGGCACTGCATCTGACCTCAAGCAAGTTGGTTGCCTGAGCACTCCCATTGAGTGTGCACTTTAAAAATAAATGTTACATTTGTTTATGGTGCATTGTTTTACGTGTTTTAAATGACTTTTTCCATATAGTCTGGGGAACTACAACTGATACTTACAATACTTCCATTATATAAGTCTAAGCAGCATATTAATATATCAAACATTTAGGCGGGAGACTCCCGATTTTGTTAATTAAAAACAGTACTATTTGTTACTGTCTCCTGCCTAAAATAACAATATCCCCAATGCATTCCTATGGGGAAAATGCATTCTCCCGATTTCGGTGCTGAAATCTCCCTCTCAGGGGCTCCAGAATGTTGGCATGCTGATATATTGTTATTCCAATTAATGTATTTATCAGTGACACACACCGCTGAGATTGGAAGGAGATCGAGTGGGAGTGTAGTTATGTTGCTTGGGTTCGGACATATCAATAGCAGGGTGTGTGTTCTGCATTACCGACGGGCAGAACAGGTGACTGATCATATGAGGAATGGGTGAAGTGTTGGGTCAGTTGTCGAGTCACAGCATGGTGTTCATCTCTTACCAGAATTTAAAAAGGCCCTTTTATACCAGACCTTTGACCTCGATGACGTGCCAGTTATGTAGTATTTTGCTACTTAAACCGTTACCATGGTAACAATTTATGTATGTGTAACATTTTATTACGATGATAAATGCCATAAAAGTCAATAAAACAAAAGGCAACGCGCAATACCAATAGTGGCATAATACACAGTGCAATGGCATTCTAGGATGAACGGTACAATCAACCTCATACACATTACAGTTTGCCCCAAAAGAAATAGAAATTCAAGGATACAAAAGTGCATTTCTGCAATCTCCTACGCTCTAATTCTAAGGGTTGTTTGATCGAACATTCAAGCGCCCTTGTCACAGCCGGCCCTGAATTTTCTTTAAGGCTACAGTCACCACATGGCACAGGCTGAAGCCGCATGACCGCAAAAGTGGGATGAGTGTCATGGACTGGATTTGTGTACACCTTGTGCACAAGAAAAATACTTGAAGCTCTGATTCTTTCCAAGACGGGCAAAATGGGCAAAATAGATGTCTCACCTAACCGCGTGATCTGCACTTGCCTCGCTCCCAGCCCATGTGGTTCCTCGCAATCCCTGATTTTGAGATTCCTCGCAATTCCCCTGATTGCGTGTCCTCCCTTCCTCACGTGATCCCCTGACCGCGTGACCCACGCTTGCCCTCACCCTAAACTTAGCCTGTGTGGTGCCTTCGCAATCATTGATTGCGTGGTGCCTTGCAACTCCTCCTATTGCGTGTCCCAGTTACTTCCTGGTGATTCCCTGCCTCGCGCTTGTCCACGTGGTCCCTCGCAATCCTTTACTGCGTGGTTCCTCGCATCTCCCTTATTGCGTGTCCTCGCAACTTCCTTCCATTCCTGACCACGTGCCCCACGCATTACCTTACGCTGCCCGCTTGGTCCTTTGCAATTCTTGACTGCGCGGTTCCTTGCAAACTCCTGTATCAGGTGTCCTCGCAACTTCCTTGCGTTTCCTGACCGTGCGCACCATGCATTGCCTTGCGCTGCCCATGTTGTCCCTCACAAACCTTGACTGCGTGGTTCCTTGCAACTCCCTAACTCCCTAACTGCGTGCCTCGCAACTTCCCTGCATTCCCGGCTGCATGTTCTGCGCTCTTCCTCGCGCCCCCCACTTGCTCCCCTCCTCCCACACGCACTCTGCTCTGCCTGGACTCCCCTGATCATTGCTTTTCCTACTGTCCTGTTTCTGCGGTATCCTTGCCTACTTAGGGCATCTCTCTTCATTGCTATTGTTTTCATCACTGACTGCCCTGTTCTGCTTACACTGCCTGTATTTCTCTTTATTTTCCTCCCTCATCTAGGTCTGCTTTCACCAATTTCTCCTGTGTACGTTTTCTGTTGTTTTTGTATTCGCCTCACTGACTGCCCTGTCAATTTTGGTACTGCTGTGTGTTCTGTTGTACTCTTCCTTCCTCTAGATTCTCATTCGCCAACCACTTTGTCCTTGTTGTTTTGGTTTTGTCTTCTTAGCAAATCGTTCATTTAGCAAACTTCTCCACTATTGTCTTAGCTCTTGTCATATTGTTCAATTGTCGACTATTGTCTCGTCCCTCTTTGTCTTGTCTGCTTGCACCCCTCCCTGTGTCCTTCCCTAGTGTCCCCCCGCCTCCCCCTCAAACCCCCTTTCTTCTCCTCTCCTCTCTCTACCTACTCTACGGTGCTCTCTGTTTCTCCTATGTTTTCTAACTGCTTCTCTATCGACTATCCTGCTCTCCTCACTAAATCTGGTAGGAAGAAGTTTAAAAAGGACATCCTGGTGTCCATCCAGGCCCCCCTATTGCTGAGACCTATACCAGTGCCTCCTCCAGGCAAACCCTCACCAACATCCTTTTTGTCATTCCCTTGCCAGACCTAGGGACCCTTCATATGGTCTCTGTGCTTTCTCCTTTCTCTTCTTCTCCCATTAATGAGGCACCCGGTGGGAGGCCCTCCTGGTCCCCTTCCACTCCTCTAAAATCATCATTACTGTTTACCTGAATGGTACATCTTGGTCCAAGGCCCTCAGGCCAACCTTCTCCTCCTTGATAGACGCTTCCCACACCTCATCAATTTCCTTTCCTCTCTTGCTGACCCCTCGCTTCCCCCCACAGCGTCCTTGCCTCCCCCCACTGTCTCCTCCTTAGCTACCTTGCCCTCTCCTCCGTCCTCTTCTGCTCCCCCTCGGGCTTCTTCTACACCTCTGCAGGGCGTACCTCTGATTTGTACCCCTCCCCGGAAGTCTTTCAAGGATGGCAACCTTCTCCATATTGCCACTCTCAACTCCCGCTCAGCTGTTCAACACTCCTCTGACATCTGTCGCCTCCTGGAGGAAATTGACCTCGATATCCTCAGTCTCACCAAGACATGGTTCATGGCCAGCTCTGTCACGAGCTTTGACACTCTCCTCCCTGATGGCTACAAGATCCTCTCCGCGCCCAGATCCAAGAGTTCCGGAGGGGGTGTAGCCATGATCTTCCCGGAGTGGATTTCTGCCTCTGTCATTCCTACGCAGGCCTACTCCTCTTTCGAATGCCTCGTCTGCAGGCTCACTCTCTCTCCTGGCCATTCCCTTACTGTGGCTACCATCTATCGGCCACCTGGTCAGATCTCCTCCTTCCATTCTGAATGGGCGGACCTCTCCTCTTCCTTCCTGGTCTCAACCACTCAACTCCTCCTTATTGGGCACACTCTGGATGTTCTGATCCGTTCAGACCTTCCCCTTTCTATCCCTCTCACCACTCTTCTCTCCTGGAGTGATCACTTTCTCCTTTCCTCCCAGCTCACCCTCTCATACCCCTCAGGTCAAGCCAACTCCAGCACTGCCACCTGCCTTCTTGGTTATACGACCCATGAAGTGTGTGTCAATTGAGGCTTTCGCCGCCACCACCCTGGCTTGGCTGACTTCTTGTAACGCTTACCTGGCTCCCACGGTAGCGCTGGTCTGGGTTGCTGTGGCCTCTTCAAGCGTGATGCGCAGAACTCGGACCACCGATTGAACAGGATCCCCAAATCTTGCTTGTCTGGCCCGTAGGAATATCCTTCTGCAGACGAGAAAGGGGATTAACTGTCTGCAGAATAGTGTGCTTGCTCCCCCTTTCCCCCTTAGTTCTTCTCTGACTTCCTCCAAAACCCCTGTTTTAAACTCACCTTATGGTTTAGAAGGATGAACTCTCCATCCTGCTTCTGGTGCAGGGGCGCGCTTTCGTCCAGTTACTTCACTGGTTTTCAGAATGGCGCTGGCAAATCCACTTGACTTTTCTGAGCAATACGCCGTAAGTATGAAGATACAAAAGTTCAAGTGTGAGCCTCCTTTTATGTTGTTTTCCTAACCTGTGAGCTGTCCTTTATTTCAGGTGCAGAACGAAGGCGATGCGTTGAGGGGTTAAATTGCCGATGGTAAAATCAGATGAGTTAGTGATGAGGGCGACCCTTTTAAATGTCTTTATATTCCCCAGTAATGTCTTTTGTCCTTTCCCCATAGGGGCCGGGGTGCGGTACCTGCCAAAGAAGCGCCGCCGACCCGAGATGTGGAATGGTTCACCAAGAAAAGCCGGTAAGTAATATGGCTGAAAATTCGGCTTTCCTCTTGTGTTCCCTTTGCTCACCTTTTGTCTCTTCTTCTCTCCCCTAGGTGCAGAGATGTGGCGACCGGTGCTGAGAGCCGCGATGGGGCCGGGCGGCGTCTCAGGAACAGGTGAGTGAAGCGCGGCGCTACAGCGAGCAACGCGGTGCTTTTAAATGAAAGTCTTTCTTCAGGAATGCTGGCGTGAAGATTCCGGATGCAGGTAAGAAGTTTGAATAAGTTCTTGGTTTTCACCTTCCTCTTCTCTTCTTTCCTTACAGGTGTTCCAGGTTCGAGGCGGGCGTGGCTGGAGTCCAGGTGCAGGAGCAGACACAGTGAGCGTTCAGCTGCTGGGATGCAGAACAACGCGAAGCATGTGTGGCTGTCCGGGCGTGGCTTAAATAGCCTTGGAAGAAGTTCCAGGTGAGTATTCTTCCACAGCCCCACCCAAGTAACAAAATAGTCCCTTCAGTAAAATAGTCCCTCCTAAGCCTCATTTGGCTTGGGTCTTCATGCAGCATGGTCTGCATCAGGTGAGTGTGCAGCATGGTCTGCTTCAGGTAAGTGCACCAAACACTTCCCCTTATGAGCCTGGCGCCTTTGGCGCCAGGACTGATGTCCAACATGAGCCTGGTGCCAACGGTGCCAGGCAGAGTCCAAAGAGCCCCTATAAAGGGCCGCTGGGCTTTTACCCGGGGGCATGATGCCTGCTCCCGGGGGTGCTGGGCCTGGCCTGGTGCTCTGGGGGTAGGCATCATGCCACTTCTTTCCTCTCCAATCGACCCTCCCAGGTCCAACTTGGGTCCTTCCTCTCCTCTATCCCTATCCCTACCTGTGGTGTTCCCCAGTGGTCTAACCTCTCTCCCAGGCTGTTCAACCAATACCTGGCACTTCTTGCCCACCACACTGCCGCTCTCTGCCCCAACTTTCAGTGCTATACGGATGACACTCAACTCATTTTCAGGCTCCCTTCCACCACCTTTTCTCCTTCTCTCATCTCTGACTGTTTGTCTGCTATCCAGGAATGGTGTGCCGCCAATGATCTCTGCCTTAACACCAGTAAGACTGAGATTCTGCTCATTGGCACACCAGCTCCCTCCTTTCCTGTCACTCTCTGGCCGGCCTCTCTTGGCCTACTTCCTGCTCCCACCTGTGAGGCTAAAAACCTTGGGGTCATCTTCAACTCCACACTCTCCTTCTCTCCTCACATCTCTAAGAAGTCACACTACCAGCTGCACCTCTTCAGAGGTATTCTTCCTTTCCCATCCTTCCCCCAGAAGCTCACTGTCTCCAGAACTCTGGTTCTCTCTAGGCTGGACTACTGCAACAGCCTCTTTATAAATCTGCCTGCCTCTACTCTCCACCCTCTGCAACTCATCCAAAATAGGACTGCAAGACTTGTCCTTGGCCTCAAGCCCAGGGATCGTATCTCTCCAGGACTGAAACCTCTGCACTGGCTCCCAGTGGCAGCGAGGATTAAGTTCAATCCCCTCTGCATTGTCCACAAGGCCTTCTGGAGCCTGGGGCCTCAATACCTCCAACTCTCTCTTTTTAAATATCTTCCTTCTCGAGATCTTCACTCATCCACCTCCAGCTCCCTCAGGGTCAGTCGCTTCTGCAAGCAACGAGTTGGTGATAGATCTCTTTCCTCGGCTGGGGCCTCCCTCTGGAACATCCTCCCTGCCTCTCTGAATCTTGAGGAGAACGATCTGCAGTTCCGGAAGCACCTCAAGACCTTCCTCTTTGCTTTTGCTTTCTCTCTTCCTCTTCCCTGCTGATCTCCTGGCTAAAACTGAAACTGCACTAGTTACCTAGAGAGGATAGGTTGGTGAATGTATTCGAGTAAAGTCCTGTGCGCTAAATGTCCACCTTCTAAAGTAACATGACGCTTAGACATGCAACGTACTCCCCTCCACAAGGCCCACCCCAACAAGGCCTGAATAAAATACAATTAGGAATAAGGTTTGCAAAGTAGTATAGACGAGCACTGTCAGAAAGCTAACACTTGGCTAATGTTAGAATATCAATAATCGTGTTCCAGAGAAAATTCTGTCAAAAAGCTGTGAATTTATTGCAAGGAGTTTAGCCAACACGTGTTTCGACCATGACTATTTCTGATGTAATCTCAACTCAGCATTCTAGGCTTTCGAGTGCATTATTCCGCTTGAGATATGTGCTACACATTGATGTGTAGCAAAAATACAAAGGTTTTTTAACCTCAAAGACATTGACTATTACACACAAAACATCCATCCTTGATGATTACTTTTTGTCCTAACTCAGAAGATTTGCCTTGACAATAACCGTTATGGTCAAAACATGTGTCGGATAAACTACTTGGAATAAATTCACAGCTTTTTGACAGAATTTTCTCTGGAACACGATTATTGATATTCTAACATTATCCAAGTGTTAACATTCTGACAGTGAACATCTATACTCCTTTGCAAACCTTATTCCTAGTTACCTGGCTACCCTCTGATCTCGAGCCCAGGTCCCCTCCCCACCAGTTGCACACCTGCACTGCCTTCCTGGCAACCCTTGCGGTCGGGGGCTGTATATGTATCCCTACAGCCCCCTATCAGCACTTGACACCTAATAACTGCACTTACCCGTGCACTTGCCACCAGCTGGCCGCACTTTTTATTTATTGTTCTATTTATTTTACTGCTTATCCTATGTACTGCACTGTTCCCTTCCCCTTTCCCCCCGCACTGTTCCCCCTCCCCTCCCCTGCACTTGCGCAATCTCAATGTCATCTGGCCTAGTAAGATCGTTGTCTCTGTCTTCCCTCTGTTCCCCCTCCCTTGCCTCGTTGCGCCTTGAAACACTTGTGTATGGGGGCGTTATAAATGCCATATCACATCATATCATACCTTTTGCTTGTCCCACAGATCCAATATTCGATCAAAAGGAAGAACCTCAAGCATAAATCATGTGAGCGTGCACGCAGTAATCAGGAAGCGTGAGTGATCTGTTTTCTTTTGCAGTTCAGACTCCTCTCTTGTATCATAGGGCCTCATTATGACTCTGGCGGTACGGTATGGACGGTGCCGGTATGGCACCGGCACCGTCCACACCGTACCGTCTTATTCCAAGTTTCCCTCGCGGGTTCCTGACAGCCTGCCAGGTCTCACCTGGCGGGCTGTGCGGAACCCGCGAGCAGAACTCGGTGCACCGGCACCGTTATAAACGGTGCCAGTGCAACCATGCTCCCCACCCCCATTATGCCCTATGAGGCGGAATGGGGATCGGGAGCCTGGCATTACTGCCTTCCACGAATGGGCAATTACCAGCCCCTTCATCTCGTAATGGGCCGGTTATTGCCCAATCGTGGGAGGCGGTGCCGGTAGCGAGCATGGCGGTAGCCTTGCCTGCCATACAGGCACGGCTACCGCCATCCTCGTAATGAGGCCAGTTGGTAATAGTAATTAGTACCTGTTTCTACCCAGGTAGCAAAGCAGATAATTGGGTTTATTTTTAAAATATTAGTATTCAGACTTGTAAAGTCACTGATTTTCCATCAACAAACATAGGGGTAGGACTTCCAGCTTATTTACCACGCATTTATTTCCTGACTCCATGGTATCCATTTCTACTCCTGTCTTTACATGGCAAACCCCATTCCTTTGATGTGGTATTGCTTATGAATGTAGTAGTGGTGTAGAGCATTTCCTGCGCAGAGTCTACCAAATCCCTGGCACCTATTCTCATTCAGAATCAGGCAGTGTGAGCTCTGAAATAACTGGGGTTGACATGGTTGAATAGCCCTCTGCTGCAGACCCGTAACTTGCCATGTGCCACTATCTGCGCCTGCTCCTCCACCAACCTCCTATACAGGAGGAACCTCATTGCTCCTGATGCCTAATGCACTTAACAACATATAACTTGAGATCTACAATGGATGATCTGAACACATGATATTTCATCTTCTTGTGATCATTGGGCTTTCGCTGAAAATACAGTTATCATGTAAAGCCACTGGCAGCTGGTGAATTGTTTACTTGGAGGTGTCTCACAGATTGTTATCAGTGAGAGGGCGGCATAGGCTGCGCTTTGTTTAGTCTTTATTTAAAATGACGCAGATAAATCTGTCTCCAAGTGAGGTCTGTCAATCGAACCCCACTTTTATAATTCTCCCTGCTAAAAAGAATAGCGCAAGTATGTAACTCTGCTGAGTCTGTATACTGACACCTCTCAGCAGCTGTGTTGTAGTTTTACAACATGACCGTTGCAAAGTGACATGTACATTGCTGCCAACCCCCGATGGAACCCAAAGTTCCAGCAGCCAGGGACTACGTTTCATTAGGGGCTGTGCTCATCCACCAGAGACTGGTGGTAGATTAAACTATAAATATAAGCCATGTCTATGTTTTGACATGGTGGCCTCTGGGAATTTACAGGTATACAGGCCTAACCATTTGACGTCATGTTACTATCAGCTATGTTGCCAGTGGCTCATTCCACTGACAGAGTCTATATATAATTAACTGTCTGGGACTGGAGATCACCCAAAACAAAACATAGGGCCCAACCGAGGAAGCTCCCTTTTGATCTCTCCAGGATGATTTGGCACCTTCTCAAGAGGAAAGGAAGAACCCCAGGTGGTCAGCTGGGAACCAGTGCTTGGAAGGCGAGCCCCATCAGTACAATGGAGAGCTTCCACCACAATTATAATCACTGCAGTCCCTTTGATGCAGAATAGATAAGTAGAGGGTGTGGTTGGAGTAGCTGAAGAGGGAAATGACCAGCAAGAGAGAGGTTCTACCATCTTGGTATTTCTTAGGCCACCACACTTCATGTGCTCCTTGCCCAATTCTGCAGACAAGGCACTCTTGGTATGACATCATCAGGCAAAAGACTCTGAACATAGCAGCCATGATTTCCCCCCTTACAAAAGGCTATAATGGAACCAATCTGTGCTAGCGGATTTCCTAGTTAACGGGGTGAGACCACCCCCTGTGTTGAATCATTATTAAGCAGCAGATAAAGAAGGATTTCCTATGGAACTTTGTTGGGGATACAGACTGCCCCAAAGTCCTCTTCGATAGAGGTGAATATAATAAAGACTTCCAACAAAGGAACAATCCCTTTTTCTAAACCATCCCAGAGGAACATTTGGGGTGATTTGATGGCTGGAAAAGGCCTAGTGCAAGCTGAGACCACTAGTACCATGGAACCTTCCCACTGAAGCTTCTTGGCTGGGATATAAAGAACAAGCATTCAATTTGCCCCTAGAGACCCTGGTTGGGTTCTGATAGAACCCAAAAGTAAAAATGTATCTTTGTTTGCCCGCTTCAATTTCTTTTAGAGCCGACTCAACAACTTTGAGTCATTTTTGAGCCATTGCAAGCACCCAGCATTGCCTTTGAAACCCACCTTTTTTTCAATCCAATTTTGAACCATCATGCCGCTGGCTCAACCATCGCCTGCCTAAATTCCAGTCATTTTTGGAGCCATTTGCTACTGAAGCCCCACATCGCATCGTTGGACATTTTGAAGCCAACTGGACCGATTTGGGACACTGCATGTTCTTCGCCCAATTCACGGCTACAGACCCCACTGCATCGCTGGTTCCTCTCAAACCAATTTGACTGTCTTGACGCCTCCGACTCGAAACCTCTTGATGCTGACCTGACCCAGTGCAAGGTGCCTAGAAGCCTGACATGATACATTTGAGTCCCAAGAACAAGTCTAAAAGGTATTTGAAGTGTTTCTGTTTCCCTGACCTGCATTGGAGGGCCCTAGTGCTCTAATTAAAGATACCTTCACTAAACTTGATTTTGCTGCTGAAATTATTGCCTGAGCACCTCTGTCTTCATACCCAGAGTTCCCCATTTCATTATAAAGTCTGCATATCCCATGTCTTCTCTTTCAGGGGTGGGTCATAGTGTTTTTGATTAGCATGTTTCAATTTTTAGTTTCATTAACGTCTCCTATTTGTATGTAAACTTGGTTGGACAGTCATGCGGTTTGGTACCCCAGTGGTATTGCTGTTTTAGGTGCTTCTGTGCTAGCTCTCATAGCTCCTAAAGAGCATTGGGTGCACTCACCGAGGTTACCACAAGAGACAAAGGAGGTATCCTGTCAGGCTGCGTCTGTTTCGATTTTACGGTTGGTATTACCGCTGGTTTTATAGTATTGTGGGTTTGAGTAGGAGCTTTATCCACTACTCATCCCTGTGCTCCTGCAGAGCAGTCGTCATTTCATCAGAAGGGGTGTAAATATTTCCCATGAATATGCAGAACCAACCAAGTGAGGGACCCCAACCAAACAAACCAAGGGAGGTTCGGGGGAATTCTTCCCCTGGGAAAACATTTAAAATGATGGGTTCAAAGGGTTAATTTCATGGCACACTTTCTGTGGAAAATTAGGTAAAAGCCACAGAGTTTACAATCAGTTTTGTAGGGTAAAACATGAACAAATATATTAGATGCCAGCCCAAAGCTAGCTTCAACAATATATGCCAATATTCCCACTTTCTCATGTTTTCTTGCCATAATGTCAGTAATGATATTATAAGAAGAAGATAACCATCCTGTGTATACCAATATATGGCAGTATGGCCATATAAGAATACTCATGTTGACTTTGCCCATTAGCCGGTCATATAGCACAGCGAGCTAAGCGCTCACCCCTGATATCTGTGTGCAGCCTTCTGTGGCAGGTTCGAATTATGGCAGCGTCAACTCAGCCTTTCATCTTTCCGAGGTCGATAAAGTGAGTACCACTCTGTGGGATAATAATGTCCAGGGCATGCAAGTATTCCTTCATAAGAACAAAGAACAATCATGTTGGCTATGCTCATAATGCCAGTAAACAATGGAATGCCACATAGAAAGAAAACAGGGTCATGTTGGCTGCAGTAATGTATATCTCTAAGGCCACGTCCAAACACTGATTGGGTTGGCTTTGTCCATAATGGCAGTAAAACATGTTATGCCATTGTAAGAAAACACTTAATTACCAGCTGCATTATGTATGTCCACTCCCACCCTCAGAAGCAACAGTGGCCCTCATCTCCTCCTTCCCCAACCCTTCAGCACACACTTGCTGGCTGCCAGGTTCCAGGGGCAGTGCCTCTTCCCTACATTTCCCTACCTCAAACCTGCTCACACACATATGAATGCAAATACACTTTCTTTGCATACACATACATGTGACACATTCACACATACGCACTCACAGATAACCCCGTGAATGCACGCATACACACACACAGAGATATATAAACATAGACTAGACACACTCATACATAAATACATACATACATGCATACATACATACACACATAAAAAGTGTTTCAACATGTATTTGGTCTCGCCCCAGCCCACAACTCCTGCCGCATGTTGAGTCGGATGGCCCGCCCCTCATCTCCAAGATACAGCATTCATGAAGCAAGCTATTAGCACACAGATGAGACACTGAAGGGCTTAGACTTTCTACACCCCATCAGCCTCTCAATATTCTGGTCTATGGTGAGTGCATAGAGCCCGTGTTCTTCGTATTAAAAACGAAAAGTCTCCCTAGCCCAGGGCATTTCCTTTGGAGGTAAAGAGGAGCAGCGACTTTATCAGCAAAACTAAGCCAGGTGAGAGATGCACGTTTCGAATGTAATCTAAATTTACATTTCTTACCTGCATAAAAGGGGGCGGCACCCTTGCATCCCATCACACCAGTCGCCAACCGTGCACAGCATGTTCCTGTCAATACAAATCAAGTGACTCATGGGATAGTGTAACACTGTGAAGCCATTTATGGAATACAAAGTGGGGAAACACTGTTGGGTGTCTTTGGCTGGTTATTTGGCCTCCAAGTGGTCACTTTGCCTTCATCTGAAACCCATTGGCTTCAATGGAGTTTTTGTACAGTACAAATCCCCATAACACAAAGCATCACATTATCTCACTCTGCCTTTCTATATTTGTATTTATTGATTGCAACATTTATATAGCGCCTTTATCTTGGACTGGGGTTCGGACATCATTCCCCAGCAGCGAATTTATTCAAATTCTCTATCAACCCTCTTTATCATTTCACTTAGTTATACCTGGACTAGGTATTAAAACGTATTTCCCTGCATGTAACAATATTCTTGTTCCCTCTCAGAGTCTTTGTAAGACTTGTGCTAAGTCGTTTAGCTATTGTTCCCTGCATGTAGCAACGGATTCAACTTCTCTCACAGTCCCTCATAGATATGGCCTTCATATAATGCTTTGTTTCTCATCCTGCAACACATTATTTGATTACCATCTCAGTCTCCATACACATTAGGTGGGGTTCAGATTTAATTTCACAGCATGAAATAAATGAGTCAAATTCTCTCTCCATCACTTTTAGATGTAGGCTGGGGGTAACACTTCATTTACCATGATGAAACAAATAGTTTGACCTCTCTCTTAGCTTTTCACAGACTTGTGCTTGACTTAAGACTTCATTTTCCACCATGCAACAAATGATTCAGCTTTCTCTCTGTCCTCCACCAGGATGGGCGAACGTGCTTAACAGTGCAGGAGACATTATTCCAGTCATAGACCAGGAACTCAAGGGGTCATCACCTGACAAGGGGATTTCCCAAATACACGACAGAAACTTTGACCAAGAATCCCTGTGGTCCCGTGGATACAACAAGAAAAGAACTTGCAAATACAAGAACTACTTAACTACTAGCAGAACGTTACATTTCCTCCTGATGAGTCACGATAATATCAGTGGTGAAACAGGTCTAGATGATTATCATATGAGAATAAGAGGACTATCATATGAGGATTTCAATGTGAGAGGAGGTTTATCATATGAGGATTAATAGATTATAACAAGAGGTAATCAGGAAAATGAGAATTATCATGAGGACTATCACATGAGGACTACAATATGAGACAAATCGAGTGAGGATTATCACATGAGGTTCACAATACAAGACAATAAATAAAGAGCTATTACTGAACATTACTTGCTACTCTCCGAAGCATTATTTTCCAATCCACTTATCACACACCCATGTCAGCTTTTTTGAAAGCGGGCGCAGAGATTTGACTCAATTCAACACTACAAACTAATTTAGAATATTAGGCAGACACAAATTAAGGCGCCAACCAGCGACAGCTTTGTATCCAACAGTATTTTGGGGTTTTGCCACAGGTTTGCAATATGTCTGCAAATATTTGTTAAATCTTTGTTTCTCATCATGCAACAAATTATTTGATTACCATCTCAGTCTCCATAGATATTAGGTGGGGTTCAGATTTAATTTTACAGCATGAAACAAATGAGTCAAAATCTCTCTCCATCACTTTTAGATGTAGGCTGGGGGTGTAAGACTTAATTTACCATCATGAAACAAATAGTCTGACTTCTCTCTTAGCCTTTCATGGAGTTGGACTTGACTTAAGACTTCATTTTCCAAAATGCAACAAATGATTCAGCTTTCAGTCTTCATTTGACTTGGACTAGAGTTCATGATACATTTCCCTACATGCAATAAAAGATTTAATTTCTCTCTTAGGCTTTCCTATATTTGGGCTGGAGTTAATAATTAATGTCCCAGCATGCAACAGAAGATGTGGCTTCTGTCTCAGACTTGGGCTGGGGTTAAGGGTTCATATTCTAGGGTGCAACATAAAGGTACCCCTTACGCCCTTTTTCTTTGGGACTCTCACTGCCCAATCCTCTGAACTCTTGATCTCATTCCATTTGTGCTTCCGAAATGCAACAATGATCAGATGTCATTAAATAGGATAGCCTAAAGACTGTCCTAAAATGTAATATTCTATCAATGTCAGGCGATGAAAAATGGACATTGAAATTCCAGGAATTGCAGTTAGAAAATAAATGGCAGTAGCATTGACAAATTCACAGGAAGGAGGGCAAATTAATTTCTTTCTGGTGCCTAAATGCGGTTAGGGGTCGAATATATCTTATATCTGAGAGGAAGTCAGAACTTACTCTCCTTCATCTGAAAAAAGGTTTTGAGTGGATTGTGTCCTCCAACGTATTCCTCATCTTAGATGTATTCCATCCAGCTTTAGCTGCTTCGGAAAAACTTTTCTCTGCAGAGGGCGCCGTGCGTCGATGTCGTCGAGTCGATGGTCCCTCGAAGGCCTCTGTCGAGGGTGACATCATCGGGTGTATAAGTAGCATGCGTGGCGCCTGTTGGCTTCAGTTCCGTTTTTCCGCAGTATAGGTTGTTTCGGAGATTCAGCGCACATCGAGTTCTGTGGAGAATAGTAAATAAGGAATATGTCCTCGTCATCGACGCTGACCACGACCCCGAGATCGGGTTTCAAAAAGTGCAAGTCATGCGGTTCAAAAATGTCGATTACAGACCCGCACCGAGAGTGTTTGTGGTGCCTCGGAGAAGGTCACGACATGGAGGCCTGTATGAAGTGTCAGGCGATGACGGGGAAGGCCTTACGAGAGAGGAGGGGAAAACTACAGGTAGGTCGTAAATCCGACCGTAAAACCTTGAGCGTCGAGTTGAGGTCCCATGAGGAGAAATCTCCTCGACGCGAAAGGCATCGGTCTAGATCCCGAAGCGATTTCCATCGCTTGTCGTCTTCGACAAAAAAAAAATCAAAGAAACTACGCCACAGGTCCCCCTCCATCTCGTCCACGAATCCCCAATAAGGATGAAATGTCCTACTAAAGATTCATCATCCGACGAATGGGAAGCATTCAGGGTCAAAATGATGGAGGTGTTTGAGAAAGCGAAGCCTCGGTCCGCGCCTTCCACGGAAGCCGGCCGGCAGCGTCATCATTCCGACACTCGTGCGCCCTCGAGCCCGGGTGATCGAAAGAGGAAGGATAGAGAACCTTCCAGGATGCCGAGCGAGAAAAGCCGCTCGAGTCGAGTCGACCGCTCAAGGTCATCGACACCGTCCGAGACCGAACACACCTCAAAGGGCAAGTCTTCGAAGAGCGCCTCGACGCCCTCGAAGCCAGCGAAGATGGGTATTACGCAGACGCCATCAACACCTCTGTCGACATCGACCCCGAAGCCCTCAACGCTGAAACCTCCAATTCGGTAAAATCAGCCTGAAAAAGGTAAAGAGAAGGCTACCAGACCTGTAATGCCTTCAGGACCCATTAATACTCCTCCTCCACCTCTCACAGGAAAGGTTTTTAAACCTACTCCTAGGAAGGAGTTGTTCAAGTCCCTGACCTCACTTTTTGAGGAACAGAAGAAATCTGATGAGGAGAATGTACCTTTTGGGCTAGAATATGGCACCCGAAATGTCCCAGAATGCCTGATTTCAGAAGAAAGCAGGATGAGGGATTTGGTTGAATCACTGCACAATGCGAGTGGTATTGATACATCTCCTGAAAATGACTTTGGTAGACCAGAACCAGGAGAACATGCCAGTCAGTCATACCATCAGCTAATGACAAAGGTAATAGATTATTTAGGATGGGCCAGACCTTCAGCCCAATTCATCCAAGATGATCTAACAGACATATTGGATCATGGTCCTACGGAAGACCCAATACTACCTTTTCACGTAGCCTTGCAAAATAGGGTGGCCAAAAATTGAGAGACTCCGGATTCTATTCCGCCAGTGAATAAATCCCTTACCTTAAAATACCGCCCTGCCAGTAGCGACCCCGGCTATCTGTCTAAACATCCCACTCCCGAGAGTTTGGTCATACAGGCAGCCACAGCTTCTAACAAACTGGTGTACCCTTCAATCCCTCCGGACAGGGACGATAAGCGCGTGGATGGCTGGGCACGGAAGATATTTTCAGCTGGGAGTATGGCGTTAATATCAGCCAACTCCACATGTGCCTTGGCAAAGTTTTCGTACACTCTGTGGGAGTGCATTGCGATGGCGGCGGAGCACATACCAGAAGGGGACGAAAGGGAAGTATTCCTAGCCATCGTTAGAGATGGAAAGGAGGCTATGCAGGAAACCCTTGAATCTGGATTGGACACTGTAGCTAGTGTGAGCAGGTCCATGGGCACTAGCACGGTAATGCGCAGATTTGCATGATTACAGAAGTCGGGTTTCGCACCAGACGTGCAGAACCGTTTCCTAAATATGTCCTTTGACGGGTCTCACCATTTTGGCAGCAAGGCTGACGAGAGCCTTGAGAGATTGCAGACCTCAAAAGCAGCTGCCAAGTCCTTGGGAGCTGCCATCAGGCAACCTCAGCCTTTTCGTGCACCAGGTCAATCTTGGAGGGGACGATCCTGTCGTTACTACTCCTCATATGGAAAAGCGAGAGGAATGGCCAGTCAAAGGGGTCAGAGAAGGGCCACTCGCGGTGGGCTAGGAAAACGTGCAAAGCCAGCTCCAGCTACAGCCTCTCTGCCATTAGCGGCTACAGCAACCGCCTCAAAACCACTTTGAGGACTTGCATCACAAGACACCTGTAGGAGGCAGGCTGTCACAGCATCTGCAAGAATGGCGAGCCATTACTTCAGATGTTTGGGCTCTAGAAATAATAGCCCAAGGTTACTGCCTACCTTTTCTAATGCAACCACAAAGCAATCCACCAAGGAGACACCCTTTGAAGTTTTCAGACCCACTCCTACAGCAGGAAGTTTTAACCCTATTGAAGAAAGGTGTGATAGAACTGGTACCTGCAGCGGAGAGGAACAAGGGATGGTACTCCCCGTATTTTTTGATCCCCAAAAAGGACGGAGGACTGAGACCCATCCTGGATTTAAGAAACTTGAACAAGTGCCTCGGGAAGGACAAGTTCAAGATGGGTACTCTTTCTCAGATCCTTCAGGCCCTCCAACTCCAGGATTGGTTGGTGTCATTGGACCTCCAGGATGCTTATTTTCATGTGCCGATTCATCTCAAGCACAGAAAATACCTGAGGTTCGTAGTTGGCGACTCACACTATCAGTTTCGAGTCCTGCCATTCGGATTGACCTCCGCCCCGAGGGTCTTCACCAAACAGATGGTAGTGGTGGCAGGGCACCTCAGGAGAGGGGGGATTCACGGCTACCCCTACCTGGACGATTGGCTGATCAGAGCACGTTCTGCCGAACAGGCACTAGATCACCTGAAAGTAACCTGCCACTTCCTCCACAGACTGGGCTTCTCCCTCAATTTCAAGAAGTCACAGATGACACCTTCTCAACGACTCCTATATATAGGAGCAGTATTAGACACATCCCTGGGAAAGAGCTCGCCTCC
This sequence comes from Ambystoma mexicanum, assembly GCF_040938575.1. Lineage (NCBI taxonomy): Eukaryota > Metazoa > Chordata > Amphibia > Caudata > Ambystomatidae > Ambystoma > Ambystoma mexicanum. Next base: position 365,680,378 of record NC_090923.1, read on the forward strand.
CAGGTCGAGGGCTCAAGACATTCTTCAGATGGTTTCCAAATCCCAAAATGCCCAAAATCTTCAGGCCTACGACTTCTTAAGGTTGCTCGGCCTCATGGCATCCTGCATTTTCCTGATGTCAGAGGCACGTCTGAGAATGGGCTCTAAAGACTCAGTGGTCCCAGTTCTCAGGTCGAATGACGGATCTTCTCCAAATTCCGAACAAGGTTCATCAAGATCTTCTATGGTGGACTTGTTCAGAGAATATCCTGAAGGGACAACTTTTTTGGCAACCATGGCCGGAGGTCACAGTAGTGACGGACGCCTCACTCAAAGGGTGGGGAGCTCATGCCAACGAACTGACAATCAGCGGTCGTTGGTCTCCATCGGAGTCCAAACTACACATCAACCTTCTGGAGCTGAGAGCAATCAGACTAGCGCTGAAAGCTTTCCTGCCATCTGTCAAGGGAAAACATATCCTGATAATGACGGGCAACACAGTGGCCATGCATTATCTAAACAAAAGAGGAGGTGTAGGATCATTACCTCTGTGCAGAGAGGCAATGCAGCTCTGGTATTGGGCAATCCAAGAAGGAATCTCTTTAACAGCAGTTCACCTAGCCGGGGAAGAGAATATGACGGCAGACGCTCTGAGCAGGCAGAGCACGGTGTCGCACGAAGGGGAACTGGCTCAGGAAGTCATTCAAGAGATCTTCGCCCTTTGGGGAACCCCGCAAGTGGACCTATTTATGACTGGAATCAACCGGAAGTGTGAAAGGTATTGCTCAAGGGAATTTCCCCCGAGAGGAGCCCTGGGGGATGTGTTCGTGGTGGAATGGAATTGCCCACTATTGTACGCGTTCCTTCCGATTCCTGTCATTCCTCAGGTCATCAGGAGACTGAGACGCTTCGGAAACCACATGATCCTAATTGCCCCTGATTGGGCCAGGAGAACGTGGTACCCGTACCTTCTAGACATGTCCATCTGTCCTCCAATACGTCTTCCTCAGAGAGAGAAACTTCTCTCTCAAATGGAGGGACGGGTTCTCCATCCGGAGGTCAAAACGCTCAACCTTCACGCTTGGTATCTGAAAGGCTGAGATACCAGGATTGGAACCTTCCAGATGACGTCATGGAGGTGTTGCTTTCGGCAAGAAGGCCAGCAACAAAGTCTCTATACCGTTGCCATTGGAAAAAGTTTTGCAACTGGTGCAGAAAAAAGAATGTCAACCCTTTTCTGTGTTCCATTCCGGAAGTACTGTCCTTCCTCCTGACCCTAGCACATAGAGGTCTAAATGTTGGAACCATTAAAGGTTATCTTGCAGTGCTTTCCATCTTCAAGCGCTCCTCAGAGGAATGCTCCTCTTTCAAAATTCCTCTGATAGTGCAAATCTTAAAAGGACTCACTAATGTATTTCCTCCTTATCCATTTGAAGTGCCAATTTGGGATCTCAATCTGGTACTAAAATTCTTAATGTGTGCACCTTTTGAGCCTTTGCACACTTGTCCATTAAGATAACTGACATGGAAAACTGTTTTCCTAGTTGCTTTAACATCTGCAAGAAGAGTGAGCGAATTGCAGGCACTGTCTTCTGGGCCACCCTATACTGTGTTCCATAAGGACCGCGTTGTGTTGAAGGTTAATCCCTCATTTTTGCCAAAAGTGGTATCTGATTTTCATTTAAGTCCGAAAATTGTTTTACCCGCATTCTATCCTCCACCTCATCCTAGTAAGGAGGAAGAAAGAATACACATGATGGATCTGAAAAGAGCTTTAAGCTTTTACATTTCTAGGCTTTCTAAGCTTAGAGTGGACAATCAACTGTTTATTGGCTACACAGGAAAAAGATTGGGTCAGTCAGTGACAAAACAAACAATATCACGATGGATTGTGCTTTGTATTTCAGAATGCTACAGATTAGCACAAAAAGACCCACCAGAAGGTTTAAGGGCTCATTCCACCAGAGGCATTGCCTCTTCGATGGCCCTACAAAGAGGTGTTCCTATAAGGTCCTTTTGTGAAGCAGCAACTTGGTCCTCACTGCATACTTTTTCAAAATTCTATAGCCTGGATGCTTCCCAGTCTAAGGAGCTGAATTTTGGTAAAGCAATACTATATTCAGCCATCTAGGGGTATCAAAAAATCGAACCCCTCCTCCAGAGAAATTGTCCATACTGCTTTGTGAGTCCATCTAAGATGAGGAATACATTGGAGGACACAATCCACTCGAAGAACAAGTTACTTACCAACTGGTAACGTTCTTTCGATTGGATGTTCCTCCAACGTATTCCTCATCGCCCTCCCAACCTACCCCTCTGTAGATTTTTTCGGGTTATTGCCACTTTAACTTTCGCAAGGCAAATACCTGTCTGCTGGCAGAGTCTACACAATGAGAAACCAATAAGAAGGTGGGAAAAACAGAACTGAGGCCAACGGGTACCGCGCATGCTACTTATACACCCAATGACGTCACCCTCGACGGAGGCCTTCGAGGGACCATCGACTCGATGACATCGACGCACGGCGCCCTCTGCCGAGATTTCTTTTTCAGAAGCAGCTGAAGCTGGACGGAATACATCTAAGATGAGGAATACGTTCAAGGAACATCCAATCGAAAGAACGTTACCAGTTGGTAAGTAACTTGTTCTTCTATGAGAAATCAAATATATTGGGCAAGTTATTAGCCAATATGCTATGTGGTGCATCAATAACAAAATATGTGCATCAGGTGAGAGTTAAAGAAAATAATCTTGTATTTGATGAGGCCCCAAAGAGATCCCTCTTTTAAGAATTCTACAAAGATCCATATAAAGACAATTAGCTCTCATGTAAACAACAGAGCTTGCTCTTAGATACAACCATCATTAACCAGTTGACCTCAGATATGATATGATATGATATGATAGTTTATTTATATAGCGCCTATACACAATGTGTTTCAAAGCGCTTCAAGGCAAGGGAGGGAACAAGGGAAAATACAACCACATTCTTACAGGCCATGAACAGTGTGGATGTGAAATTAACTATCATACTCGGACTGACAACATTTCAGATAGTGCAAGAGCTAAGACATAGATAAGGAAGGGAGGGGGAGAGTGGGAAGGAAATGGAAACAGGCAGGCGACTACCGTACTAGGCCTGCCGACATTTCCGGTAGAGCCGGAGGGGTGGTGCGGAGGAAAAAAACAGTAATGGGAGGGTGGAGGAAACAGACGAGTTTGCTATCATATTAGGTCCAGGGACAATTCTGATAGAGTAAGTGCATAGAAGAAAGTAAGGGGAGGAGATAGGAAAAGGGAGAAGGGAAAGGAGGAGAGAAAAGAGAGTAAGCAGTCAAAAAGAGTGGAGAAGCAAGAGTGGAGGGCGAATACAATTGCAGAAGTCAGTAGTAACACATAATGTTGCAAGCCAGGATACAAGATGAAGATGGGAACAGCATGATTTAGGGCCACCATGAGTACAAGATGCAAAGGAAGTCCAGCAAGAGAGTTGAGAAAGAGTGATGCACTGTGAATGAATGAAGTCCATAAAAGTCAAATGCAGCATTGGCCACAAGACAGTGATGGTGAAGGAAGGCACCAATTGGGCGGGGCTTGCTAAGTGGTGAAAAAGAGCAGCAGGCAGGAAGGCACTAGGTGGGCGGGCTTAGGCCAGGTGACCTATATCCACTTGAACCTGCTCCCCATCTGCAAAGGAAAAGAAGCTGGAGGGCTCCTTAAGTAGGGAAACAGAGCGGCAAGCAGGAAGGCACCAGGTGGGCGTGGCTTGCTAAGTGGTGAAAAAGAGCAGGAAGCAGGAAGCCACCAGGTGGGCGGGGCTTGGTAAGTGGTGAAAAAGAGAGGGAAGCAGGAAGGCACCAGGTGGGCGGGGCTTGCTAAGTAGTGAAAATGAGCAGCAAGCAGGAAGGCACCAGGTGGGCGGGGTTTGCTAAGTGGTGAAAAAGAGCGGCAGGCAGGAAGGCACCAGGTGGGCGGAGCTTGCTAAGTGGTGAAAAAGAGCAGCAGACAGGAAGGTGCCAGGTGGGCGGGGCTTAGGCCAGGTGACCTAGATACACTTGCACCTGCTCCCCATCTGCAAAGGAAAAGAAGCTGGAGGGCTCCTTAAGTAGGGAAACAGAGCAGCAAGCAGGAAGGCACTAGGTGGGCGTGGCTTGCTAAGTGGTGAAAAAGAGCGGGAAGCAGGAAGGCACCAGTTGGGCGGGGCTTGCTAAGTGGTGAAAAAGAGCAGCAAGCAGGAAGGCGCCAGTTGGGCGGGGCTTGCTAAGTGGTGAAAAAGAGCGGCAGGCAGGAAGGCACCAGGTGGGCGGGGCTTAGGCCAGGTGACCTAGATCCACTTGCAAAGTAACAAACAGAAAGCAAAACTCAATTACCCCTCTTTTAGTCCACCAAACATGTGGGTCGGGGATAAGGAGAGCAAAATGATAGATTATCTATTTTTTCTATCTCAAGGTCACATAAAACACATATTATTGTACTAAGGATAAACAAAGTATAAACACATATTTTAATAATGAATTCAATTAAAAAACATACAAATGTATATAGTTGGTGCTTTCCACAAGAAACCTACAAATATTTGAAGCAGGTTAGAATCACACAAAAATTAAAAAGTCCAGCAAAAACACATATTTTACTCGTAGTGTCTAAAGTTAGTAAAGTCACAGGTATAGTAAATCACCTTGACAAATTAATTTTCAAAGCATTAATTGTCTTGTTATATTCGGGGGAACATGCTTGAAATGCACAGCATGGGAGTTTTAATGCTGTATAAAGACACATAGATTTTCGTGTCTAGATGTCTACATATGTTTCGGCACAAGATTTACATGAACACCATCCCTGGTGTTCTGCTGTTATAGTTCTAGCCCCCTTCAGGATGAAATCTTGTTTTTCAGAAGTGACAAAAAAGTTCAACAAAATCCCCAGATTTTTCACACTTTCCAATGCTGTAAAAGGTGGAAATGCAAAATTTGTGTTAGTGCTTGATCTAGGATTAAAACATATTTAAATGCTATTTTGATAATAGTTTATGTGACTGGGATTGCTAAATTATCCAGATCTCTGCTTATCACTGACCTTTTTATGCTCTTGTGGTTGGACTCAAGTTTTAGTTGATGTAACGAAGGAAGTGGGAACTTGCTTCCTTTTCCATGTATAGTGTCATACAACAGACTGATTCTGTGATATTTTAGCAGACTTTACACAATTTTTCTCTGCCATCATGTCAGTTGTCTTGTTGTTCTCAGCAGGGAAACTCTTTTTTTCTCTCTAGACCTGTAGGGAAGGTCATATGGTACGTTTTAACAAGATTATTTATTTTAGTGTTACTTGTGAGACAGATTGTGCGGTATTTTGACTGACCTGCAATTTCTTTAGTCAATTTTTGTTCAATTGGGCACTGGGTCGCTAAGCAGTTTCACGCTGGGCCGGTGCACAATTTTGCGAAACGGATGCCGTCTTTATCCCACCAGCCTTAAAGGACAAAAGGTGGGAGGGGCATTCGGGAAAAACTTTCTTCGGGTCCTCTCAGGTCTACCTTCAGTATAGCATGTCCCAAATAGTCTTTTTGCGTGCTTACATTTTCACTCTGTGGGAAAGCGGGTGGTTAGGGACAGGTTCGATTTACCTTGTGAGTAATTCCAGGCGGTCGGACCTCTTTCAATGTACTGCGGCTCCTCTCTGTTTGCATGCGGGAGAACCAGTTCGTCTTATACAGTGTCCCGGAGGAGTTTTAGTGTTGTTTCGTGTTAACGTGTCACATGACCACCCATTGCGTGTCTGGTCCGTGCTTTTGCTTTGTAATTCGATATACGTCCAGAATGGTCACCCATCTTGAAAGGTGTAAATTCAGTACTAGGTCCGCGTCTTTTCGGATGTTTAGAATGTCTAACCAGACTTGGTCCTCAAATATATTGAATACGTCCATAGTTTTATCCTTTTCTATGATGGTGCCAGATGGCACTCGATGTAGCTGATGAGTGTTACCTTCTTTGGGTGCCTTTTTAGTTAATAAAATTGCAAAACCTGGGGTATATATATGTTATCTTATGGGGAAATGCGAGAAATTTTTCTGGTTGGAGTGCTTAGGATGCCATACGTGAGACGTATGTTGTTTGGTGGAGAACAGAAGTGAAAATATCTATATCCAGTCGATATATTTTTGCACATCACGAGGAGGAAAAAATCAGAGACAACAGTTTTTTTCAAGGGAGGGCACAAGGAGGCCGCAATCGATCCCAAGCCCCTCCACAGATGCAAACACGGAATTGGAAGGGACCCGTGCAGAATTGGTGATTCCCATTTTTAACCTCTCTACACATGTACTCACAGGAGAGAAAAGTACTGAGCCGCGGATTAAATTTCGTTCCTGTCAAAAAAGCGGAAAATTTCCAAACAGAAATTGAATTACAACAATTCTTCCGTACAATTCGGCTAAAATATTTCTTCCGAAACCCGACCTTGAGCAACAAAGACAAAGAAAAGAGTACAACGGGTCTGAAACCACCCTCGACCTTTTGTCCCACAAACACCATGATAAGTCCAGCAATTGCTGCCTTTGAAAACAAAATAATAGAAGACACAAGGAAACTTCTGTCAGCGAAAAATTTCTCCAAAGATAATCTCTGCCCGATGGAAAGACAGGCACTAAAAGACCTACAAACAAACAATCTTTTTGTAATAAAACCTGCAGATAAAGGTGGGGGAATAGTCTTATGGAACAAAAATGCATACAATGAGGACATCAAACTACACTTATTGGTTCAGAAATTCTATAAACCATTACAGGGAGACCCAACACCGCGTTTGAAAGAGGAAATATCTAGCCTGATGTCACACGCACAAGAAGAAGGGTGGACCGATCACGACGAGAAGTGCTTCTTGATCAAAACCAATCCGACTATTCCGGCATTCTATTTGCTACCCAAAGTGCATCAAAACAGTACAACACCACCGGGTAGACCTATAGTCTCGGCTATAGATTCGATCCTAGAACCCCTGTCAATTTATGTAGACTGGTTCCTAAAACCTTTTGTAGCACAAATGAAATCATATGTAAAGGACACCACTAGCATGATAAAAATCATAGAACACATCATCATTGAGCAAGGAGATATCTTAGCAACACTAGATGCTGTCGCTCTATACACCAGTATTCCACAACTTGAATGTTTGCAAATATTGGAACAATACTTAAACCAACGCAACATGAACAACAAAACTGTTACTACAGCCTTTATTCTTGAATGTGCAAGACTTGCACTTATGGAAAACTATTTTCTATGTGAAGATGCTTTCTACAATCAAAGACACGGGACTAGTATGGGGGCAACATTCGCCCCGGATATCGCTAACCTATATATGGATTCAATGGAGACCAAGTCGATTTATCATACGGACAACCCATTCAAAACAAACATCATCGAGTGGCATAGGTACATTGACGACTGCTTCCTAATATGGAGGGGGACACCCTCACTTCTGCTGGAATTTCAGGTATGGCTAAACCAGTGTAACACAAACATCAAGTTTACCATGCACCATGATACTAAGTCCATCCCTTTCTTAGATCTGGAAATCAGAAAAGAGACAGATGGTTTCCTGACCACAAATCTCTATTGGAAAAAAACAGATAAAAACACACCGATGGAATACAAAAGCTACCACCCAGTGGGGCTAAAGGCTAACCTTCCGATCATCAGCCAATTGTTAAGAGTACGTCGCAACTGTACTAACCTAGACGACTACAAAAACCATGGGAAACAACTCAAAACACGTCTAGAACAAAGAGGTTACCCAAAAAAACAAATAAATATGGCATATAAAAGGGCTAAAAACAGAAATCGAGAAACATGCCTAAATCCCCAAAACAAAAACACTCTGGAAAAGATGACATGCGTCACGACCTTCAGCCCAATTAGCCACAATCTACGAAAATTAGTTCTAAAAAATTGGCACATCATAAAAACTGAAGACTTTAACCCAGCACCACCGAGATTTGCCTTTAAAAGACAAAGAAACCTAAGAGAAAATCTGGTCCACACATACCCCCAGGCAATAAAAAAGGCGGAAACACAGAAAACACTCTGGGATCTACCTCCTGTAACAGGACACTATAAGTGTGGTAATTGCTCTGTATGTTCATTAACGAAAAACATGAAGAATGTCAACCTGAAATGAAGAATTTGGCAACTGAAATCATTTACAAACTGTAGCTCCCAATGGGTAGTATACGCGATCCAGTGCCCTTGCCAACTCCTCTACATCGGAAAAACAAAAAGATATATAAAAACACGTATAGGAGAACACCGTACTAACATTAGAAACCAAACACCAAACATACCCCTGGTCGCCCATTGTCTCCATTTGAAGCATAAACCATGCAAAATATTCTGGTTCATTATCCAAACAGTCCAAATCTCAAACAGGGGAGGAGACCGTGATCTAGCACTCCGAAAGTGTGAACAAAAATGGATTTTTGATTTGGACACAGTGAAAAATGGCCTAAGTTCAGCAGTGGAGTGGGGTATTTTCTTTTAAGTATTAATATCCCAAATATCAAAAATATATCGACTGGATATAGATATTTTCACTTCTGTTCTCCACCAAACAACATACGTCTCACGTATGGCATCCTAAGCACAATTTTATTAACTAAAAAGGCACCCAAAGAAGGTAACACTCATCAGCTACATTGAGTGCCATCTGGCACTATCATAGAAAAGGGTACAACTATGGACGTATTCAATATATTTGAGGACCAAGTCTGGTTAGACATTCTGAACATCCAAAAAGATGCGGACCTAGTACTGCATTTACACCTTTCAAGATGGCCGACCATTCTGGACGTATATCGAATTACAAAGCAAAAGCACGGACCAGACGCGCAATTGGTGGTCATGTGACACGTTAACACGAAACAACACCAAAACTCCTCCGGGACACTGTATTAGATGATCTGGTTCTCCCGCATGCAAACAGAGAGGAGCCGCAGTACATTGAAAGACGTCCGACCGCCTGGAATTACTCACAAGGTAAATCGAACCTGTCCCTAAACACCCGCTTTCCTTCAGAGTGGAAATGTAAGCATGCAAAAACACTATTTGGGACATGCTATACTGAAGGTAGACTTGAGGGGACCCGAAGAAAGTTTTTCCCTAATGCCCCTCCCACCTTTTGTCCTTTCAGACTGGTGGGATAAAGACGGCATCCGTTTGCCAAAATTGTGCACCGGCCCAGCGTGAAACTGCTTAGCGACCCAGTGCCGAATTGAACAAAAATTGACTAAAGAAATTGCAGGTCAGTCAAAATACTGCATGATCTGTCTCACAAGTAACACTAAAATAAATAATCTTGTTAAAACGTACCATATGACCTTCCCTACAGGTCTAGAGAGAAAAAAAGAGTTTCCCTGCTGAGAAGAACAAGACAAATGACATGATGGCAGAGAAAAATCGTATAAAGTCTGCTAAAATATCACAGAATCAGTCTGTTGTATGACACTATACATGGAAAAGGAAGCGAGTTCCCACTTCCTTCGTTACATCAACTAAAACTTGAGTCCAACCACAAGAGCATAAAAAGGTCAGTGATAAGCGGAGATCTGGATAACTTAGCAATCCTAGTCACATGAACTATTATCAAAATAGCATTTAAATATGTTTTTATCCTAGATCAAGCACTAACACAAATTTCGCATTTCCACCTTTTACAGAATTGGAAAGTGTGAAAAATCTGGGGATTTTGTTGAACTTTTTTGTCACTTCTGAAAAACAAGATTTCGTCCTGAAGAGGGCTAGAACTATAACAGCAGAACACAAGGGATGTTGTTCATGTAAATCCTGTGCGGAAACATATGTAGACATCTAGACACGAAAATCTATGTGTCTTTATACAGCATTAAAACTCCCATGCTGTGCATTTCAAGCATGTTCCCCCGAATATAACAAGACAATTAATGCTTTGAAAATTAATTTGTCAAGGTGATCTACTATACCTGTCACTTTACTAACTTTAGACACTACGAGTAAAATATGTGTTTTTGCTGGACTTTTTAATTTTTGTGTGATTCTAACCTGCTTTAAATATTTGTAGGTATCTTGTGGAAAGCACCAACTATATACATTTGTATGTTTTTAATTGAATTCATTATTAAAATATGTGTTTATACTTTGTTTATCCTTAGTACAATATGTGTTTTATGTGACCTCTAGATAGAAAAAATAGATAATCTATCATTTTGCTCTCCTTGTCCCTGACCCACATGTTAGGTGGACTAAAAGAGGGGTAATTGAGTTTTGCTTTCTGTTTGTTACTTCACAAATGAGTCCTTATTTAAGCTCAATCCCCCTTTAACAAAAAATTGGGACTCACCCTTTCTTACGCCTAGATCCACTTGCACCTGCTCCCCATCTGCCTCGCTGAAGCCTTAGATGATGATGTATCTCATGAGGAAGTCATAAAAGCAATACAATCAATAAAAAAGGAATAAGGCCCCAATGCACATATGTGTTTATGGGAGATTTTTTCAGTCATTATGTGCATAAATTAAAAGCAGCACTAGCCAATCTATATAGATCCTTCCGAGACACCAGAGGCATAAATAAGTCTATGCCTCAAGCAAAAATTACCATCATCCCCAAACCAGGGAAAGATCATTTGATGTTTGTGTCATGTAGACACACAGCATTGATAAATGCTGATGCTAAAATATTCATGAACATCCTTTTCATGCGTTTGTATCAGAATTAGCATGACATTTAGTGGCAAATATTCAAGCAGGTTTACAAGACATTGAAAATACCCTGCCTGCAATATTTTTCTCACCACCCGACAATTAGAAGGCCTTTGAACTTGCAGATTGGTCATGTTTTCTTTGCTGCATGAATTAGGATTCAGAAGCAAAATCGTAAAGATGATTTGCACAAAATCCTCTGCGAAAGATCTGGTAAAGGGGATCTGATCAGACAAATCTGAGATTGCATGATGGACAAAGCAAGAATGTCCCCATTCGACCTCTGCTCTTTGCACTCAGTGTAGAGGTTTTAGAAGCCAGCATTAGAGATCAATATGTTTATAGATGAAATTCTAGCCACTCTTGATGATCTAGTCCTCTCTCTCTCTCACGCACCTCCTGCAAGATTTTAGCAATTACAATTGAGTGGCAGGCTCCAAAATCATTCTCAATAAATCTGATATATTAAATATGTCCTTGACACCACAGGAGAGAAGCATCATTAAAAAATGGTTTTGACTGTATGGGCTATTATTAACATCAAATTCTTATGGGTGGATATTAAGAAATAGTTAGGTTTGCTTAAGACTTAATGCGACAAATAAAATTGGACAAAAATGTGAAAATGTATGGATAGTCTAGATTCTGCCTAGATAGAGTGGAAAACAGTAAAGAGGGTGATTTCACCATGTATGGTTTATTTCCATGCCCTTGCAATGTTACCACCAAACCCCTTTTGCCAGGATCCCCAAAGTTTGACATTGTCCTTTGCATGTGATGGAATATCTACTAGAGAGTCTAGAAAACTAATGGAAATCCCTAAAGAAAAGACACGGTTGCATTTCAGGATTTCTGTAAACATTGTAATGATACATAGGTGTGTTTATTTTTTGGGTGGATCAGGAAATGACTGAAAAGCCATGGGGAACAATGGACTATGTTAAAGTGGACCATCCCATAAGGGATGAATTAAGCTTGAGCAACAAATACATTTTCAAGATGTCAGGCACGATGCTGTGCATATGGGATGATCTTGCATATTTTGAAAAGTTTTTAAATATCAGGGGCAGCAGGGTCACCTACAGAAAACAAAAAGCGAAACTCAATGTGAGTATATGAAACAGTGGGAAAAGTTGCTAGTAGAATTGTGTCTGAAAAGGAATGGTATCAAATTTAAAATGATGTACCCAAATCCAAAATGAGAATGCAAGTAAGAGAGGCAAATTATAAGATCATGAATAACTGGTACAGTACTCCAGATAAACTCGACAAGCAGTAACCCTGAAACCTGATGGCCATTAAGGTGCACTTACATCTTTACATACTATGTTTTTAGAGAAGCTTGAAATTAAAACATTTTGTTGTGTATAGTTTAATTCAATTTTTCACAAACACATTTATAAATATCTTTTTTAAATGGGATTAATAAATTACAATTGAATCATAAAACAAGAGTACACAGATATGTCTCCCAGCAATGGCATGAATTGACAAGGTATTAACTTTGTATTTTCGATCCTCATCCATCTACTTGTTCCTTATTAACTCAACAATGTGGTCCAAATATGAACAAACTGTAACATAAGGGATGTCTGAGCAACACTCAACCGAAATACCCCAAAGACCTCTGAGTCTACAAACTCTGGTGTATTCACAAATCTAGGGAATACTTTTCGCCTCAAGTCTTAGGTAGCTTTACATCAAATAAACAAATGGCGTAAGGTCCTCACGATTCCCAATTTCTTACATGATCTACACCTTTGCTCTTCCATCTGTAGTTTAACACAAGAAACTTACACCTCCAAAGTATCTAGACTATTTGATCTAAATTTCAAGTGTGTCTTTTTTATTTCTTAATCCAGAAATCTCATAAGAAAGGTCTCTGATTGAAGGCCTGCAAGACAGACATTAATGGACTCCTTCATTGCTTGTATTGTTGTATGCGCGTTGTATAACGACTATCATTTTCCACCGTATTCTCAATCACATTGAGGAATGTCATTCAACCCTCTCGGTAACGTTCCATCTCTAGTACTTTTTTAAGAAAATCTACCCTTTTGAGCCTGGCTGCAATTTCCAAGGAGGCAAGTCTATGTTCAAGTCTAATCCACTGAACAGGAACGGAAGCAGGAAGGCACAAAGCTGATCTCATATCGTTTGACAAATTAATACATTGGCCCTCATTAGAAGTCAGGCGTTAAGGGGTTAGCGGCGCCGTAAAGAGCGTTGGCGCCGTTAAACCCTTAACGCCTGTTTCACACTTTAACGCCTGCTTTTTGCAGGCGTTAAAGTCCAAGGCGTTAAGCGACCTTGGTGCTAATTACGGCACCGTAATTTACGGTGCCGTAATTAGCGCCTTCCCCATCCCCATTATGCCCTATGGGGCAAAAATGGGAATGGGGAAGGGCAAATGGTGAATGGGGAATTACCGCCCCACTCACCTTGGAATGGGGCGGTAATTCTGCCATCCACCATGGCGGAATCCGGCATGGACCATGGTGCTAATAGTACCATGGTCCACCGCCTGACTTGTAATATCTGCACATGACAGCCATTTTATATGCTGCTCCCCCATCCTGTACATCACCTCGGGGAAATCACTATGTTTTAACAAGATGTCATTCAAATCAGGCACATCCAGATTAAACAAACTCAGTACTAATATAAACCCCTGTTTAACAACAGAATTTGTCCTGATCAACACAAAAAAACATTTTCTCCACATTTAACCAAATCTTAACACTAGTTCCAGAAAGTAGTATTATTAGTAATTTTAATAGATATCTGTCAATACACCAAATATTAAGTTTAGTCCAAAGCCATAACTTGTCTTCCTGATCAAACGTGGAAGATCTAAAAATGCCATATGCAAAGGGACGCTGCCCTTAATACTGACTTGTGCTTTTATTACATTAATCACCATTGGGTTGATATTAGTCCACATATTCCTTCTAAAGCCAGTGTGATAATACGACATATTGTTTTCCTACTCTGTTCAGGTTGTTAGCGCTTTCAATATGAGAGAGGCAGTATCTTACTAGTAGCATCCAATAACACTGTACATCTATAAGACCTGGGATCCTTCATATTGCCTTTCTTGAACATAAGAATCAATAGAGATTGGGTCTATGTTTTAAGTAATTTACCAATAGTTATAATCCTACCAAACAGCACTTCTACAATGTCTGCCCATGGAACATGCTTTCCTGATGTTCACTATACCATCTGGGCCAGGTGCCCTAAAGTTCACCACCAGAACTATGGAATAGTTCCCTCCTTCTGGACTCACTCCTACCACCTTTGGCTATCACTGTTCTTTCTGCTTGATACTCCCATGTTGTCATCCAGATGTGCAATGCTTCTTAAAAACCTTTGCTAACATCTGAATCCCTGATTGGCAAGTCAAATCTTGCAATTTTTCTTATTGCTAGAAAGTCAAATCTTGCTGTTTTTGCTAAATTCTCTGTATTTTGCTTGTATACTGTTGCTTCTCTGTAACTTGCTGCCAGCCCAGTGACCTCACCACTCTCTTTTGTCCCACACCTACCTGCCTTAGCCCCCCCCACCCCCAGTTTCTCCATCCTCTCCTCGCTTCCACCCCCACCTAGGTCTGGTAGGAAGAAGTTCAAAAAGGATATCGTGGTCTCTAACCCCTGTCTTCCTATCGCTGACACCTACTCCAATACTTCCTGCAGACAGACCCTCACCGACATCCTCTTTGTCGTTCCTTCGCCAGATCTATGGACTCTTCATATGATCTCTGTGTTCTGTCCTATCTCCTCCTCTCCCATTAATGGTGGCACCCGCTGGGAAGGTCTCATGTTCCAGTTCAGGACCAGCGTCCCCGAAAGCAGACATCATGTCCCCAGGGAGGGACCCAGCAACCCCTTATAGGGGCTCTTTGGACATTGTCCTGGCGCCTTTGGCGCCAGGCTCATGGAAGGCATCAGTCCTGGCACCATAGGCGCCAGGCTCATTATGGGAGTGCTTGGATGGACTTACCTGATGCAGACCGTGCTGCCGGATCCAGACCTCCTTGAGGTCTGAAAGGGACTATTTTACCTATGGGACTATTTTACGACTCGGGCGTGGCTGAGGAAGAATACTTACCTGGAACTACTTTGGGGGCTATTTAAACCACGCCCAGACAGCAGCTCACGCTTCGCGTTGTTCTGCATCTAGCAGCTGGACGCTCACCGTGTCTGCTCCTGCATCCTGGCTCCAGCCACGCCCGCCTGCAACCTGGAACACCTGAAAAGGAAGGAAAGGAGAGAAAGGTGAATAATTGAACTTTACCTACCTCCATCCGGAGTCCGGAACCATCACTCCGACGATCCTGTGAAAAAGACATTATTTTTAGAAGCACATCGCATCGCTCGCTGCAGCGCCGCGTTCCACTCACCTTCACGAGGCGCCCTCGGGTTCTTCAGCGACCATTGGCACCATCCGTCGCCTTTCAGCGCCTATGGAGAAAAAGAGACAAAACAAAGGTGAGCGAAGGAACAGATTGAGGAAGGCCTGATTCTTCCACCTTAAGACTTACCTGATTATTGTTGGGACAATCTTTCCTCACCTCGGGTCGGCGCCGCTTCTTTGGCACTTCTGTACCCCGGCCCCTAAGGGGAAAAAGACACACGCATTAGTGGGTGAAAGCAAGATCCAGGGAACAGGGAACCATCCATCAAAAAGACTCACCAGAGTTTACCTTCTGCGAATCCATTCCTCAACGCGGATTCTTCATCCTGCATCTGAAATAGAGAAAAGGACAACGGACAATTAAGGCTTGAACTTTTGCAACTGAATACTTACGGCCTCATATCGGAAAAGTAAAGCAGAGTTGAATACTCACCAAACCCGAGATCCAGTGAAGTAACTGGAAATCAACGCGCCCCTGCATCGGAAGCAGGATGGAGAGCTCGTCCTTTCAGACTCTAAGGTGAGACTCTACGGGGAATCGCAGAGGGGGTTCGAGGAGTGTGAGAGGGGGAAGGGGGGAATCCGACACATTATCCAGCAGACAGTTAATCCCCTTTTCCATCTACAGAAGGATTCTTCTACGGGCCAGACAGGCGAGGTTTGGGGGTCCGGTCCAGTCCGTCTTCCGAGTCCTGCGCATAGAAGAGGTCATAGCAGTCCAGAAAAGGTCGGCGCCTCCGTGGGAATCAGGTGAGCGTTACAGAACGTGAAGCCTACCTACAATTTCCCACCCGGGCGCAATGGAGACTTCCGAGACAGACCAGCTGGCCCAGCTATTGGGGGAATTACGGGCTGAAGTTCATTCCGCTCGCCAGGAGACGAATGCCCTCAGAAGAGAGTTAATTGTATCTAAAGAACAAACTGATGATCTTGCCAGACAGCTATTACAAGGTCAGGCTGGTCAAACTCCTTTACCAGGTTCTGGGGGTAATTCCGCCCCAGTGGTTTCAAATAACCCCGTGCAAATTAATCTACCTGGAAATATGCCACTGGCCCCACCGGAACGTTTTGCCGGGGACCCCAAAAGGTTCGCCGTATTCATGAATCAATGCCGATTGCACTTCCTCTGCAGACCTGGGGCCTTCCCTAACGACCAAACCAAGGTCGCTTTTGTACTATCATATCTCAGCGGCAGTGCTGCAGATTGGTCAGTTCCACTGGTTACTCAAGATGACCCAATTCTTCGGAACTTTCAAGCCTTCCAGACAAGCATGGAAAGACTTTTTGCGCGGCATTCTCAGGGACAGGCCCTGGACAACGAGCTTCTATCCCTACAACAGAGTAACCTGGACCTCTTAGCCTATATCGCGAACTTCAATAGGTTAATTGTGGAGACTGGATGGCCGGAGGATAAAAGAATCACTTTATTCCATCGAGGTCTACGTGGAGAACTTAAGGATGTCCTGGCCCAGGTCGTAAATCCACCCCAAGACTGCTCTGAATATATAGACTTGGTGGTCCAATTAGATCACAGACTTCAAAACAGAAAGGCAGATCGGTCCAAGTTTGAGACCCGGGTTTTGGTCAAAACCCATGTTAACCCCAAGGGTGCCGATGTTACTGAACCTATGCAAATTGGAGGGGTTAAAGGACCTTTAACTCAAAAAGAGCATGAACGAAGACCGCAAATGCAATTATGCCTTTATTGTGGGGCTTCTGGACACTTTTTACGAGATTGCCCTATAAAACCGTCTAAGAAGGCGGTAGGAGTCGCTGATAAGAACCTGATGGAATCTGAGTTGGGAAACGACCACGCCCGACAAGCGAAGCTTAAAAACTAACTCTCTGACCTCGCATTTCATCATGCCAAAGGTCCTCGTAAATCCGAAGCAGCCTGGGCGGTTACATGCCATTAAGGCATACATCGATAGTGGGGCTATAGGAAACTATGTGGATCGTGAATTGGCTTCCAGGATCAACCTCCCTCTTTGCCCTAAAACCAGTAAGGATGTCATCACCACAGTGGATGGAACCGAAATCGCCTCTGGGCCGGTAACACACTCCACTACTGAAGTGACATTGTTGGGTCAAGACGGACATCAGGAGGCAATTGTGTTTGATGTAATCAAGGCTTCGCAATTTCAAGTAATTCTAGGAATCCCTTCGTTGGAAACACATAATCCTCGAATTGACTGGCAGCAAAGAGGATAACCTTTCCAGATTGTGCACAAACCTGTTATCCAAGAAATCCAAATATTGGCCTAGCTACAGTAACCCCTGTCATTTTGCAAATACCGCCAGAATACCAAGAATTTCAAGACGTCTTCCAAAAGGAACAGGCCAACACTCTACCGCCTCACAGGTCGTACGATTGCCAGATCGATCTATTGCCCGGTGCACAACTCCCTTGCAGCAGGATCTATGCCCTTACCGAACCCGAGAATCTTCATTTACGACAATATCTAGATCAGTACCTAGCCAATGGTTTTATTCGCCCGTCTAAGTCTCCTGCATCCTCGGCTTTATTCTTCGTGCCTAAAAAAGAAGGCGACCTCAGAACTTGTATTGACTACCGCGCATTGAACCAGATAACTGTTAAAAACCGATACCCTTTGCCTCTGATCGCTGAACTCCTTGACCAGGTGAAGGATGCCTGCATATCACCAAGTTAGATCTCCGGGGGCCTATCATCTGGTGCGAATAAGGGAAGGCGATGAATGGAAAACTGCCTTCCGCACCAAATATGGGCTATTCGAGTACCAGGTGATGCCTTTCAGATTGTGCAATGCACTGGCTGCCTTCCAATACTTCATGAACGATGTCTTTCGGGAACTCATCGACGTTTGTGTTGTCATACATATCGATGACATTCTTGTGTACTCCTCTTCGGAATCTGACCATAGAAAACACGTCAGGGCAGTTCTCGAGAAATTGCGTCAGCACAAACTATTTGCTAAACTTGAAAAATGTGTTTTCCATGCCACAGAAGTCGAGTTTCTTGGTTTCATCCTGACACCTGAAGGAGTCCGCATGGACTCACGAAAAGTGGATGCTATCCTCAAATGGCCATCGCCTAGCTCCGTGAAAGGTGTTCAAAGCATGCTTGGCTTTGCCAATTTTTATCGCAGGTTTATCCCAGAATTTTCTCGTGTGGTTCAACCCATCACTGCGCTCTTAAGGAAAAATAAACGTTTCGAGTGGTCTGAAGAAGCCGAGCAGGCCTTTCAGGAACTAAAAGCTAAATTTAC
Source organism: Ambystoma mexicanum (assembly GCF_040938575.1). Taxonomy (NCBI): domain Eukaryota; kingdom Metazoa; phylum Chordata; class Amphibia; order Caudata; family Ambystomatidae; genus Ambystoma; species Ambystoma mexicanum. The sequence continues at coordinate 365,698,753 of NC_090923.1, forward strand.
CTCTGCACCTGTATTGAAGCACCCGCGCCCAGATCTCCCTTATGTCGAAACTGATGCATCCAGCCTAGCTATGGGAGCTGTCCTGTCTCAAAGAGATCCCGAAACTAACCAACTGCATCACGTTGCATTTTGCTCCAGAAAATTCTCAGCACCCGAGGTTAACTACGCAATCACTGACAAAGAACTGTTAGCCATTAAATCCGCCTTTAAAGCCTGGCGGCATTATCTACTTGGCGCTAGACATACCATCACAGTGATCACCGACCACCGGAACTTACAGTATTTAAAGACCGCCAAGGCTCAGTCATCTCGACAGCTCCGTTGGGCTTTGTTTTTTGCGGAATTCGATTTTGTAATCACCTACCGTAAGAATGGCAAAGCGGACACTCTATCCCGAATAGGAATGGGAGAAACTGATACTAACTCAGAACCTGTACCGATAATTCCCGAACAGAGAATTTTGGGCATGACTTCTTTACAAACGCTTGAAGACATTCAAGCTAGAGTTAAACAACTCCTGGACCCTACAAACTTACAGGATTGGGTACAAAAGGGATCTGACTTTACTATAAATAATGATTTACCTTATTTCCAAGGACGCTTATTTCTGCCACACAAGGAATTACAAGAGCTCGTTATTTCTCGTTATCATGATACAGTAATAGAGGGGCACCCCGGTATTGCCAAGACGGAAGAATTCGCCTTCTTGGTGGCCTTCTTGGCGAAAATATGTTAAATCATTTGTGATGTCCTGTGGTGTTTGCGCCCAAAATAAAGGCCAAAAGAAAAGACCAGCCGGTCTCCTTCAACCTTTAGACATTCCGCCAGCACCTTGGCACACCCTGTCATTGGATTTTATTACGGACTTACCTCCTTGTTCAGGATATAACACTATTCTTGTTATTGTGGATTTATTTTCCAAAATGGCCCACTTCATTCCATTGAAAGGTTTACCTTCAGCTTCAGTTCTAGCCAAAGAATTCCTTGAAAATATTGTTCGTTTACATGGATTCCCGTCTGTACTAATCTCAGACCGGGGAAGCCAATTCATTTCCCACTTTTGGCGTAGATGTTGTCAATTGGCACAAATCGATGTAAGATTATCAACTAGTCACCACCCTCAGACCGATGGTCAAACAGAGAGGACGAATCAGACCTTTGAGCAATATTTACGGTGTATGTTGCAGCAATCTGAAAGTAACTGGAAAGACATTCTTTGGACAGCCGAATATGCATATAATAATTCGGTACACTCTGGAACTGGGCAAAGTCCTTTTTATACTTTATATGGGCATCACCCTCGAACCTCAGACCTCGACTCACCTCAAGGCCTCGGAATGCCCGCAGTGGACCATCTGCATTCTACAATTACCCAAGCCTTCAAAGAAGCAACTACACATTTACAACAAGCCAAGAGAAAATACAAGAAGAATGCTGACCTGCATCAGAGTGAAGCACCTCAGTACCAGATTGGGAACCAAGTATGGCTGGCTACCAGGCACTTATCGCTCAAGGGACCTCGAACTTTTAATCCAAAATATCTGGGGCCTTACTCCATTACGGCCATAATCAATCCAGCGGCCGTTAAACTTGATTTACCAGCTAACATGCGAATTCACCCTGTTTTTCATGTGTCACTTTTGAAACCAGTGCAACCTGGAACCAGACTAATCAAGCCTACAGAACCCATTCAAATAGATGGAGAACCTGAATTCGAGGTGAAGAACATTTTAGATTCACAGATATTAAGGTCAAAACTTTTCTATCTAATCGATTGGAAGGGATACGGGCCTCAGGAGAGGTCGCGGGAACCCAGTGACCATGTACATGCACCTCGATTAATTAAGAAATTCCACCGGATCTTCCCAAACAAACCAAAACCTCCGGAGGGAACAATCTTGGGAGGGGCCTTAGGGGAGAGTGCTGTCGGGGGGAAATTCTGCCGGGGTCGGCCGGGCCGTCCGCAGACCTCCGGGCAGGGAGGCCCCAACTCCTCCCGTATATCCCAAAAGAGATAGAGTATGAGACACACGCAAGAAGCAAGGTGACTCTGCTGTTTATTAGACAAAATGGCAGGGATGGGTCAAGGATCGTACGCGTCCGTCCTGACACACACACAATCGTGGGGCTCGCAGGCCCTTTTTACCTTAGTATGATGCGCTACTTGCGTCACCTTAGAAAGTTTAGCAAAAAACCTATTTCCACTCTGGATTGGTTACTCGAGTGGTAGGGTTAGTATAGCATACATATAGAGAACGATGTTAGTGGTTGAGGGTTAGTCAGGTGAGGTTAGTATAGCATACATATAGAGAACGATGTTAGTGGTTGAGGGTTAGTCAGGTGATATACTTGGGCTGTCCCTTCAATTTGATACATGAAAATTGTTACATGAAGACCTCTGAGGATTGGTCAATGTTAATGGCGTCAGTGATAAGAGCCCCATGTTCTGATTGGTCCGCTCGCGAGCCCCCCAGTCTGAGACTATCGCTGTTCTCAGCTCGCGGTGCACCTGTCATTTGCAACAATGTTTTACTATGGGTAGGTGTAAACAATGTGAGGATTTATTCATATGTTGGGAGGTCGACTACTCCCACTGCTGCAGATGTCCAATGAGTCTTTTAATTGTATCTGCCTGTGTCTTGAAACGTGGGATTCAGGCGTCTCCTTCCTCCTGGGCTTGGCATCCTGTCAGGTTTGGCTTTGTCACGTGAGGTGGGACCGTGTTTGAGGCAAAATTCAGCACAATTAATATTGTTTTTCCCACTGTGTGCCTGGTTTATCTTGCAGGTGCGACCTTGGCGTTGGCTTGCGGCGTGCGAGATTGCAACATCGTGCCCTTGGCGGTGTGCTTTCGCCGGGCTCATTCTGCAGGGTCAGCAACCGAGCTCTTGCTCATTCAATGTTCATGGAAGCTTTTGCTTGCGGCCTACTTGGGCCTGGTGCATAGGTGGAACCGTTTGATGCAGAGCGCTTTAGGTTACGGTATCATATTGCTCTATCCTCAGTATCGTGTCTCCGTTATATTCTTCATTATGGTACATGGTTCTTAGAAGAAGCGTGAGCAAGCCTTTTTAGATAAGTTCATTATGCGTCTTGCGTTTCTGCATTTTGAGAGCCTATGTGGAAAATAATAAAGATGCACGTCCGTGGGTATGTCTGTCGCCTACGTCATAGCACTGAGTATATTCTTCGTGTGGATTGGTGTGGGAGTGTCCGGTGTGCATGTTTGCACAGGTGTGCTAACCGTTGGCTAGGTCGTCATGGCATCTCTAACGACGTGTAGGTTTTAGTCGAGTTGATCCATGCCGCAGGTGTCGGCATGGACAGGGCGGGCTGCTGGGCAGGTAGGTGGGCACATCCGTATGTTCTTGTACCAGGGTATTTGGTCGTCTGGTAGGTAGGCAAACTCCTCTCGTGGCGGGTGTCTAGGCCGTGATCCTCTAGGCCAAGCGCGAGAGGGGGAGGGCGGGAGCCTGTTCTTCCATTCTCCCACTTCAGTCCCCCCTCTGGTCGACTTGTCGACCACAAACATATCCTTTTCTTTATCTCCTCTTACTCTCCATATTTTAGTTATTCCTCCCAAATGTCCATAGTGGTTAACATGGTCTTCAAATCACCAATACATATATGCACAGGTTCCTCCAGGAGTGCAGTATACCCATTTCCCTATGTAGCTCCTTGGGTTTCTTGGGTTTTCGAGCTTCACAGATGGTGGGTCCAGGTGGTTGGTGATGATCTGGTTGCGCAACTTCTCTCTCTCTTTTATGATTGTGCCTGTGTGTTTGCTGTCATCTGTTGGCATCAAGAGGTGCATACCAACCATTTCGATCATCTCGTCTGTGGTGCGTGCCTTCCGGGCATTCCAAAATCTTATTATGATCAGTGTAGCTCCAGCCAAAATAGTACATCCAACTATAATCTTCAGTCCATCTGACAGCCAAGATGGCATCCATGACCATAATATTGAAAACCAGCTCTCATCCTTTTTCACACCTTTACTTTCATCCATCATTTTTGAGTGCATCTGGGCCAATTGTAAAACTGCTTCTGTCAGTGTACCATTGTCAGCATCGTTGGCAGGGATGAATGTGCAGCATGATTGTCCTATCTTAGCGCAAACTCCTCCTTCCATTGCTGTGAGGAGGTCCAGTACATATCTGTTCTGAAGCCCTACCATCCTCACAGCTCGCAGTTCCTCTTTTATTGCGTTGAATCCATTCACTGTAGAGTTAATTGTCATCATTAGTTCCCACCTAGTTATCTGGAGCCATTTTGCGTTTGCGTAAGCCTGTAGTCCCGGATGTATTATTGAGGAGAAGAACATTGCTGCTCTGCTGAATAGTCTGTGTTCTGGCGGAATTGAAGTGAGTGCTGTTTCCGACCTTCCCCACAGGTAATTTCCTGTCAGAGGTTCTCCTTGTCTTTTCTCCCTATTCAGGACGGTGTTGTTGCCGTTGTTCCTGTTCTCTTGCCCCTTCTGAAGCTGTGCAGATCTCTTCTTCCTCTTGTTTCCTTCATCCATTTTGGGGAAATTCGCCATATTCACATGTTTCTGGGGCACCACTAGTGATGGTGCATTAACGTGTACTATTGTGCATACACCATTCCACAGAGGGGGCAGTGTGTGGTATGCCTTGTCTCCACAGGCCCAGTAATGGTCCATTACTACTGCTGTTCCTGCTCCCCCCTCAGGTAACTCCATCACGCTTTCACAGTTGGTGTTGTATCCTACGTCCACTTCTCCTTTATGTTGGTAGCATACCTTAGGCGCAGTTAGCGGCAGTATTGTTATTGGGTCTTCATCCTTCTCCATCCACGTGAGCATGGGTACGTACTTGACCCAAGTCATCCAACATCTATGGTTGTGTCCATCAATAGTTGAAATATTTTCTCTTGTTACCATGTTGCTGCCAACCACTCCTATGTCCCATTTGTTGTTCATGTACACCTTCCCTGTTATTATCACCAGTGGTCTTTCCCAACATCCGTTTTTACCAGGGACTTCAGTGGCGTACCAATCACATGGTAGGTACTGCAGTGTTACTTTCTTTGTTTCTCCTTTTTCAGGACCACTTGTTATGTATTTGAATCCTTCAGCATGTAAACTGCTCTTGTGGTAACTCAAATAAGTCTTGAGGAAGTTGTTTTCATATGGATATGTATCTCGTGTTTTCCACACCAGATGCACCACTGTCCCTTGAAATCTTCCTTTCGTCTGGAACAGTGCCAGGTATATTATACATCGTGCTATTTTTTCATCTATCTCCGTGGCAACAAATGTTCGAGAAGCGCTCATGGCGTATGGAATTAATGAGCAAATGTAGCAGCTGTCTTCTGTTGTCTGTTTACCTATGTGGGTCATGTGTTGGTACCATATGTTGTTTGAGATGTGTGCTGAATCTTGTATGTAGTTGTCAATACCTTTATTATCTGAGTATGTGCTGCGTTTAACTCTATTTTCCTTGTGTGGGATTTTACTAGTACCACCTGACGTAACACCTGTTGCAGCTGGGGGTGGGGGTGTATTAGGTTTGGGTACAGCAATAATATCAATAGCATAGCTGTACTGCCATACAGAGGCAGCCAAGAACCCGGTGATCATTAAAATCCCCATCAATTTTATTACAGATGCTAATTTCACCGGCATTTTGCTCTTACCTTGCTGTAGTCCGGCAGCTTATTCTTGCGACGTTACAGTTGCCCGCCTGAAAATTCTTAATATGCTTGTTATTAGTGTTAGTTGTCATTTTTAAGCTCTCCCTATCAAGTAGTCATTCAGTGCCCAGGCGAAGAGCTGTTCCCACGCCAATCTAAGCGATCTATCTCTTAGGGCAGACAAGTATGGTTGGAGGTGGGGCATTGAATGTTCTATGGCCAAGAGGAATGCTGTGTAGTAGACACGTACCCTCCTTCTTTTCAGGTACGTTGGCCGTTTTATTTCATATACAAATTGGTGTGACAATTCTTCCAGGTAATTATCGTCTGAGGGTACCATCTACTCCTGGGCAGTGAATTGGTTAGTTATCTACTTTCTTAGTAGTACAATAATACGCTGTACCTGCATGTGCGAGAGAAAAGAAAGAGAACATTCAGGTGTTTACATGTGTATATGTGCAAGACAATGTCCTTCAGTTCAGTTATTACTACAGTGGGTAGGGGGTCAATGGGCAGAGGGTTTGGGGCTCAACTGGCAGAAGTCTCTTTACTCTTTGATCGTGTAACCATGGGGTGGGCGGTATGGGGATCACCCCTTTCTTGTCTAGTAGTTGTCTCTGGGGAATCTGGGGGGTGGCAGGGTATGGGACATTTAGGCCGTTAGTTGCGGTAGAACTCTCTTCCTCCGTTGGTGACGCTGTTGTTGTTCTTTCAGTGGCCCTGTCGGTGGTGCTGGGGCGGGTCTGGAGTTTGTAGATCTTTACGTCGTGTAGGTGGTTCCAGGCATGTTTGTCCTGTAGCTTTACTGCTCTCGTTGATACCTCCTCTACCAGATGGGGGCCAGTGAAGCGTGGGCTGTTCCACTTTCTGTTGAAATTGCGAAGTAGTACGTGGTCACCTTTAGCAACTTTGCACAGTCTTTCCTTTTCCAATTCTTTATCCGCGTCTTCTTGTTGATCGCTGTTAGACCCGCCCCGCGTGCGCTCGAGCTGTTGAGACACAAACACTACACTAGTAATCAAAGAAGACACATATTGGTACATTTCATCACCAAGGACATTTGCAGTACTCTTGTGGTCGGTAAATGCTCTTGATGTTGGCGTTAGGGGAAGGCGCATTTGACGTCCGGTAACCACCTCGTGAGGGGTGAGGTGGTGGTCGGAACCTGGTCTATTCCTTAGCTCAAATAGGGCTAATGGAAGGCAATACAACCAACTCTTCTTTGTTGTTTGCTGTATTTTTGCAATTGCCTCCTTTCATAGGCCATTCATGTGTTCACATACACCGTTGTCCTGTGGGTGGTATGCACATGCAAATTTATGCTTGATGTTCAGTAAGGATGTGATGTGCTGGAACATTTCGTTTGCGAAATGTGGGCCATTATCTGACCGCAGTACCTCGCACACTCCCCACCTGGGGAAGACCTCCCTCACTAGGAATTTAGCTGCTCTGAATGCATCTGGGTGTGAACAGGGCCCTGCTTCAATCCACCTCGAGAATGGGCATACTACTACAATCATATCCCTATTTCCTTGACATACGTTGATCATATCAACATAGTCAATATGGAGATGTCGGAAGGGTCCCTCTGGCCGGGGTATAGTACCTCTTATCACCTTCAGAGTGTGACCGGCCATAAACTGTTGACATGTGAGACAATTGCTGATAAAATTTGACACATGAGAATTTAACTCGGGGCAGAACCAGTCTTCCCTAATTCGTGCTGCAATTACTTCCTTGCCTGTGTGGTCTGGGTGGTGTAGTTGGCTCAGGGCGGTCTTCAATAGTGCCAGTGCTATTACAATCTTCCCAGTGTCACTCTGGCGCCATAGTGCGTCAGTTGGTGACATTGTGCATCCTCTTTTTACCCATATTTCTTTTTCGGCCATTGGTGCAGCCGCTTGTAGCTCCATTATCTGTGTGGCTGGGAGATGGGTGTACCCTTCTCTTATCAACATCTCCTTAGCCATTCCCCTCCCTCTCCCTCTCTCTGACTCTGGGGGTTCCATATCTCACCAAAATATGCAGCATACTTCGCATGTGCATCTGCTGCTGCATTCCCTTTTGAAATGTGGTCTTCACCATTGGTGTGTGCGGTGCATTTGACCAAAGCTAATTCTTGGGGGTCATTTATTGCTTCAATTAGTTCAGCCAATAGGAGGGCATGTTGCACTGGAGTGCCATCAGCTCTCCTAAACCCTCTTCTTCTCCATTTCGACAGCCCTGAGTGGACAGTGGACGTAACATATGCGCTGTCGGAATATATGGTCACTCGTTTGTCAAAACTTTCCTTCAACGCCAAAATTAGTGCAATTAATTCTGCTGCTTGAGCGGAATAAAGCTGTGGTAGTTGTACACATTTCATTGCCACACACACCGGTACCTCCATCATTTTTACCACTGCTGCCCCAGTCCTCCTTATACCATCCCTTTGGTCGATAGTTGATGACCCATCAATGAACAGGAGCTCACCTCCCTCTAGTGCGTTTTCTTCAATCTTTCTAGTACATGAGTACATTTCAGTTATTTGCGTACAATCGTGGGCATAATCTCCTTCCTCAAGTACTTCTGCTAGGAACCTTGCAGGGTTGACCGTGCTACATCTAACAATTGATAGTTCAGCTCTGGATAAGATGATCTCATAACCTGATGCCCTTTGCGTGGTTAGGGTGGACTTAGGTTTATTCAATATTGCAAATAGTGCATGTTCCACAAACAGTGTAGTTGGGCACCCCATGGTGATTGCTGATGCTTTTTCTACCGCAAAAGCAGCTGCGGCGAGACCTTGTTCGCAAGGGAAATGACCTAACATCACAGGATCTAAGTGGCCACTGTAAAATGCTACTGGTTTGTAGCCCATGCTTGTTTTTTGAGCCAACACTGCTTTCATTACTGCTGAGTCGCAATGTGAAAATATAAAGAATTGTCGCTCATAGTCTGGGGTTGCCAGTACCGGAGCAGTTGATATCGCATCTTTCAGTTCATCAAAAGCCTCTTTCATTTCCATTGTCCACCCCAACTTTTTCTCCCCTTTATTAGCTTCCTTTAACGCCTCAAGCAGGGGTCCTATGTATGAGCTGTAATCAAATACCCATGCTCTACAGTAGTTGCACAGACCCAGGAACTGCTGCAGTTCCCTCACTGTTTGTGGCACTGGCGTTTTTGAAATGGCCTGTGCTCCTTGTGGTGCAATCTTTCTTCCATGTTGGGATATGAGCTGACCAATGTAAAGTACCTGTTCTTGACAGTACTGTAACTTTTCCATGTCTACCTTGTAACCTTTTTCAGCCAATATTGTCAGCATCTTTAATGAGTCCTCTCTGCATGTTCTATCGTTTGTACTGCAAATTATTATGTCGTCGACATACTGCAACACTGTGCTTTCCACTTCAATGTTACCCAAATCCATCTGTATTACTCTGTTGAATATTGAGGGTGATTCGCAGTACCCTTGTGGCAATCTGGTGTGTTTCCACTTTGTGTTTCTGTAAGTGAAGCTTGTCAGATCTTGTGAGTCTGGGTGCAATGGTATTGAGAAAAAAGCATTTTTAAGGTCGACCACTGTAAATCGTGATGCTTCTGCTGGAATGCCACACAATATTGTGGCCGGGTTTGCGGCTATGGGGTATTCTGCTTCTACTATGTTGTTCAAGGGCCTGAGATCCTGTATGAAGCGCCAAGACCCCCCTCTAGCCTTGCGCACTGGGTATACAGCCGTGTTACATGGTGATTCTGAGGGGACCAATATGCCATTATCTATAAGGGCCGTTATGGTTTCATATATGCCCTTATCTGCCTCTTTTGATAGTGGGTACTGTTTCACTCTGGGGAGTATTGCACCTTTTTTCAATTTTATCCTTACCCCCCCTATACTTTTTATGCACCCCACGTCATAGGGGTTAGTAGTCCATAATGATGTGGGTACTTTTGTCATATCCTCCTTAAAGAAGGGAACTGGGGTGGATGTGGGTGCCTCAAGTGCCATTGCCATTTTCTGTGCCACTTGTTTGTACGCCACTCTTAGCCATATTTCCACACTCATCATAAACACCATTTCACCTTCCTCCTTTTCTTCTGATAACAGCTCCTCATCTGACACCTGGGTGAGTCTACATCCTTCTGCTAGTGCTATCACTGCCCTCCATGCTCTTCCTTCTCTGTCTTGGGCATGTACAGCAATGTAATCAGCTGTTGCTATAATGCTCTCAATGTCCACTGGAACCACCTTTCCTTCTGGTTCATTGACTGGTGTTTCTGGTCTGAACAAATAGGCTGCTGGCCTCCTCCAGATCTTTCCCTCTATCCCTGGCATCCATGCAAATGCCATGTCTGTCCCATACTGGAAGAGTTCGCCATCTACTGGCTCAGCCCTAATCGCTGTCTGTCCGCAGTATGCTTGCATAATCTGTCGTGCTGTGAGCATGTTAATTCCTGGAGTAGAGCAAATTATGCCGTCCTCCGTAAAGGAGATCGTCATATTCAACCTGTTCATGATGTCTCTCCCCAGTATATTTACTGGTGAGGCACTATAATATAAAAGTGGGACTGACATGTCAAAATCTCCTATAGATAAGGGAATGTTATCAGTAAAAGGAACCAACCCTCTAGCCCCAGAGAATCCTTGGGTGTTCATGGCTTCGCCCGACATCTTAAATTTACCTTCCCTTATGCAAGACCGGGTCGCCCCGGTGTCAAAAAGGAATGATAATTTTTTGTCACCTATCGTTACCTCTATGCGTGGTTCCTCCGCACTATTAGGTGTTACCGACAGGATGGGACACACCAAGGCCGTCTGTGGGCTGTCCTATTGAGGGTACAACGATTGACCATTTCCTGTGTAAGGGTTGTGTCCCAGGACCGTCACCCTACCCAGTTGTGTTTGTTGTGCTTGGGGTTGTTGTGTTATCGCTACCTGTTGTTGTGGCAGTGAATATGTCTGTGGCTGTTGTTGTGTTATTAGTTGTTGCTGTTCATTTCCCTGTTGCAACGTCTGCTGTTGCTGTATGCCCTGCTGTTCCTGTGTGGGCCTTGGTTGTCCCTGTTCGCTCCATGATGGTGTACCTGGTCTTACTCTACACGTGCGTGACATGTGCCCTACTAATCCACAACTCCAACACACCGGTGGTTCCCTACTCTGCCATGGAAAGCTTCCTGTGTTGTCCTGGTATACTGGTTGCCCGGTGGGGTAGGAATTTCTAAGTCCTCCCACCTGCTGTTGTGTGTTATATCCGTATCCTCTCCCTCTCATAATTCCTCCTCTTCCCCTGTTGTAATTATAATACCCAGCTCCTGGCATTGAGTATCCTCCTCCCATGTTGGTCGTGTATGGTTGGAGTGGCGGCACCTGTTGTGTTATTGTCTGTGAGGGTGGTATTTGGGAGGGATCTTGTGCAGCCACTACTTGTGTGGGGCTTTGGGTCATTGTTGTAGGTGCAGTTATTAGTGCCCCTTCCATTGTGTATTTAGTAAGTTTTTTCTGTACTAGTTTAGCCTCTTCCGTTTTCCTGTCCTCTTCCTTTTGTTTCATTTTTCCTTGCCATGCCCTACAATGATGCACTATTGTCAGTTGTATTTCTGGCCATGCTTTTGCTTCCATTCCCACTACTTTCTTCAGTTGTTTCTGAACTCCTTCTGGGAGCCCTTGTACTAGTATATAATAAAATATTGCTGGTGTTTTGTCCCATTGTTCTCTAGTTTCCATGCGCCACTTCTCTTGGATTTCCTGGATATAATCAACAGGATCTTCGTTCTCACGCATCTTGCGTGAGGTAATTGCTCCTATGTCTGATGTGTCTGGGTACTGTACCCTCAATGCCTGCCATAGTGCATGTCTGCAGTTTGCGAATGGTGCCCCATCATGCGATGTGTTTGCTATTGTTACCCCAGGGAATCCCGCTCTCTTCCAAATGTCATCCGCTGCATCCCCTAATATCGATATTAGAAGGCCCTTTACATCTCCCACTGCCAGTTTCTGTCCTGCGGTGTGTTTTTCCATTTCATATATCCATTTACCCGCACCTCCACTTAATGATGGGAGCCTGCACTTTATATTCTCTTTGTCTGTATGCTTCCAAGGGACGTACTGTGGTCTAACTCCTCCCCTCTCCAGAAGTGGCATTAAGTTGTGTCTCGTTTTACCCCTTGGGTTCCATAAAATCGAGTCCTCACACCCCTCCTCTTCTTCCCTCTCTCCTACATCGTCAATTTCTTCCGTATTTCCCCTGCTCGTAACTCTTTCTTCTCCATATTTTCCCCTTCTTCCATCATTTCCTGTATTTAATGTGGGCGTGTGTATTCATCCTTCCTGCCTGCGTCTAGGGAGGTCTCTAAGCCGACATGCATAGGGTGTCAGTTCGTTTGTGAAGGGCGCAAGTTTTATTGTACGTAATGAGCGTGAGGTGGTTGAGCATGTAGGGTGGGATGGGAGAGGGTGTGATGGTGACGGTGTGGCTTCATGTGTCTGTCTTTCCGCTATTCCTTGCTCTTCCTCCTCACTTCTCTCCAGTTCATCCTTTCTCCTACAGATCCATGGTGAGTCTGTATTGGTCCGTGTGGTGTATAGTTTATCTAGGCTTTCCCTTTCACTGTTTCTTCCTTCCTTCTCCATTCCTTCTTCTTCCTCACTACAAAAGTCATTCATAAACGGCACCCCCCACTCTGTCTTTTTCCCCTTGATTGTTACTGTTTTTAAGTCTATTAGGTCCGGTTCTCCCTTTTCTCCTTTATCAACCGCTCCCCTTTGCGCTGATGTTGTTGCTACTTCTGTGTCTCTATATACATCCCCCTTCACTCTCCCTTCTCCTATCTTCTCTTTCCCCTTCATTTCTCTCCTCCATCTCTCTACCAATTTCCTCCCTTTTCCTTTTTAATTCCTCCATTACTTCACTACTCATCTTTTCCAATATCCTTTCATCCTCTTTCTTCCTTTCCCATCTCACCCTCTCCCTTTCTAATATACTCTCTATCACCCTGCCTTCTTCGTATTTCTTAGTCGTTTCTGATAGTAATCTCTTCTTCCACATTGCCATTTCTTTTTCTTTCTCTTCTTCTTCCCTTTTCCTCTCTCATAGCACTGCTCTTGATACCCTTTCTGCTGCTGCTTTTACCCTTTCAGCTTCTCTCCTTTGCTCCTCAGTTCGTTCCCTTATTTTTTCCAATTTGTTCTTACCTTCTTTCCTTTCCCTCGCTCTCTCTCTTTCCTCCCTCTCGAGCTGTTTGATCAGTTCATTCTGCTCATCCCTTAACTCTGCTAGTCGTTCCTCCAAAATCTCTTCCTTTTGACGTAACAGCTCTTCCCCTGTCATTCCACTCTCCTTAGTATTATCCTCGTCTATTTTCCTTACTACCTCCTTCTCTTCTCCTGTTAATGAACCTCGTAATTTTAATAATATCTGCGCGGCTACCCACTCATCATGTCCTATTTCCACAGTTTGTTCTTCTCCAGTCCTCCCCTCCCCTGCTGGCATCTTCTTATGAGCCACATATGGTGGCGGGCTGTATGCCGGGTTCGAGTACCCCTCAGCCGCCCTTAACTGTCCTCTTTCTATTTCTCCTAATTCTCTTAAAGGGTACAACCCCCCTCCCTCTGTTTTCACTACCTTTGCTAGGGGTATATCGTTGCTCTGTTCCTTTTTTATTTCATTTTCTTTTGAATTATTATTCTTTTCTCCTCCCTCTTGTCCGTTCCCCGTGTTCTTTGGGTCTTCACTCCACTTTTTCCCATTCTCTCCTTCCTCCTTAATCTCTTTTTCTTCCGGTATTTCCCCCACAGTGAACATTCCATTTGGTCCTGGTCGGGACCCCTGGAACATCCTCCATAAGTTAAACACCTCCACGTGGTTTGTCAACTTCTTCCCTTTGTATGTATTATGCAAATGGTTTAATAGTGAATGTTGGGTATATGGATCGAAGCTACCATTAGGCGGCCATGGTGTTATCTTTTGTTGTCCGTCCCCTGTGTCCATTCTATGCTATACTTGATCAGTTTCTCCCTATGGGGTGACAGTGTTGTACATATGTGTTGTAGTGGGGTAGTGAGGGTGTTCCCCTACCCTCCCGATCCTGTCCCGTGTGACATAGTAGCGCTCCACTTGTTACCCTTCCCCTATTTGGTAGCGGTTATCTCACTAGCAGTTTACAATATACAGCCTTATATCTTTACCTGGCCCCGTAAGTTTGGGGACTTGCGATAGTCCGCTAAGGAAAATTATTAAAATATAGTATTTACATTTGTATATTTTCTTCTGTCTTTCTTCCTTTACACAACACCCTTACGGCCCCCTGCGGCCGAGGCGCATGTAGCCCCCTGCGGCTGCGTACCCCTTGTGACGTTCTTATACAGTCGTCCTATTTTCACTTGCTCCTCCTCCTTCTTCTACACTTGCCGTGGCCGGTGTTCTCCGTGCGCTGCCATGTCCCCCGTTTCGCCTTTCCTCGATCAACTCATTACCGTTTATCTCCGTTTCCACTCCCTTACCACAGTTCTCTTCCCCACCACTCTCAGAAAGAAAGATGCCTTGTGCTCGGGATATTCTATTAAAGCCCTACTGGTGACGTCACCGATCTCTTCGAACTACTGGTAAGTTCTTCATATATTCTTTAAGTCCAAAATACACTTGCAATCTACCCCTGTTAATCCTCACAGCTGTCTTCCTGTCACTCCTGGAACAAGGTAATCAATAATATAATCGGACTGCGCACACTGCGTCGCCTCGCGTGTGATACGCCCCTCGACAGGAGGGCTTAACCAGCCAATTATCTTCCGTATTGGGCAACTAACTAGCTACCGTCTACAGGGAAACGTCATCTACCTATCGAGTTTCTTGCTCGAAATATAGGGATCCTCATCTACTCATTGATCAATAAATGCCAAATCGTAGGAAACCACACACACACACCCTTACACGTAGTCGCGACCTAGGCCAATCAGTGTCTACGAGCGGCCGCACGTGATGTTTTCGTGCTCCACCTCCCTTTCTCGCATAACGTAGCCGACTGCTCTCGCACTCGTTCGGCTACCATTCATTTCATTGCCTACACTAAATTGTCAAACCTTCGCCGCGCACCTGTACAACACCTCCCACCTCCCGTATTTAATTCCTCCCCCTCCCTCACAATTTCACATTGCTTGTTGTGCGTGGCATGCTCACCAAGTTCTCTTGATGCAGGGCCGCTCGACTGCGTGCACCCCTCCAAGCGGCTCGCCACCTCCCCTCATCTGGACCACGTCTGGACACTCGCCAACCGCGGGCGGGATACTTCTCAACCGGCTCCCGAAGGCCAATATCCGGATTGCGCTGTCCGGTCTTCTCGCAGTTCCGCGATGGTCCTGTAGTCCTCAGAAGGGGGCAACGGCAGAGGGGGCCGCGCCGCCGGGCCTCCTCGCAACGGGATTACCTGGAAAAAAATAAAAATAAAAAAGCAGATCTTAAACAGATCTCAGCAGTGCCTCCAACTTGTCGGGGGGAAATTCTGCCGGGGTCGGCCGGGCCGTCCGCAGACCTCCGGGCAGGGAGGCCCCAACTCCTCCTGTATATCCCAAAAGAGATAGAGTATGAGACACACGCAAGAAGCAAGGTGACTCTGCTGTTTATTAGACAAAACGGCAGGGATGGGTCAAGGATCGTACGCGTCCGTCCTGACACACACACAATCGTGGGGCTCGCAGGCCCTTTTTACCTTAGTATGACGCGCTACTTGCGTCACCTTAGAAAGTTTAGCAAAAAACCTATTTCCACTCTGGATTGGTTACTCGAGTGGTAGGGTTAGTATAGCATACATATAGAGAACGATGTTAGTGGTTGAGGGTTAGTCAGGTGATATACTTGGGCTGTCCCTTCAATTTGATACATGAAAATTGTTACATGAAGACCTCTGAGGATTGGTCAATGTTAATGGCGTCAGTGATAAGAGCCCCATGTTCTGATTGGTCCGCTCGCGAGCCCCCCAGTCTGAGACTATCGCTGTTCTCAACTCGCGGTGCACCTGTCATTTGCAACAATGTTTTACTATGGGTAGGTGTAAACAATGTGAGGATTTATTCATATGTTGGGAGGTCGACTACTCCCACTGCTGCAGATGTCCAATGAGTCTTTTAATTGTATCTGCCTGTGTCTTGAAACGTGGGATTCAGGCGTCTCCTTCCTCCTGGGCTTGGCATCCTGTCAGGTTTGGCTTTGTCACGTGAGGTGGGACCGTGTTTGAGGCAAAATTCAGCACAATTAATATTGTTTTTCCCACTGTGTGCCTGGTTTATCTTGCAGGTGCGACCTTGGCGTTGGCTTGCGGCGTGCGAGATTGCAACATCGTGCCCTTGGCGGTGTGCTTTCGCCGGGCTCATTCTGCAGGGTCAGCCACCGAGCTCTTGCTCATTCAATATTCATGGAAGCTTTTGCTTGCGGCCTACTTGGACCTGGTGCATAGGTGGAACCGTTTGATGCAGAGCGCTTTAGGTTACGGTATCATATTGCTCTATCCTCAGTATCGTGTCTCCATTATATTCTTCATTATGGTACATGGTTCTTAGAAGAAGCGTGAGCAAGCCTTTTTAGATAAGTTCATTATGCGTCTTGCGTTTCTGCATTTTGAGAGCCTATGTGGAAAATAATAAAGATGCACGTCCGTGGGTATGTCTGTCGCCTACGTCATAGCACTGAGTATATTCTTCGTGTGGATTGGTGTGGGAGTGTCCGGTGTGCATGTTTGCACAGGTGTGCTAACCGTTGGCTAGGTCGTCATGGCATCTCTAACGACGTGTAGGTTTTAGTCGAGTTGATCCATGCCGCAGGTGTCGGCATGGACAGGGCGGGCTGCTGGGCAGGTAGGTGGGCACATCCGTATGTTCTTGTACCAGGGTATTTGGTCGTCTGGTAGGTAGGCAAACTCCTCTCGTGGCGGGTGTCTAGGCCGTGATCCTCTAGGCCAAGCGCGAGAGGGGGAGGGTGGGAGCCTGTTCTTCCATTCTCCCACTTCAGTGCTGTCATGATGCCTACTCCCGGGAAGCCAGTTCAGGACCAGCGTCCCCGAAAGCAGACATCATGTCCCCAGGGAGGGACCCAGCAACCCCTTATAGGGGCTCTTTGGATATTGTCCTGGCGCCTTTGGCGCCAGGCTCATAGAAGGCTTCAGTTCTGGCACCATAGGCGCCAGGCTCATTATGGGAGTGCTTGGATGGACTTACCTGATGCAGACCATGCTGCCGGATCCAGACCTCCTTGAGGTCTGAAAGGGACTATTTTACATATGGGACTATTTTACCACTCGGGCGTGGCTGAGGAAGAATACTTACATGGAACTACTTTGGGGGCTATTTAAACCACGCCCAGACAGCAGCTCACGCTTCGCGTTGTTCTGCATCTAGCAGCTGGACGCTCACCGTGTCTGCTCCTGCATCCTGGCTCCAGCCACGCCCACCTGCGACCTGGAACACCTGAAAAGGAAGGAAAGGAGAGAAAGGTGAATAATTGAACTTTACCTACCTCCATCCGGAGTCCGGAACCATCACTCCGACGATCCTGAGAAAAGACATTATTTTTAGAAGCACATCGCATCGCTCGCTGCAGCGCCGCGTTCCACTCACCTTCACGAGGCGCCCTCGGGCTCTTCAGCGACCATTGGCACCATCCGTCGCCTTTCAGCGCCTAAGGAGAAAAAGAGACAAAACAAAGGTGAGCGAAGGAACAGATTGAAGAAGGCCTGATTCTTCCACCTTAAGACTTACCTGATTATTGTTGGGACAATCTTTCCTCACCTCGGGTCAGCGCCGCTTCTTTGGCACTTTCGTACCCCGGCCCCTAAGGGGAAAAAGACACACGCATTAGTGGGTGAAAGCAAGATCACTAAGGGAACCATCCATCAAAAAGACTCACCAGAGTTTACCTTCGGCGAATCCATTCCTCAACGCGGATTCTTCATCCTGCATCTGAAATAGAGAAAAGGAAAACGGACAATTAAGGCTTGAACTTTTGCAACTGAATACTTACGGCCTCATATCGGAAAAGTCAAGCGGAGTTGAATACTCACCAAACCCGAGATCCAGTGAAGTAACTGGAAATCAACGCGCCCCTGCATCGGAAGCAGGATGGAGAGCTCGTCCTTTCAGACTCTAAGGTGAGACTCTACGGGGAATTGCGGAGGGGATTCGAGGAGTGTGAGAGGGGGAAGGGGGGAATCCGACACATTATCCAGCAGACAGTTAATCCCCTTTTCCATCTACAGAAGGATTCTTCTACGGGCCAGACAGGCGAGGTTTGGGGATCCGGTCCAGTCCGTGTTCCGAGTCCTGCGCATCACCTTAGAAGAGGTCATAGCAGTCCAGAACAGGTCGGTGCCTCCGTGGGAATCAGGTGAGCGTTACAATACCTCTGATCTGTACCCCTCCCCGGAAGGTCTTTAAGGCTGGCAACCTTCTTCATATTGCCACTCTCAACTCTCGCTCTGCTGTCAAACATTCCTCTGACATCTGCCACCTCCTTGAAGAACTAGACCTTGATGTCCTTGGTCTTACTGATAGAAAATATAGGGCGCCTGGCGGAGTCCTGATTTACCCAGGTGGGTATATGTACAGAAAAAAGGAATAATCAGGATGAAGAAGATCCTACAAGTAAGCCAGTTGTGCCGTGCATGTATATTTATTTTACATTGACACAGTCCTTTTTTAGTTCATTCAACAATTTATTTTACAGGTCTTTCGATAAGCACGAAAGTTTTTTGGCATCAAACGGACAAAAGTGATTGTGAACGGTGGTAACACGGGTTAAGTGTCAACCTCTGATGTATTGAGGTTAAAACTCCACACTGAAGTACATTCCCTGTACAGATATGATAGAGAAAGAACTATCAAGCAGGGAAAATATACCTGAGGCTTGAAAATGGCCCCAGGGTTAGTTCACACAAGGTGTACACAACAGATATTTACACAACATACACAAGGGGGAAGATACAGTTGTGTCACGGGGATCGACACAGGTGTGTTTCGGCCAAAACATGGCTTGATTGAAGCCGGTCTATATGCTGGCCTTCGTCAGGAAAGGCACCATTGGTGGTGCTGTCCGTTGATTCTGTGGGTTTAAGAGAGGCAGTGAGGATCTTCAAAAAGGGGTGATTTAATTAATTTAGGATAGTATTAAATACTGGCCAAATTTGGCCATGGTGTTACATCTCATGGTGCAACTGAGAAATGGCTTACCTGCTGCTCCAGTGGCAGTGGCAAGCTGGGAAATATCCTCACGTGGTTGAAGGATAGTGTGTGCGTGATTGCACTTAGGAATATGCCTGAGAGTGCTTCAGGCCGACATCTCTCGGTTTCCCGCTGACTGTGAAGGGCCACAGTGGGTCCCAGATCTGAGAGAAAGAGAATATAGGATCAGAATGCATGATCCTGGATAAGGATTCAGAAGAGTGGATTCGATGATGGTGAGAGAATCCTACTTGGGGTAGACTGCCCTCAAAGAGCATGGTGGTGGGCGAGTACGTGCCTAGAAGGTGCGCGCATGAAGTGGCGCTGAGGTGTAGTAGGGAGCACTATATTCAATGCAGTGAGATCGTGTTGGGATCTGGGGAGTGAGAAAAGGCACGTGGGAGGTGCGACAATTCGGGTAATTAGGTGCCTGTATGTGGCGGTGTGCACACCTGAAATGCCTACTTTTAGTTATGAGTGGAGCCCGGCAGCAGGGTATAGTAAGTGCAGACTGGCAACCATCCCGAGCGAATTCGACACGTTCGAAAAAATCGTGATGAAGACCATCACCAGCGGCCTCACGACAAAAGACTTCTATCAAGACAACCTCAACAGAGACGAGAGAAAGTCTCTAATGGACCTCAACCAAGACACTACCATCACCATAAAACCAGCCGACAAGGGTGGAGGTATTGTGATCATGAACACCGGAGATTACAACAAAGAGTGCCAACGTCTACTCAGTGACACGACCGCATATAAGAAATTGAACACGGACCCAACAAATCGCCTAAAAGAGGAAATCGGCGACCTAACGAAACACGCCGAAGACGAAAGATGGATTTGTCAGGATGAACGGGCGTTCTTAAACAAAACGCACCCCAGGATCCCAGCATTCTATATACTACCCAAAATCCATAAGCATGCAACAAAACCCCCAGGAAGACCTATTGTCTCTGCTTGTGACTCTCTTCTAGAACCCCTTTCGTTGTACACAGATTTTTTTATGAAACCTTTTATCGGAAAAATGGCTTCCTACATAAAAGACAGCACTGAGACCATTAAGATCCTGGACGCCATACATCTCACCACTGATTCCATCCTTGTCACCATGGACGTAGAGGCACTATACACCTCCATCCCACAACTGGAAGGACTACAAGCACTGGCGACCTGTCTTGAAAGAAGAACCGACACCACCACCATACCCACCAACTTCCTTATAGAATGTATCCGAATAGCCATGGGAGAAAACTTTTTTCTATTCGGCCAACAAATGTACCAACAGATCAAAGGCGTTAGTATGGGGGCCACCTTTGCACCAGACGTCGCGAACCTCTACATGGCCCAGTATGAGGAAGATAACATTTATAACAACAACCCTCACAGATCACACATCAAAATTTGGCGCCGCTACATTGACGATGTGCTCTTGATCTGGGAAGGCAACCGAGAATCACTACTGGCTTTTCATCAATGGCTGAACACACAGAATACCCACATAAAGTTCACCATCGAGTGGGATTACCAAGCAATCAACTTTCTCGATCTACATATTTATCGATCTGGAGATAGGTTGAAAACAGAACTTTTCAGAAAGCCCACCGACAGAAACACCTTGCTACATTTCACGAGTTACCACCCAGAAGGGTTAAAGTACAACCTCCCATACGGCCAGTTTCTTCGCATCCGTCGAAATTGCACCGACAGAGAGAAATTCTTCCATCATGCAAAACAACTTCAAATACGCCTAGGACAGAGAGGCTATCCGAAAAAATCCATCAGGACTGCCAGGAAGAGAGCAGAGAACACCGACCGCTCGATTTGCTTGACAGCAAAAGAAATAAATCCCACCAACAGGACTGTCTGTGTAACTACCTTCAACCCGATCAGCAATCTCATAAAGAGCACCATCAACAGAAACTGGCATTTGATTAAGAACGAGGGCAGCCTAGCGAAGAAACCACTGTTCGCTTTCAAGAAAAACAGGAACCTGAGGGATACCCTTGTACACACATTTTTGGAACCCACGAAAACGACTGCAACCCTATGGAGTATCCCTCCAGTTACTGGTCACTTCAGTTGTGGACACTGTGTCGCCTGTAAATACACCACCAACAGTAAGACCTTCACACACAAGGACTTCACATGGAAGATGAACAACCACACCAACTGCGAGAGCAGATGTGTTATCTACGCCATCAAATGTCCCTGTGACATGGTCTACATTGGCAAAACAATAAGGCCCGTAAAACAAAGGATTAATGAACACAGGTCCTGCATAAAGAACTCAGTCCAAGACAAACCACTCGTTGAACACTACACCAAAAAGGGCCATACTCATGAACAATTTTCATGGACCGTGCTGCAACAGCTCCAACCACAACGTCGTGGGGGGGATAGCAATTTGACTCTGACAAAACAAACTGGAACAGAAATGGGTTCACAAATTGGACACCGTACGTCACGGTTTAAATATAACCGTTGAATGGAAACATTTCTAAAAAACAAAAACCCCCTCACCCTCTTTTATCATTTCGGGACACCAGGGGCAACCTATATAGATATCTCAGCTTGCATACATTAACAACTGTATTACTGTCACCAATTGTTTTAATCTCTGGCAATCAGAACCTATGTAACACCAAGTGTACACATTTATTCACATGGACTATGGTTTTTTTTCACCAATTGTTTTGACATCTGGCAATCAGTACTTATGCATCTCCCGTTAACACCAAGTGTACACATGTATTCATTACCACCACGGGTGACATGTGATATGACATGCATATATGTCCAATGCTAATTAACCTTTTATTTTATGGACCCGTATAATGAATGGATGCGTATGCACTCAACAGCATGTATAGTGGACCTCTCTACTTGTATTATGCCAGCACTCACAATAGGCAGTTTGGACAGATCATGCACCGGTATATACAACGCACTTCCCGCTGTTAATAATTAATAAACAATAGGTGTCTCTATGGAGCCATTATGAAATGCTACCAGACTCAGAGCCAACCGTTTGCCCGTTTCCACACCCTTTTCCACATTTTGCATTCAGTGCATCCCATTCAGCATTGCTTTAGCCTGCAAGCACCGTTTCCGGGACCACACCTCCCATGATGCTCCACAATTCGAGTAGTTCAATTATGCTCCACTTTCTTCACAACACGCGATTGGTTCAAACTCCTTCCTCTTCCAATGCGCGTTTTTGATTGGCTACCGCCTAGCTTGTAAAATGTATATTTACAACGCACTTCCCGCTGGTAACAATGAATAAACAATAGGTGTCTCTATGGAGCTATTATGAAATGCTACCAGACTCAGAGCCAACCGGTTTGCCTTTTCTACACACCCTTTTCCACATTTTGCATTCAGTGCATCTCATTCAGCATTGCTTTAGCCTGCAAGCACCGTTTCTGGGACCACACCTCCCATGATGCTCCACCATTCGAGTAGTTCAATTATGCTCCACCTTCTTGACAACACGCGATTGGTTCAAACTCCTTCCTGTACCCATTGGGTACTTCCAATGCGCGTTTTTGATTGGCTGCCGCCTAGCTTGTAGGATGTATATTTACACAGCAGCCAGCATTCTCCTCACAGTTTCATTTCAAGCTGAGGACCCCGTATACAGAGGTACGCCGGACATACTGCGGTAAGCTAGCCAGGGAACAGCACCTTAGCTTTTTAATTGTTGACCAGAGCGCGCCCCTTTTTGACTTGGCTTGCCAGTCTGCACTTACTATACCCTGCTGCCGGGCTCCACTCATAACTAAAAGTAGGCATTTCAGGTGTCCACACCGCCACATACAGGCACCTAATTACCCGAATTGTCGCACCTCCCGCGTGCCTTTTCTCACTCCCCAGATCCCAACACGATCTCACTGCATTGAATATAGTGCTCCCTACTACACCTCAGCGCCACTTCATGCGCGCACCTTCTAGGCACGTACTCGCCCACCACCATGCTCTTTGAGGGCAGTCTACCCCAAGTAGGATTCTCTCACCATCATCGAATCCACTCTTCTGAATCCTTATCCAGGATCATGCATTCTGATCCTATATTCTCTTTCTCTCAGATCTGGGACCCACTGTGGCCCTTCACAGTCAGCGGGAAACCGAGAGATGTCGGCCTGAAGCACTCTCAGGCATATTCCTAAGTGCAATCACGCACACACTATCCTTCAACCACGTGAGGATATTTCCCAGCTTGCCACTGCCACTGGAGCAGCAGGTAAGCCGTTTCTCAGTTGCACCATGAGATGTAACACCATGGCCAAATTTGGCCAGTATTTAATACTATCCTAAATTAATTAAATCACCCCTTTTTGAAGATCCTCACTGCCTCTCTTAAACCCACAGAATCAACGGACAGCACCACCAATGGTGCCTTTCCTGACGAAGGCCAGCATATAGACCGGCTTCAATCAAGCCATGTTTTGGCCGAAACACACCTGTGTCGATCCCCGTGACACAACTGTATCTTCCCCCTTGTGTATGTTGTGTAAATATCTGTTGTGTACACCTTGTGTGAACTAACCCTGGGGCCATTTTCAAGCCTCAGGTATATTTTCCCTGCTTGATAGTTCTTTCTCTATCATATCTGTACAGGGAATGTACTTCAGTGTGGAGTTTTAACCTCAATACATCAGAGGTTGACACTTAACCCGTGTTACCACCGTTCACAATCACTTTTGTCCGTTTGATGCCAAAAAACTTTCGTGCTTATCGAAAGACCTGTAAAATAAATTGTTGAATGAACTAAAAAAGGACTGTGTCAATGTAAAATAAATATACATGCACGGCACAACTGGCTTACTTGTAGGATCTTCTTCATCCTGATTATTCCTTTTTTCCGTACTTGGTCTTACTGAGACATGGTTCACAGCCCGCTCTGTCATGAGCTTTGACACTCTCCTCCCTGATGGCTACAAGAGCCTCTCTGCACCCAGATCCTCCCGGTCCAGTGGGGGGGGGGGTAGCGCTGATCTTTCCTCAGTGGATTCTTGCCTCTATCATTCCCACTCAGACCTACTCCTTTTTTGAATGCCTTGTCTGTAGGCTATCTCTCTCCTACCCATTCTCTTACTGTGGCTACCACCTACCGGCCTCCTGGTCAAATCACCTCATTTCTCTCTGAGTGGGCGGACCTCTCCTCCTCCCTCCTTGCCTCTACCACTCAACTCCTCCTCCTCGGTGACCTCAATATCTATTTAGACTCTCCTTGTTCCTCCTATGTACTCTTCCGTGACCTCTGAGACTCCCTCTCCCTGTCCATCCTCCCCTCTGGCCCGACTCACTCTGGAGGGCATACACTTGATTTATTGATCTCCTCTGACCTCCCCCTCTCAATCCCTCTGATAATTTCTCTCTCCTGGAGTGATCACTGCCTCCTCTCCTCTCATCTCTCCATCTCTTCCCCCAAACCAAGCCTACCCCAACACTACCACCAACCTTCTTGGACATCCGGCCCATGAAGCATGAGTCAGTTGAGGCTTTCGCCGCCACCTTCTCTCCCCCCTCCCTCCACCTATGGCTGTCTCACACCCTGACACAGCCCTGTCTCTGCTCTACACTTTAATTTCTGATACTCTTGATGCTCTTGCCCCTGTCATGAGGATCTGTTTGAAGTCCAAAAGCCAAGTGCAAGTCCTGGTATGACTCTGACTTAGCTACACTTAAATGTAAGTGTAGGGCGGCTGAGAGGAAATGGAGGACTTCTTGTTCATACTCTGACAAAGTGGCCTGTCGCCTGCTCCAAAGGCAACACCGACTCTCTGGCCTCACCAAGAAGAGAGTACACATTCAAGCTTGTGTCTCTGCGGCATCTAACAACTCGGCCGAATGCTTTAAAATCTGCAAGGAACTGGCCAACCCTGCTGCAGCCTCTACCCCTCCACTTGCCTCCCAGACTCTTTGCAATGCCCTTGCCTCTCACTTCATCTCAAAAACCCAGGACATCCGGTTCACCCTCTCCACCCTTCCATCTCCTCTCCCCTCTTCATCTGTGCTTGCTGACCCTCCTTCAGCCACCCCCACCCTCCTTCTCGTCCTTTCCACTTTTCTCCTCTGATAAGGTCGCTAGACAAGTCCGATCTATGAAAGCCTTGTCAAAACAGGTTCATCCCTGTTCCTCTAAAACCATCAAGGACCACATTGACACACTCGCTCTGGCCCTTGCTGATTTTTGCAACCACTCCTTTGCCTTACGAACCTTTGCTTACCCTCTGAAGCACTCCCTTGTGCATCCTCTTCTCAAGAAACCCACAGCTGATCCTTCTTGTCTGGCTAACTATCGCCCAATTTCCATTACTCCCATTCTGGGCAAACCCCTGGAAAAGTTGACCATCTCTCAGCTTAACCTTCATTCCAATTCTGTTGGCTGTCTCTATGACCACCAGTCTGACTTTAGAGCTGCCAGAAGCACAGAAACTGCTCTCCTGAACATCCATGAAGATCTTCTCTCCAACCTTGACTCTAACATTCCCTCTGTCCTCATCCTCCCCGATCACTCTTCTGCCTTCGACACTGTCAACCATGCCATCCTGCTCAACCGTCTCCGTGATAACCTGGGTATCACTGATCAGGCTTTGGCCTGGCTGACCTCTTTCCTCTCTGATCGACGGTCCCAGGTCCAACTTTGGTCCTTCCTATCATCTATCTTCCTCACTACCTGTGGTGTTCCACAGGGGTCTAACCTCTCGCTTTGGCTTTTCAACCAATACCTGGCAACTCTCGCCCACTGCATTGCCATTTTCTGGTCAAATTTCCAGTGCTAGGCTGACAACACTCAACTCATTTTCAGGCTGCCCTCGGCCACCTCCTCTCCCTCTCTCATCTCTGATTGCCTAACTGCCACTCAAGATTGGTGTGCCGCCAATGATCTTTGCCTGAATGCCAGCAAGACGAGATCCTCCTCATCGGCAAACCTTCACCATCCTTTCCTGTCACTCTCTGGCTGGCCTCCATTGGCCCTCCTCCTACCCCCACCTGTGAGGCTAAGAACCTCTGGGTCATCTTTGGCTCCACACTTTCCTTCTCAACCCACATCTCTGATGTCTCGAAAAAGTCAAACTTCCTACTGCACCTCCTCAGAGGTACTCTGCCTTTCCTCTCCTTCCCCCAGAGGCTCATGGTCTCCCAAGCTCTGGTTCTCTCTAGATTGGACTATTGTAACAGCCTCTTTCTAAATCTACCTGCCTCTACTGTCCGCCCTGTGTAACTAAACCAGAAAAGGACTGCGAGACTTGTCCTTGGTCTCAAGCCCTGGAATTGTATCTCTCCAGCTCTGAAATCTCTCCATTGG
The DNA here is from genome assembly GCF_040938575.1 of Ambystoma mexicanum. NCBI lineage: Eukaryota > Metazoa > Chordata > Amphibia > Caudata > Ambystomatidae > Ambystoma > Ambystoma mexicanum. The sequence continues at coordinate 365,724,903 of NC_090923.1, forward strand.
CTCTCAGTGGATGCAAGGATTAAATTCAAAACCCTCTGCATTGTCCACAAGGCTTTCTGGGGCCTGGGTCCAAAATCCATCAGCTATCCCTCCGCAAATACCTCCCCTCTCAAGCTCTTCGCTCCTCTACCTCTAACTCCCTCCGGGTCAGTCAAGCTGGGGGTAGATTTCTGTCTTCGCCTGGGGCCTCCCTCTGGAACAGCCTCTCTGCCACTCTAAAACTTGAGGAGAACCATCTCTGGTTCCGGAAGCACCTCAAGACCTTCTTCTTTGCTTCAGCCTTCGATCCCCCTGTTACGCTCACCTGGCTCCCACAGAGGCGTCGATCGGAACTGGACAGCTGCGGTCTCCACCAATGTGACGCGTAGGGCCGAGATGACGAACTGGACTGGCCCACCTAGCTTTGTTTGCTTGGCCCGTAGGAATGTTCTCTGCAAATGGAGAAAGGGAATTAACCACCCGTGGAGTTGAGCGTAAATCCCCCTACCCCGCTGTTCTCCCCACAGATCACCTTTGATGTCCCCTCTTATAGTCTCACCTGATGGTTTAAAAAGATGAGCTCTCCATCCTGCATTGAGCGCATGGGTGCATTGATAACCAGTTGCTTCACTGGCTCGAAGGAATTGGTGAGTTCCAGAACAATATTGACTCCGAGATTACTGGCAAGACGCCGTAAGTATAAAGTTCGTAAGAGTTCAAATGCCTGACTTTCACTCTCGTCCGATTCCTTGCAGGTTGCAGCTTGACCCTAATGAAGAGTTCCTCGTGACAACCGGTAGTATTCTGGTAAGGATTTGTATTTTCCAACACAGTTCGATAAAATAATGTCAATATATAACCTGTTGCTTTTTCCCTTATTCAGGAGCTGAGAGAAAGTATGAAGTCTTGGGGAATAAAACCTCTGGCAGTAAAATCAGGTAAGTCTATTGTGGTGAGGAGGGCTCCCCTTGTTAGTCCCTTTGTTTCACCTTGCTGTCCTTTTGTTTCCCCTTAGGGGCCGGGGTTCGGCGAAGATGCAGTAGAAGCTGCGCCGACCCGTGAAGAGTAATAGTACCCCCGGTGGTAAAATCAGGTAAGTCTATGGGGGGGTAACTAATATTCCTCTGTGTATTCCCTTGGCTCACCTTGCTGTTCTTGTCTTCTCCTTAGGTGCTGGAGTGCAGCGGGAACATGCAGAAGGATGCGGTGGATAGTGAAGATGCTGCGAAGGCCGTTGAGTTCAGCGAGGCGCTGCAGCAGGCGAGGCGACGCGCATAAAATAACTTCTTTCTTTCAGCTCGAAGGTGCGATGGATCGGGAATTCAGGTAAGGATTAAAGGTATTGCTCTTGTTCTAACCTTTTCTCCTTCTTTCTCCTTTTTTCTAGGAGCTCCAAACTCGAGGCGGGCGTGGCAGAAGGCTGGATGCAGACTTGCAGGCACGGTGAGCGTTACGCTGCTGGATGCAGAATAACGCGAAGCGTGTGCTGCTCTTCGGGCATGGTTTAAATAGCCTCCAAAGTAGTCCCAGGTAAGTATTCCTCCCCAGCCCCGCCCGAGTAAAAAAATTGTCCCTAAGTAAAGTATTCCCCTCCAAGCCTCTTTTGGCTTGGAGCTCTTGCAGCATGGTCTGCATTAGGTAAGTTTGCAGCATGGTCTGCATCAGGTAAGTTTTAATCTATGAGCCTGGCGCCTATGGCAGGGGTTGTTGGGCTTGCTTAGGATAACGTGATGCCTGCTTCCGGGGTTGCTGGACATGGTCTGGGTCCCCGGGGATAGGCATCATGACAGCACTCCCCCCCCAAGGCCCCTCCTAAAGTTGTTCTTCCCTGTGGTTTCGGTTTCTCTGGGAAATTTCGGTGGAATTTTTTCACCTATCGGGGTGCATGAACATGGTCACTAGGTTCCCATGACCTTTCCTGTGGTCCGTAACCTTTCCAGTCGATTAAATAAGGAGTTTTGACTTTATCAGCTTGGGGTCCAGGATGTTCTTAACTTCAAGTTCGGGTTCTCCGTCTACAAGGTTCTCCTTGTATTCCTCCCCAGCCCCGCCCGAGTAAAAAAATTGTCCCTAAGTAAAGTATTCCCCTCCAAGCCTCTTTTGGCTTGGAGCTCTTGCAGCATGGCTTGCATCAGGTAAGTTTGCAGCATGGTCTGCATCAGGTAAGTTTTAATCTATGAGCCTGGCGCCTATGGCGCCAGGACTGACTCTCCATATGAGCCTGGCGCCATAGGCGCCAGGACTGGACCCAAATAGCCCCTAGCAGGGGTTGTTGGGCTTGCTTAGGATAACTTGATGCCTGCTTCCGGGGTTGCTGGATGTGGTCTGGGTCCCCGGGGGTAGGCATCATGACACCCCCTCTCCCCTGCTGATCTGTTCTCTCTTGGCACGGTGCACCTGGCCACCCTCTGTCCTCCGGGCCCAGGTACCTGCTCACCCTGCCACCCTCCCGCACTGCCTCCGGGTCACCTCTTGCACTGGGGTCTGTATCTGTACCCATACAGGCCCCCCCTTTTTCCTCCTGCACTTATCAGACCTACCCTGTCTGTTGCCTTAAAGCCAGCACTTGCCAATTGCTGGCTACACTACCACTGTGTGTTGCCTTTATTATTTATTTATTATTTTTTATCTGTTTCTCCTTTTCCACTTCTCCCCCTTCCATGCACTTTTCCCCTCCCCCTCTCCCATGAGATTTATACCCATCTGCTCCGCATCCCTCAGAATTAGTTTGATATATTTGCCATGATATCTTTAGGTTCTGAACTGTCAACAGAGATTAAGAGCTTTAGCACTTTTCAGCCAGAGGGTTGTAATAGAATTAGAGTGTATGTAGTCCAGGAAGTTTAACAAAAGGCAGCAAATGAATAGGCAATGTTGATGCACACTTTGTAACTTTATTTTTCCAATGAGCGGCATATCTATGGCTAACTACGTCCTAATAACCAGGGCTGAGAGGTCATGTGGGACTCTAGGGGAAGGGGGGAGCAGGTTGTGTTGGGTTTCTGTTTTCTTTTGCCAATTTTGAAATATTAGTATGCTATCCTCATGACATATTGGATTTTATTTCCATAGTCTATCCTTTAGGTGAATCTCCCAATATATAGATTTAAAAACGATTACCAGATTTTTAGTCATACAAATGATTTTGGGGCATGAAAAATGTTTTCTCTAAAAACTCTCCTGCCGTAAGCAGTAAAAATGTTGCCTTTCCATAAGCATTGCCTCCCTTGGAACTGTTACAGTTCCAGCACCTGTTTGATAGAAATAGACAAGCCATTTCTTAAAGAGATAGACAATTAAACCCTTAAAAAAGGTTTTCATTAAATGAAATGGAGTGGAAGGTCTGCACTTATCTTCATTACTGATGACAGGTTTTGCGAGCACCTACTGAAATGTATTTCCACATCCGTATCTCTTCCCCCAAAATGTTGGGGGTCCTATGGATATTACACATATGCTGCTCAAGCCTTCCACCTGTTGGAAGAAGTATATAGTAGTTGCATACTGTTTTGTTATTTTAAAAAAATACTTAATTAATGAGTCACAATTTTGTTGTGCATATCTGTTCTATTTAACTGATCGTACTGCGAAGAGCGTCCGCAATTACTTTTAGCGTTCAAGACCTTGTCTTTTCAATCAAAATATTACGAGCATGGCGGTCTGTGAAATATGGTACCGGTAAGCATGCTGGTACCGTACTTCCTGGACCGCCATACTACGGGCTCTGCTCGTGGGAACCGTTTCACCCGCCAGGTTTTTCCTGGCAGGTGTAACGGCACCAGCCAACAGAGCACGTTGCATGCACCGGCACATGCAGAGTTGTGCCGGTTCATCCAGATCCCCATCCCCATTCAGCACTATGGGGCAGAAAAGAGATGAGGAGGCCCTTGATTCCGGCATCCGAAAATGGGTAGGTACCGGGTCCGCCTAACCCGGCATGACCCGGTTCATGCACATTCACGGGTGCTGGAAAAAAATTCAACTCCGGCAGCAACCGCGCCGTTTTTAACGGCATGGCTACCGCCAGGGTTTTAATGAGGCCCATAGTCTTAGAATCTTCATGGCGAATAAGGATCATAAATTGCAGGCAATGCATTATGTGGGGGCTGAAACAATAACTATGAAAAAGGCTTCTATATTGTACTTCTGTTCACAGTATAGCCCCCCTCCACTTACCCCCAACAGATTTAATGTATTTCTGTGAACGTACTAACACTTTAGTCACTTAGCTGCATTGCACATTTGAGTCAGATAAAACATTAGCAGCTGTATGCAGCACCGGTCTAGCCTAGTGCATTTAGAGCTATGTGACCTCCATGAGGGACTAATTAGCTTCTTTTTCCCTGACCATGGGCTATAGAACCAGAATGCTGAATTGTGTCTGTCGGGTCCTGTAAAGCTTCTTCTTGTAATGACTGCACAGCCATTGCTCAAGCTATTTATGTGCTGAGACAGTACCTGCTCATTAAACCATCACCATGGAAACCAGAGGGCCAACTCTCAACGCAGGGACTCATTTTGCAATAGCAAACACATCTTTGCTTCTGAGAAGCTCAACTGAAGATATTGTCCTACTTCAGTAACTGTTTAACACACAGTGTTGCTTCGTGTATTACCCAATGCAGTACTTTCTATGCACCCCATGCCGTAAATATCCCCGAATCACAAAATTAGGTGGTATTTAATAAGATAGTACTGCAAATACCACATTTTTGCCGTTACCACCAGGCTTATAGTGAGCACATTATCCTTCTCAGCAGATCACTGACCGCCATTATATTTCTAAGAAAACATCCATAGACGATTTAAGCATTTTTGAAGCAAACTGCAATTATATAACTTTTAATTTCCTTCTGCATTGCTCTGCCTGAAGCATTTTTATATGCGATTATTGTTTTAATTAAACACGGATTTTCCTATCATGCAGTGTTAGATTACACAGTATTTACAGAGCACGTTGTCGGCCACTTACACATTCTCTTGGTAACCATTTTACAATGCTAATATCCATGCAATGACCCATTTTATTTTACAAAATGTAACTAAAAGCATTCAATATGAAAAATAACATTGCAAACCTTCACTATTATGCTACACTCCTGAGAAGGGCAGTGTGTAACTGTTTTTGGGATACACGTACAGCCAGACAGACATTTTTAGGATGATGAAAACCTATTGGAACTTACCATAGCGGGAGCAGACTGATGTTTGTGCTGCAGAAGGGGCATGCATTGTCTTAGTTAGGTTTGACACATATTAGATACTCACATATAGCAACACAAAAAGAGCAACAAATGTATTATTGTTGAATTTGCTGAGGTTATAGATAGCTCAGTTTGATAGGCCCTGTGCTTAGTTGTCATATTCTTAGTAATGTTGTATAGTGAGATGTGCGGGAAGAGTTGAAAACAGGTGGAAGATGGAATCAGCACGGTACTGTGGTCGAAGTGTGGTCAATGTGTTAACATGGCAGACGTGATGCCCTTTTAGATGTTAAGGCCAAGCACACGATGAACAGAATAGAACCCAGGCCCTGAGGTGCAGCTTTCCCGTTCCCTAGGAGAGAAGCCGAGGTCAGAGGCACCCATAGTAGACAGATAAGCGTTAATTGTATCCAGCTGCAGGGTCTGAACATGGTGGAAATGGAATGTTATTTGAAGGAAGATCTTTTTATTTGTTTATTGGCTAAACAAGTTAACCTTTAACAAATACAAAAAAGAGAATTTCTTACATAATTTCACAACAATTAAGCATCCGTTTTACGGAAGAAGAAAAGAGGAAAAGACAAATAAGGTAAAATAAGAATACAAATAAATGAAAACAAATTATTATTTATATTCAATTACTACAGTACTGAAATCTGGCGATAATACAATTCATTCTATCAAGGAGAAGAAATTAAAAATAATTACCACTTATACATAGAATCATACCAAGGAAAAGTCGTTGTCATCCAAAGCAATGTAAACACAGGTTTCTTCATAATTAATTGCTTATCACAGCTTCTATTCTTAGGGCGTTTATGAAAATAACAACTGCTATTAATGTCGAAGTAGAGTGACCGGATAAACAAATATCCGAGGTGTTTTCCAACAGACCCGTGTGCCCCTCTCTAAAAAACCTTTATAGGTGTTTTCCCCTCATTTCAGATACAGCGGGGCATACAGCAAATATGTGCTTCATTGTTTCAAGAAAGGATGCATTTCCACAGAAATGACAGCCCCCTGATGTCAGACCCAGCAGGCCCCTTCATATCAGGCTCTGCTCAGGGAAATATTTATGGTGTCTAGAGTTTTGAAGACATATTTGAATAAACTATTCAACCATGAACTCTCTTTATCCTTGAGTATGGTATTCAGATCAGCAAGCAACGAACCGGCCATTGGGCATAACATTTTCTTTATCAGCAAAATACACTTCTAGATTGCCCTTGTCTGGATGGAGGCAATACCTAAATTGTACCTAAGTGCGTCTATTGGGATCGCATTAGGCACTCCCAGCACTCACCGTCAAGCCAAGGCTTCCAAACGTGGCAAATAGTCATGAAGGGCTAAGAGATAAATATCCATGCCATACAACATTTTAGGGACTAATTTGCCCTCGCAATATTTGAGTGCTGGTTTGAGGGTATATTACCCATAACACCCATCGACTCTCATAAATTGATTGGTGAGTAACATGGTTCGGTCTTTAACCCAATGCAAGAGCCCTGATCACCTAGGTTTGCCTGAATAAGGAACCCCAGATACACCAAGGATTTGACAATCATAATGGGCTTTTTCCCAATCTGCCATTCAGGGTAGCTCTTTCTTTTACTTTTCGAACAGCACAGGATTTTTGTTTTTGAGGTATTGATCTGGAGAGAGTGTTTCCTCAGATATACTTCAAATTCTATCAGTAAATGCTGCATCCCCACAGGGGTCGCATCAAAGAGGAGAAAATCGTCTGCATATGTAAGCCAACAAGGTCTTAGGTGGCCTATAGCGGGACTAATCAGTGTTACGGGGGTTAGATGTTCACCCACATCGGACAGGTAGCAAGGTGCTAATGTGTAACCCTGCTTAATGCCCCTACCTGTCAGGATGGTATGTGAAAGGCCACCCATACAGTTCAATTGTACCTGAACGTCGGTATTCTCATGCAACCCCACTAGGAGTCTTAATAGACCCCCCAGGATCCCCACTTCTTTAATTTACTCCATAAGAGTTTGTGATCTACAGCATAAAATGCTGCACTTAGATCTATCGAGGCCACATACACTGTCCCGTATTTTCGATCCCAAGACAGTTGTTGGATCATGGCAATCATTGAACCATTTAGGGAAGTACCCAGACAACTCCGAAATACAGTCTGACACTTTTGTAATCTTCCAGCAGATACGGCCCACTCCTCTAGGTGTGGCAGCAAGATGGAAGCAAATACCTTGCTGTCAACATCCAGAAGAGCAATAGGTCTATAGTTCAGGGGGTTTGTTCTTACTCCCCTCTTAAATATCGTAACGATAAGGGCCTTGGACCAAGGAGATGGAAACTGCTCTCGAAACCCCACCTCCTTGAATAGAGCAGTTAATACTTCAGCCCAAAGGGTGGGGTCATTTTTCAAGAGATAGTTTGAGTGTCCATTAGGGCTGAATGACTGATTTTTGTTATCACTCCCAGGACGCTGTCTGGATTGAAATCTGCAAGACTCATTTTTTGCTCCAAAAATTGGAAAGAGGCCAATTGTAACACCCTTGGGAGGGGCATAAAGGGTAGCAAAATGAAGATAGCAGTCTTTCTAGAAATGGCATTCATCTGCTTTTCTGCCTGAGAGGAATCAATAGAATTCATAAGTTGCCAGAATGCCCTAGAGTTCTTATTTCTCAGAGATAGCAGAAGCGCTTCTGCATCTTCCTGGAATCTCCTGGCCCTAGTATAAGGCCTTCGATAAGTTTGACATAGGCGCCTAGGCTGCAAGCTGACAACCTCTGGAATTATATCTGGGCAAGATCTCAATAATCTCAGTTCTTTTCTGATGAGTCATTATTTTTTAGCAGCAAGTACTTTGTCGTAGGCGTGCATGGGCTTAACATCTATCTTGCCCACCCCCTTCCGTTGATACTCGCCAAGGGTCGGATCAGGTTCTCCACAAACTCCTCAAAGTTTGCCGGGCACAGTGCCCAAAACTTCCATTCTTATGTTGAGTTCTCTAAAAAGATCTCTAGGGAACCATTCACTCTATTAGCTAAGACTTAATTTCAGTATAAACGAGTGTCAGAGGGATTGGCGGTTAAATTAATCAGATTCAAATGAGCCACTCTGAAACGGGAATGAATCTTAGAGAAAGTAGCTACCAGCCTGTAATGATCACTCAATGGAGATTGGGAGCTTGTGAGTAGATTACATTTCTCAAACAACCAATCTGTCACAAATATATAATCAATGGTTGACCACGAGCAGCCATTTGACCATGTCGGGTTGCATGGAATGTCTCCCTGCACTTCACTATTAAGGCCTTGCAAGCCAATTCTGCCTAGACATTTCATCAATTTTACCCCATTCTGGATTTTACTATCACTTATAGGTGCTCCTGAGGTAACCCTGCCGCCCTCCGGAATCATGCAATTTGAGTTCAGATCTCCGGCCACTATTATTTGTCCCTCCTGATTCGGTGAACACCACCCATTTATTACAGAGGATGGATGTTGCAAAAAGCAGGATAAGGTTCTTCTTGTGCCAATAGACATTAAGAATCAATAAATGAATGGATCACTCATCGACCAACTCCACGTGGGTTTGTAGAATACCACAAAAGTCATTGACTATATCAATCACCCTGATCCCATCCTCAGAACACACCATGGTCAAAAGGCTTCCATATGGTCTACCACAATTGCCTCTTTTAGCAGGTTGTTGACTAATCACACCATCCATAACCGGAGGTGACAGTAACCAGGTTTCCTGCAAGCAGACAACCCTTGTGCTATAAATAACTGCCCTATTTCCTGGTTATAAAGAATGCCTCCATGGCCACGAGTGTTCCATGATAGTATGGAAATGGTATCAGCGGTATCTGTCTTATTATATAAACCTATTGGTGGTTAATGCTGGATGTTGTTGAGCAGGCAAGACCAATCATTTCAATTTTCTGAGTCCTTCATGTTTGTTTTTGGAACACTAATCTTCCTTTTAGTTGCTCATCTGGACTCATAGGCATCTGACCACACTCTGCTGTTGAGTCGACCACTATTTCATTCACATCAAACCCGAAAATTGTAATGGCTTCTCTTTCATGCATCACCAGCTCGGAGATCAACGTCGAGTTGAAGTAAACCACTGAGCAGTCTATGGGCTGTCTCTCAGGAAAGTGGACTCTTTTAATGTCAGAGGTAGAAATTCCCTTTAAGTTTACAACTTCCAAGAGCAATCGTAAAACATTGAAGCGATTTAAGTTGATTGCCATATTTTCTGGGATAACACTTTCAAACAATACAGCCGTGCCCTTAATTACTGGTGGTTGAGATTGTGTATGTTTCAATCCGATAGATCTCGGAATGTTATTTAAGCTCACCCCAAACAGAGCCCTTGTAACCTTCTTCCACCCATTTACTCTCCCATCTTGTTTAACTTCCCCTGATTGTTGCCAGTGACTGGGGAAGGACTTGCCCGCCCAGTGGGCTCTGTGGTCACCCACATTTCCATCCCGGGCCGAACAATGTGGTGTATTTCTTCGGGGGTTGCCGCCACTCCCTGCAGCCTACCAGATATTTGGCTGCCATCCCCCACGCTAGGTTGAGGAATGCTAGATGTCAGGTCAACAGCAACAGGCACATCATTGGGCGTTGCTACTAGTACAATCTGAGTGTCCGATTTGAGTGTCTCCAACTCAGTGTTCACGATCAACTGGGCAAATAAGGACCTAAGGAAGAAATCCAATGCTTGAGAATGCAAGTTAACTGCAGGTCACTTTTTTGACTTCTTCTTGATCCCGTCTTTTCTTTTCCAGGCTTTCCTACCAGGTGATTTAATGACCATTGTCGGGGTGATTCTCTCGGGGGCGGTAGAGCCATCCACAGGCCTCCGGGCTGGGGAGGTCCCAACTCCTCCCGTGTACGCAAAAGGAGTATGAGACACACACAAGAGGCAAGGTGGTTCTGCTGTTTAACGGCAGGGATGGGACTGGAATCGTACGCGTCCGATGAGACTCTCAATCTTAGTGGGGCTCGCAGGCCCTTTTTACGGCAGTATGACGTGCTACTCGCGTCACCTGGGAAAGTTAGCACAAAACCTATTGTCACTCAGGAGTGGTTCCCCGAGTGGTTGGGTTAGTATAGGTAACATATGGAAAGAAATATTAGTGGATGAGGATGGGTCAGGTGGTACACTTGGGTCGTCTCTTGCATTTGTTACTTTAGAATTGTTACAGGGGGACCCTTGGTGATTGGTTAAGGGTAATGGCATCAGTAATAAGCCCCCTTGGATTCTGATTGGTTCTCCTGCGAGCCCCCAAGCCTGGGACCATCATCGTTCCCAGCTTGCGGTGCACCTGTCATTAGCAACAATGTGCAACTATGTGTTTTGTGCAGGAAATAGACAGGTCTGCTCATGGCTTGTGAGCGGGTCTTTCCCATCGCTGTAGGTGTCCATCTTGCCGCTTCGTTGTTGCAACCGGTGTCCCAGACGTGGGACCCTGGCAACTGTCTGTCTCGTGAGCTTGGCACTTTGTCAGTTCGGCTTGGTCACATGTGGAGAGACCATAGCTGGAGCAGAATTATGAGCATTAGATTTGTATTTCGTTTCTGTGGGCTTGGCATTTTAGAGGTATAACATTGGCGCTGGGCTTGCGGCATGCAGGTTGCAACATTGTGGCCTTGGCTGTGAGCTCTCGCTTGGGACTTGTTTTGCATGGTCAGCACTTGTACTCTTGTTCTGGGAGGATTTTCATTGCTAGGCTCCTGCCTGGCGACTCTTGCTTACAGCCTACTCGGGCCTAGTTCATGGGTGGCGGTACATAATCCATAGTAGGGAGGTCGCGGGACGACAGGGTGTCACAAGCAGCATTTGATATACATGATGGTGTCGTCATAGGGGTGGGTGGCGGGAGAAGCCTCAGCAAGCATATACACAAGCTCTTCAGGCGTCTTGCGTTTCTGCGGTGCTGTAAAAAGGCCTATGTGAAAAAATACCAACGATGCACGTCAGTGGGTGTGTCAGTCACCTACGTCGTAGCACTGTGTATGTTCTTCGTGTAGGTTGGTGTGTGAGTGACCAGTGTGCATGGCAGCACGTGTGTTCTTGGCAGTTGGCTATGTCGTTATGGCATCTCTAATGATGTGGAAACTTGTGGCTGTTTTCCTAGTCAAGCTCATCCATGTCGCAGGCGTCGGCTTGAGCCGGGCGGGCTGGTGCCGGGCGTGCTGGTGGGCATACTCCTCTTATGTGTAAGTTTCTGAACCAGGGTATTTTGTCATCTGGTAAGTAGACGAACTCGTCTCGTGGGGGGTGCCTGGGTCATGATCCTCTAGACCATGGACTGGATGAGATTGGGGGGAGGGTATTTTCCCATTCTCCCACTTCACCATCCTTTTTTAGGTTCTGAATCCATGCCAGTCCCTGGTAACCCGGTGACTGCTTGAAGGGCTCCATTTCCTGTGACGGGAGTCCCTTCCCTATGGGGGTCCGTAAATAGTTGTACTTCAGGAGGTGACTGTTTCCCCTTCTCTTCTTGGCTAGTTGCATTCTTATTAATGCCCATATGTACCAAGTCACACATTATAATGCTGTCCATTGACTTGATCCCACTAGGGGGCTTAGGCCGAGTTCGATTTGCCAGCTTCACCCCCTCGCTGGGCGGATCGACATGCAGATATTTAGTTCTGCACAGAGGTTTGCTTACATCCAAGATGTCAAGGACTTTAGTATTTCGATTAGGGTTAGGACAGCCACCCTGCTGTGTGATTGACAGCCTAGACTGTGCAGGAATGGGAGAAACCTGCTTAAAAGGTGAGGGTTTTGGGACTAGAGGCAGAGTCAACCACTGGGAGAAACACCCGACGAAGAAACCATGAACTAAGCTTGCTGCATCCTCCTGGACCTGTGAAATTGCCTGTTGAAGCCCTGCTACTGTTCTGAAACTCCTTTTTCTGATCGACAAGAGAAGCTCCGGAAGGGATGACTTCTTCCCTTTGGTTAGTGGGGCCAACTAACCCCGAGATGGACTCCACTGCACCATCTTCCTTGATTGGCTGCACTTTTTCGCTGCTGCAAGAACCGAGTGCCAGGGGTCGAGAAATCCGTAGTCGCGTACAACGTCTGAAGTCCCGCCAGAAGCTCCAGGAGTCTCCTAAGGACCCTCCAGAAGCAGGACGACCAGAGGTCGAGTCCCCTCACCAGAGTGCAGGACCCCAGGAGTGAAGGAAGCCCAAGATCCGTGGTGGTGCTGTTTACTGAGCGTTGAAACCACAAAGTGCTGCTGATCCGAAAAGAGCCGGTAGCTGCTGACGACCTCCAAACTGCTGCCGCAGGAGCCCTCCAGACGTCGTCCCTCTTGTCCCCACGACTAAGGCTCAGGAACCCAGGGTCTGCACTGCTGCAAAAGGACAGAATCCAGCTGGATCACTTTTCTTCAAACCAGATGTACTTTTTAGACTTGGGGTACTTACCTCAGTGTCTTTTGAGCTGTGCTTTTCTCAGTTGAGACTTGCAGTGGCTTACCTTAGAGTTGATTCCAACTCTGCTTTTCACAGGCTTAACAGCTTGTGACCCAACAAGTGATTTCTACAGAATTCTCTGACTTTGTGCAAGACTGTTTTTATCTAAGAAGTGCCTCAGCTCCTTAGGCTGTGCTCAAATTGACTTTGGCTGTCCTGGCTCCCTGCAGACTCTTCTAATCCATTGACTTTGATATTTCTGTCCTTCATAGGTGGTAGCTTGGTTAGACTGTTATTGCTGGGAAAGGCGTGGCTAGACTTCATTGGAAGATTTAAGTCTACCCACTTGCCCTGAGAACCTGTTTTTTTTTTATTTTTTTATTTGAATTTATTAAGATTTAGAAAACATAGAGAATGGCATTACAGAGCAATGTTCAAATTCAAATACAATGAATTACATATACTTAAAGCGTTTCTGCCTCCTCAAAAAAACAACCACAAAAAAACCCCCACAAAAAGCCAAGAAGTAACAAGAGGAGGTGAGCTGCAAGGCCCTTGATTCTATGTTTTCCTTCATCGCAATGCTCAAACCCAAAGAGAATCATAAAGGGATCTGCAGACCTCTGTATCCCGTCCACCCCCTTGACCCATCCCAGGACTTCATCACAATAAACCTTGATCCTGGGGCAGCCCCACCACATGTGCCAGTAATCAGCTATCCCTCCACATTTTCGCCAGAAAAGTGTACTTAGCGACTGAAACATTCTAGAGAGCCTAAGGGGGTCATATTGCCACCTGTGTAGCAATTTGATCGCATGAAGTTTGTATTAGCTGGATATTGAGACCCGAGGGGCGGTCGTACACAATCTCCCCCACATGATCGGATCAACTTCTTCCCCAAGATCTTTCTCCCATCTGTCCTTTAAGAGCAACGTGGAGCCCTTCCCTGCTTCGATCAGCTCTCTGTGCATGGCGGATACTAAACCTTTCATTTCTGTTCTGGAGGTAAGGGGGTAAGGTCTCTACCTGCTTTGTTTTTCCATTCTTCCCTTGTCAGGACTCCTTTTATTTGCAAAAACTGGAAAACCGGTAGGGGGCCCAACCTGAGATTCTCGTTCAGATCCGGAATTGTAATAAAGGACCCATCCTTCCAGAGCTGACCTACCCTCTCCAGGCCTGCTTCGAACCACGACTGGAATCTATCCAAATTTGGAATGCCTTCCCTGATACCGGGGGCCCATAGATGACTTAGGGGGGACGACCTTTCGCATGTCACCCTTCTCCCTCCATATTTCCTAGATGGTTCCCAGTATCGGATGGTCTCTTAACCTCCTCAACATTTTATCTCTAGGAACCCATAGCCACTCGGAAACCGTTGCTAGGGCTAAATAATGATTATCCATTGCGACCCATTGAGGCTCCTTATGATTACGCAGATGGGGAATCAGAATATGTAGTTGGGCAGCCTCTGAATATTTCTTCAGATCTGGCAGCCCCATCCCTCTTTTTTGTTTGGGTAATGCCAGGGTGTCATAGGCTATTCTCGCCTTTTTTCCCTGCCAGAAGAACCTCACAATTGCCTGTTTAACCTCATCAAAGAAAAGTTTCGGCATACGTATGGGAAGCATCTGAAAGGGGTAGAGGAACCGGGGAAGGCACACCATTTTGAACGCATTAAGCCTACCAAACCACAAGATTGTCATCTATCCCCACTTGGTAAGATCTGCATGAAGCTTTAGGAGGAGGGGTGGAAAATTAGCTTCATAGAGTTTGTTAACGTCCCTCATGACCTGTATGCCTAGATATTTAAACTGTACATTCTCCAGGATAAGACCAACCGGAGAGAGTCGTTCCAAATCTGCTTGTGCAGTCTCATACAGGGGGAAAAAGATTGATTTGGCCTCATTGATTTTGAAGCCCGAGAGAGTACCATTCTCCTTGATTATTTGGATTGCTCTAGGGATGGAGGATGTGGGGTTTGAGATGTGTAAGAGTAGGTCATTTGCACGCAAAGCCACCTTATATCCTATAGTTCCCAGTCGTAGTCCTTTGACCAAAGGGTCATCTCTCAACCTCTGGGCCAAGGGTTCCAATGAAAGCACAAAGAGTATTGCGGAGAGAGGGCATCCCTGTCGTGTTCCTCTACCTAACTCAAACCAGCGGGAGTAGTCCCCGTTCACGAAGACCGAGGCTTTTGGGTGATGTATATACTGCTTGAATTCCACTTCTGAATTTTGGGCCTATTCCCACTTTGTGGAGGACTGCCATCAGAAAGCCCCATTCGACCCTATCGAAGGCCTTCTCAGCATCGACTGATCGGAGAGCAGGGTCATTGATCATGGTCGGAAATGCGTTAATTAAGTGTAGGGTCTTTCTCATAGTATCGGCCCCCTATCTACCCATTATAAAACAGACTTGGTCTGCGTGTACTAAACGTGGCATGAACGTCTCTAGTCGGCCTGCAAGGATTCTAGTGTAAATTTTGGCATCCACGTTTAACAATGATATGGGGAGATACACGACGCACTGCTTAGGGTCTCGACCCTCTTTGGGGATTACCGAAACTAGGGCTCGAACAAAGGAGTCCGGGGCCTTTCCAGTGTCCAGAATCTCATTGAAGAGCTCTGTTTTGAAAGGGAGGATGGGGGAGAGGAATGATTTATATAATCCGGCAGTATAGGCGTCTTCTCCGGGGGCTTTACCTAGTGACAATCGCATTTTTAATTTATTCTCCAGTTATCGGCCCATCTAATAGATGGGATTCCTCACATGATAGCTGCAGCATTTTTACCAGAGACAAATATTTGCCGGTCTCCAATTCACCAGGTTTAGCCTCTGATCTATATAAAGCTTCATAGAATGAGGCAAAGGTTTCATGGATATACGCATTTGTTACAATCTGGGAGGTTTCTCGGTTTTCTATTTCCACAACCTTTCGCTCGATGCATTGGTCACATAATCTGGCTGCCAGCAGAGCATCTGCCTTATCCCCTTTCGCATAGAACTTTTGTTTCAAAAGCTGTAATTTACGGACTAATATTCTGTGTTGCAGCATGCAGAGATCTTCCCTTTTTCTTTTTGCCTCAAGATCTTATCCGCTTTCCCACTCTAATCGTTCCTGACCTCCTCATCTAAGCGATAAATCTCCTTCCTGAGCTTGTTTTCAATCAAGCTTGTTTCCCTCTTCATCCGCGCTCCCTCTCTAATCAGGATACCACGCCAGGTGGCCTTCCCACACTGTTAATTTGGAAACCTCCCCGGTGTAATTCATCTGGATATATTCCATAATCTCAGCATTAAAAACTGGGTTTTTGCAGAGAGTTTCATTACATCACCACCGGCTCCCCTTCCTAGGCAAGATATCCCAATTAATGTCGACTGTGACCATGTCATGGTCTGACCAGGTGATGGGAACAATATCCGATCTTGTGGCAGCAATATATACCTCCTCCGTTAAATACACATAGTCAATTCTAGTAAAGGTATTATGTGGGGCAGAGTAAAAGCTGTACCCCTGTTTGTCCGGGGGAGTTGCCGCCATGCATCTCTCAAACCATATATGTTAAGCATATTTGCCATTTCAGTGCGCCCCCCCTCCAGTGGGTCTTTTGCATCTGGATTACCAGCCTTCCTGTCCAAGTTGGGGTCAGCCAAAATCGTGGCAAATGTAATGTTCGCCTTTCCTACATTACCTGCTACGAGCAGAGCGCGCCCTTCAACATCTGCCCATGTCTTGGTGGTCATAAAGCCCAGTACCTTTTTTATGAGTATCCCCACTCCCCCCCTCTTCAGGGGTCCGGAGCCCCAAAATTCAGAACCCGCCCATGCTCCCAATAGCTTCCGTTCCTCCCCTCTAGAATATTTTGTTTCCTGCAAGAGAAGGACATCTAATTTTGCCCTACGGAATTCCCGATTTACCAAAGATTTCTTAGTTGGGTAATTGAGACCCTTAACATGAAGTGTCCCCACCCTGAGTAGGCCTTCCACCTGTTGGCCTATATCAACCGCCATCTGTAATCACCCTTGTCAAAAGCCCATTTAGCAAATATTGGCTACCTAGCAAACTGTAGATCAACCGCGCATGCACCATTTCAAGTTTTATTGAGGATTCTGTCCCGGACCCCCGTCCCCCCCTCCCTGTCCCCCATTCCCAATTGGTGGCATCCGACCGAGATCATTTGTAAACGTTGATCTGATATCGGACCACCAGCGGAGACCGTTACCTCACAGTCCTTTTTCAAATAACATTCACAATAGCATATGAGCCCCCACTCCATAACTCCCCACGCCCCAAGTCAAAACACAAACTCTTTTAGGAGAAGATTCAAAAATCCTGTGTCGCGCCGCAGCATGCCCCTAACAGCGCGTGCCCTTTCCCCTCCTGGAGGAGCATTGAGTAAATAAGGATTCCTGTGTTCCCGTACCCGGGGTGGCCCGGTTTGCAGAGGGGTTGTCACGCCGTCCACAGTCTCAGCTCAGTGATGAATTTCAAGAGTTCCCTTCAGACGACTGTTACAGTCATTTATTTTCCTCAGGTGTTACGTTGCTTCTCCTGTATTTCCTTGATCCCTTAACTCGTCGCCCTCTTGGCCCTTGGAGTTCCTATTGTCTCTCGCTCTGTCCAGCTTCTTCCTGGTCTCCACCTTCTCCGTACGTTTCTTAGCAGTTCGGAGATGCAGGTGCGGATCTCCCTTTCAGATCTCAGTCGTAGTCTCCTGCCTTCATGTTCGAAAGAGAGGGAGAAGGGATATCCGCATCTATATCGGGTCCTACGTTCCTTGAGCCATTTCGTAAGGGAGCCACACATACACCTCAAGGCCAGGGTCAGGGATGATAGATCCTGGAAGATAGTAATCTGCGCCCCCCCCCTCCGGTCTTTGCCTTCTCCAGAATCCTGGCCTTATCTTGGTACCTATGGAACCGGGCTAACACTGATCTCGGTCCACCTGTTGGACCGCCAGCTCTATGTATTCTTTCCGTTTAGGGTTCATCAATCTCCTCAAATGCATCCAGCAACTTTATTATTTCGTGGATTGTCTTCCTTAGGTCCCCTTCTGTTTAACCCTCGTGTTCCGGGATGCAAAAGAAGTGCAGGTTATTTCTCCTTTCGCGATTTTCGAAATCGTCCATTTTGAGTCAAAACTCGCCTTCATACCCAAACGAGCCCCCAGATTCGCCCGAACTCCAATACATAGCAAACTCCGCAGGTAGTAGGGGTATAGTGTCCTCCTGTATAAAATGCAGCTTACAAAGCGAGAGAACACGACCCTCAAACCACGGGAAGCCTGGGCCAGAGAGCTGGGATTGGAAATCACTGATGGCATATGGTACAACATGTGCGCGCACACGCGCAGAGTCTCCCTAAGTGCTAGATTCCGCTGCATACAATATAAATTACTCAATAGACTTTAATACACACCGCTCAGAGTAGCAAACTTCACATGCTCCCCTACCCACAAGTGCCCGAAATGCAACTCTGAAGAGGCAGATCATATGCACATGTTTTCGTCCTGTACTGCGCTGAGGGCGTTCTGGCTGGAAGTAACGAGAGCGCTCACAGAGATAATTGGGTCCCCAGTAGACCTCGACCCACTGGCCCTGTTGTTTGGAGTATGGTCTGGAGAAAATGCAAAAAAAAATGTCTAAATTCTTAAATGTGTGTGCTATTGTTGCTAAAAGATGTATCTTGCAAGGTTGGAAACGCCGCTCTCCCCCCACCTTTGGAATGTGGTTGAAGGCCCTCACCTGGGTACACACCTGTGAGGAGGAGTATATCGGATCCTTGCCCATGCCATCCCGTCCAAAGAATGTGTGGACGGAATTCTGCACATATCTGAACAATAAAGACGAGGTTGAGTGGGGCCCCGCCCCCCGCCGGATCAGCCTGACACACTACCATGAAGACTAAACATCTTGCCTCCTCTCGAGTTGTCAATACCCCCCCCCACTCTGGAGCCATCTCAAAATGTATGATATAATTTCCAACTGTGCTGTTGTGATTTTTGTGTATCTCTGTGAAAATGTGCTATTCCTGTCTTAACTTTCTGCCAATAAACAAAAGGTTAAAAAAAAAACTCTTCCTCCCTCTGCTCAATCTCCCTTATCCGAAGGTCCATCTGAGTTTCGAGGGTATCTATGGAGGCTTGATTGTATTCCACGCCCTGAAGTCTCTCTTCGATCTTATCCATTTGTTGTGTAATCTTATCTATCTTCCCACCAATATTGGCTCCCATGCTTTTTTATCTCACTCAAGAGGGCAGCAATGTCTCCTTTAATCGCTGCTGCTTCAATCCCGGAGGCTACCATGACCGGTGTCTCAACACTGTCATGACAGGGGGAGGCGGAGAGTAGGCGAACCTAGCTAGTCTCAGTTTAACGTCCATACAATTCAATATGGTTCTGGTTCGTCTCCGTCCAGTTGATTATCCACTTGCTGGGGGAGAGCAGGTGGGTCCCACTACAGTCTATTGACCGTAGGAGGGCACACCCCCCGTTTTCGGGGGCCCAACCCTTCAGAAGAGAGGTGAGTTTGCTATGTTCAGACCGGATGATGAACGTAGGCTCAGCGAGGTCTCGAAGACAGCAACTTTGTCAAGGGCGGGGCCCGTGCGTGTTCATTGCGGGTCTCATGTTCTGTTGTAGGCACACTGCCCAGTGCGCGCCGGCCAGCGTCCCCTGGAGATGCCTCCCTGGTTGAAGAGGGGTAGGCTCACTGGCGGAACGGTTCTCTTTCTGCATGACATTATGTGGGTTTCAGCTACCCACCTTGGCCTGAGGGGCGAGATTTTCGGTTCGCTGTTGTGACCCTATGTGCAGCAAAGAATATGTAAACCTGTGGGTTTTACAGTGGTTCCAGGGGTCCATATTATCGTGTATTACACGTTGGTCAAACTGCCCTTGCTTGTAGTTTGCTTTGTGTCGTGGTATTTAATCTGGATGTACAGATTATATATTCAGACCCTATTAGTCAATCTCAGGTTCCAAGATGCCAAGTTCACTAAGGAGCCTTTAAT
Source organism: Ambystoma mexicanum (assembly GCF_040938575.1). Classification (NCBI taxonomy): domain Eukaryota; kingdom Metazoa; phylum Chordata; class Amphibia; order Caudata; family Ambystomatidae; genus Ambystoma; species Ambystoma mexicanum. The sequence goes on from NC_090923.1 coordinate 365,744,523, forward strand.
ACAGAACCCCCTTCTCTAAACCCTTCAAGTAATCAGGACACCGGTGCAAATAGGGTGCGCGCTGACGTGATTCTGAAAGAAGAACAGATTTATACTCAGATCTCTCTCATCTGTCAGATATTCTGCTGAGAGGGGAGAAGTATTTCATGGACGCAATTACCGAGTTGCAAGTCTTTATATGAGTTCAGATTGCATGGCACGGCTCACTTTTCAGTAATCTAAAGGAGTCCAACCAGATGGCTTCAGTGTGATTCCAGGATTTCGTGTTCTGGCGAGTCAGACCTTTCTCATCACAGACCTGCTTGCCAGGCACCCTGTCGTTTCTCCCAAGTATATGAGGAAGAGAAATTAATCTGGACTTGGATGGCTCGCGTGGGGAGCAGCTCCTGTGCAGTCAGTCTGCTTCCTGATTCAGGGCATCTACAGCACGTGTAACGGGACTATCACAGCACAGTCTCTCAGCGGGTCCAGTAGACGCTGTGAGCAAGTCAGGGTGCTTAGGTTTCACTTTCACATGCTTGTCCCTAGGAGGCCACTCCCACAACTCCGTTCACTGCAGTGTGACATCTAGTCACTTGCCGCCCATGTGTTACGTCGGGTCACCAGTGCTGCAGCAACCTCGCTTGCCCTATACCAGTATTCTGCCACCTGTAAGCCCATGCTCCGTGAAGGAGGTAGTGGGCATATGAAGTCTGCCATATTGTGGCCGTGGGGGGTTCCAGGAGTGGGGGCTCGAGCCACATATAGGACCTCCGAGGGCAGAGCTCACACAGAGGTGAGGAGCATCCGTGCGCCCCCTGGTGGCCAGTCCTGAGAACCTGTTGAACCTTTTTCCTTCCTTTAACCTTTCCTTTCTGCAACCTCGGAATCTGCAAAGTATAACTAGTGATATATGAATGCCATTACTGTCCTTGTGAATGAAGTCACGTCCGGGTGTAGGAAGTGTGTGAAAAGCATATCCAAAGAGTATCCACTAATTGATTCTGGAAAAGTACTTTTAAAGTATATTTGATTGCTACATATCTTGCCCTTTTTAAAGAACAATTTATAACTGAAGCCTTGAGTATAAGTGTTACTTGGCTACTTGCAATACTGAATTTCAATGCTACAGCTCTACAGCTCACATGTACCCCACTTGAGATAGGCCTGGCTGCTCAGTCACACTACCAACTTGTGTAGTACGGACCTCTACCAAAAGGTGGGTTACATAATACCAAACAGATAAGTGTTGTGTAGTCTCACACAGTGTTACTACACCAATTCTTACCTAACACTGTTGGCAGTGGTGGGATTGGCGTAGTGTGGTTACATTGACTATTTGCTGTACTTGTGCCCAACTAAACGAGCCACAAGGCTAAGCTCCACCAATAAGTGAAGCAATTGTAACATGCCAACTATGGATAACTTTAATGAGGCAGACCTGATTGTCCTAACAGTAGAACAACTGAAAGATATGTGCAAAACAAGGGGTCTGACTCTGAAAGGAAAAAATTGAATTGATTGTAAGATTGCTAAATCACCAACGTTTGGGTAGTAGGCCTGTAACCCCTACTCACCCAAGTAATGTGGAAGATAATGATGAGGATGTTAGTTTGGAATCAAAATCCAAGCAAGAGAAGAGGTAGAGGAGTCTCCAGAAGGGAGATCCCTTCTTCAACAGCCTGCCACTGTCACTTCCCAAATGTGGCCCCACAAGGTCCAAATCTAAGCCCAAAATATATTTTTCTCTTGAAACACTAAGATAAGAGTTGGAGGTCAAGAAACTAAATGTCCAGACTGAAAACAAACATCAATAGGTGAAACTAAGAGAAAGGGAGGTGCAGCATGAAATGGAAATGAAAAAGATGTCCCTTGATTCTGCTTCCCTTTCAGGGTCCTCTAGGTCTGCTAGTCTCAAGAGGCTTTGCCTTCCCAAAGAAGCAGTGAGTATGTATGAACCTAAACTTGATGTATTAGATTGGCTGGGTACGTTTAAATACACCTATGTCCTTCAAGGAATATGTGGGAATGATTTCATTCCATGGCTCGTGTCTAGTCTCCCCCTGAATGGCTGTGATGTTGTGACGGAATTGGGTACCAGTGAGAGAAAGAATTATGAATCAGTGAAACTGGCATTAATAGCCAGGTTTGGGAAAACTCCTTCCCAGTACCCTAAGAGGCTTTGGACCCTCCAAAAGACTGATGGAACCCCTTGGGCTACCTGGGAATGTGAATGTTTGGAAAACAAACTTAGATGGTTGTGTTAAGTGGTACACCTTTGAAGGAATGAGAAATATTTTTTTTACCAGAGTCTATTTTTGATGCCTGCTCTCCTGAGCTGAGACAGCACTTGTCTGGCTCAATAGGAATTGATCCTTCAAAGCTAGCACAAGCTGCTGACTTATGGGTAGCCAACATGGCCACTCAGAAGGACTCTGGAGCGACACACAAGGAAGAAGGGAAGCAGCAAAAGAAAGAGGGTAAAGAGAATTCCAATTCCAACCATCCAAAAGAGTGTCACAAACATAGCAAGGGTAAATTCCATGGGAAACCTGGTATGTCTAGTGAACCCTCTGGTGCGAAACCAGAGGGAGGTCAACAGAAACCCCCATTTCAGAGAACAATTGGGAAATGTTGTGTATGTGGGTTTGTAGACCATGTGAAATGGGATCTCAGATGTAAGGATAAACCTTCAGGGATCCACACTGCCTCCTTAGACTTCATCCCAGAGGGAGAAGCACAAATGGCAAGTGCACACTTTCAACTACTGGCTGAAGACCCCATTGGAGTTCAAGCCAGTGTATCTTTAGTGTCCCTGGGTCTGTGGGAACAACAGAATGTGGATGTGCACAACTCCATTCCAGATAACACAAAAGACTATTATAAGACAATGTTCTTGTAAATGGTAAGGAAATCCCTGCCTCCAGAGACACTGGGGCAAGCATTACAGTGGTGGATGAAAGTTTTTTGAAACCCGTGAATATAGCTAAGGCACCCAAAGTTCAAGTCCCACTAAATTTGCAGGAGGCCCTATCCAAACGGTTCCTATTCTGCGAGCTCTCACCCAGTGCAATAATAAGACTGTTAGAATTCCTGTTAGTGTACAGAATAAAGTGCCAGGGAGAGTCCTGTTGGGGAATGATTTGAAAACTCTTGGAGTTCTATCTAGTACCCCCAGGCCTCCCAGCAAAAAGAAGCAGGATAAAACAAGATTGGCCAGAGAGGCAACTTTGAGAGACTCTCAGTTGAAGGTTCAGCAGATTCCCAATACAGTCCACAAGAAGGCCACCCTTCTCTTCCCAAGAAAAAGAAAGATACAAAGGAGAAATCCAAGATCTCTGATAAACAAGAAAGTTCTCAAACCTAAACCTGTTCCTAGGACAAAGACATCCCTAAGAGGACTGCCCCAGGTCACCCCAGGGACCCCTTCCCCAGCTGAGGCTGAGTGGGAGGACCAACCAAACTCTGTGGAGACAGCTACTGGTAACACAGAGCTGGAAGAAAACCTTCCCTGTGTATGAGATCTGGATCCTAGAGACCATCATGAGCTGCAGACTTTACTTGCAGAAGGTGGACCCTCTAGGGTAGCCTTCAGCAGAGGACAAAGAGAGTGTCCCCCTCTAGAAGGTCTGCGCCAGCAGACAGCTTCCCAGCTGGAAGGACAAGAGCCAGGAAATCATAGGCTTTACTGTAAAGATGGCCTCCTCTACAGTGAACCTACCGACTCTACCCCAGGGGACTTTAGGAGACTGGTAGCACCCCAGGAGGTGAGACAACAGTTCCTACAGTAAGCACATGTGATTCCTTTGGCTGGCCACTTCAGTTTCAATAGGACCAAGGAGGGGCTATTTCTGTACTTCTACTCACCCAAGATGGGGGCTGATGTAGATATATTCTGCAGGAGCTGCTACACTTGTCAGACTTCTGCCAAGAGTGAGTCCAAGAATGTGACACCTTTAGTGCCCCTCCCTGTGGTGGGAGTCCCTTTTGAAAAGTGGGGATTGACATTTCTGGTCCCCTAGAATTTCCAACTTCCTTGGGCAATCCATTTACATTGGTTGAAGTGGACCATGCTACCAGGTATCCTGAGGCCATACCTATGAGAACTGTTACTGCTCAGACAGTGGCTAAGGCCCTCCTTGGTATCTTTACTAGGGTAGGTTTCCCAAAGGAAGTCATCTCTGGCAAGGGATCAAACTTTATGTCCCACTACATGCAGACCATGTGGAAGAACTGTGGAGTGACTTACAAGTTCTCAACAGCCTACCATCCCCAAAGCAATGGGTTGTGGGAGAGGTTTAACCATACCATGAAGAGCATGATAGGTGCTTTAGAGGAACCCCTTAGAAGAAAGTGGCACCTTCTACTGCCATGCCTTCTCTTTGCTTATAGAGAAGTCCCTCAAGCAGGGGTTGGGTCAGCCCCTTTGAACTTCTTTATGGTCATCCAGTCAGAGGCCCTCTGGCCCTGATCAAGGAAGGGTTGGAGAGTGTTCCTTCTCTACAGCCAATGAGAGTCATTGACTATGTCTATCTCTACCTCTACCTATGGTGTTCTCCAGGCGTCCAACCTCTCTCCCTGGCTTTTCAACCAATACCTGGCACTTCTTGGCCACCGCATTGCCTCTCTCTGCCCCAACTTCCAGTGCTATGCGGATGACACCCAGCTCATTTTCAGGCTACCCTCAGCCACCTCTTCTCCCTCTCTCATCTCTGACTGTCTGTCCGCCATCCAGGAGTAGTGTGCCGCCAATGACCTCTGCCTTAATGCCAGTAAGAACGACATGCTCCTCATCGGCACACCCACACCATCCTTTCCTGTCACTCTCTGGCCGGCCTCTCTTGGTCCTCTTCCTGCTCCCACCTGTGAGGCTAAAAACCTCAGAGTCATCTTGGACTCCACACTCTCCTTCTCTCCTCACATCTCCGATGTCTCCAAGAAGTCACACTACCAGCTGCACCTCCTCAGAGGTATTTTTCCTTTCCTCTCCTTCCCCCAGTAGCTCACTGTCTCCAGAGCTCTATTGTTCTTCTTTTTTAATATGCAAGAGGAATTGGGAGCTTCCAATAACCCAGACAAAACAATGTCCAGATGGGATAGATACTCAAGGGCAGATTTAAGAGTAAGTAAAGAAATGTGTTAGTGGTGCCCCCTTTGTATAGTCTAGCCAAGTAACTATACACATGATCAATCTCCATCGGTGAGTGAGATATTGTGTTAAGGATTCTAATCAGGCGTCACACACCAGGCCAGGACTATTGCCACTAGCCTAAAATGAGGGCGCACAATTAAAATACTTTTACTTTATTTCCTAAGAATTCAGATTACGCTGGCACCCAACCCGTCTTACACCCCCTGTTACAAATACTGCGGTCACAATGGACCATGAACCAGGCCGGTGGGTAGTAATACAATATTTATTTATTTTGAAAATCCAAATGAAATCCCACACATTTAATATTGGGCAGCAATCACCAATGGGGTGATAATTACACTGTAGAATGATGGAATACACTTAGTGTGACCTCCTAATATCACATACACAAAGCACAAATGAATAGGAGCAATATTGCTTTTTGGGTAGATAGCACCCCAGTTAAGATTTCCCCCTGCAACTCTCCCTCAACCCCAATTAACTGAATTTTGGTTGGATAGAAAGGAGTAGCAAGGAGTCAGATTTAGAAACCTTTGCAATTGCACAAAATAGCACTTGGAATTAGTAAATATTTGTTTTACATGTGGGTTGGTTCTTTGAGGTAAATATGAGTATAGCACTATCACAGATGTAAGAACACTAGCAGACTACAAGCCATGTCCTAACAACGAGCATACAATTCAGAAAATCAACTTGAAAGTGAAAAACACAGTGCAGCCAAATCACACGCATAGAAATTGCATTTGCTAATTTACACGGGTTTAACTGTCAAAACGGTTTGAGAAATGGGTGAAATAGACAAAATCGGAATGCAGTTGTTATGCTGAGTGACAGATGCACATCACAGGGATAATATGAAAGTGAATGAGTGACTCTAAATTAATGACAGGATGAGATTCTCAATGGGAAAGGAAATTCGGTTTTAAAAATGAAAGCAGATGACAGAGAAAATCGGTTTGGAAAGGAAAGGACAAGTATCACTTTTACTAGATTTTAGTGGCTAGAAAAGAGAAACGCCACCCGTGAATAGAAAGGTTAAGCTGCAGTTTTAACCCCTTCACGTGGTGTGCCTCTTTTAGGGAGAATTAATTTATTTAATCAAAATAGTACTATGGACTCACAAAAGGACAGAAATGAGTGGAAGAATGGTGCTAACACTTGAAGATCAGGGACAGGATGCACAGAGGATTCTGATAGTTTTCAGGATTTCTGCTAAGGCAGTTTAGGGATTTCTATGGGATTGGACCTAATACAATGTAACAGAGCAAAGGATGCAGTTTGTCGTTGTTGGGGAAGGGAAATACTCACAAGAAGCTCTTGAATGGGGTATTTTGGACAGCGTACCGAGTTTCTGGACTGCAAGGCAATATCTCGTCACTGGTTACAGCGGCGTGCTCTCCTGGAAGAAAACAGCTGGGCAAAGGTCTGGTCACGGCACAGCAGCACCTCAGCTGGATCGAGCGGGTAGCAGGGCAACCAGGTAGTACTGGATAATCCCAGTGAGGATTCAGCCACCTTTCCCCTTTCTCCCTGAGTTATTGGGATTTTAAGTGGGGGTTTTCCGGATTCAGTTGTCCTACCTGGATATGGTCAGCTATGCTCTGACCTGGCAGTGGAATCTGTAGTCTTGCAGAATGGATATGGAATATTTGGATCAGAATAGAGTGCCCTTTGTCTCTGTGAGCCTCTACCTTTTATAAGGCGGGTCCCATCACAGGATTTACTATAGGGCAAACCTAAGCTAGACCTTCCTCTAAGAATCGTATAGGTCAGCCTATGTATGTCACCTCCTGCCTAGAAGCAGATTGGACTGAAGGAGGGGACTCAGTTTTATGGGGTGTGTTTTTATGAGGTACAGAGCCACCCCACATCACTTTTGCCAAAATCAGTTATGACACAAAAATGCACCTTTTTACAGTTGTGGCAATTTTGAAAATCACATAGGCTGATTACATATTTCACACCGAGCATAGCATTCCAACTCCCAAGTTTGTATGACATTGTTTCGTCCTTCTAATAATCTTTCGCAATTTTTAGTGGAAACCGTTTCACCTACAATTCTACAATTTTATACATGTGTACATATTATAATAGAGCATGTTTGCATTAAATTTCACAGTTGCACCATGTATACTTTTCCCATGATTTACATTTTACTGCCGTTTGCGTCCCATTCATGCTATGGAAAGCTACAATATCTTGTTTTAATGCCACAAAAATTACATTTAAACTGTTAAACTTTTGCATTCCTGCTTTTTCCGATTGCAGAAATAAAAGTCTTAAAGTTTGTTAAATAAGAACAGTCTTTTGCCCCAGATGGGCCAGCTTTGTTTTCCAAATAAGGGCATTTATTTTCAACCCACAGCCAACTGACAGGCACTATCCCTGTGTTGCCATGGATTTGTCTTTGAAGCTCCTCAGTTTGAGTGGACGGCAGGTGCTGCTAAAATGTCACACCTATGTGTCCCAGAAATCCATTGTACCCGGCTGGAGCACTGCCACAGAGTCTGATGAGGGTGTGAGATGCTTCACCCTTGCCTATTCATATGCCCAAGATGCTGGTACTCTTGGGGGAGGTAGATCCTGTGGTCAGTCCTTTGAAGCCAGGGCCTGAAAAACCTGTCCTGCTGGTTTCACAGTAAATGTATTTATTTATGTATTTATTTATTTCCTGATCCGAAAGCAAGACTGTTGGAATTAAATAGCCTATATATGTTTTAAAACAAACCCCCATCCCATTTCTACGCAAGGACAGGGCCTTAATTCAACATTTCACTTTTAAGCAGATATTTTCTTGTTTGTAAAAATCATCATTTTACATGTGGTTAATTTTCCTTGGCTGTCACTTTACAGTGCAGCTTTTCCTGGTATCTTTATTCTTAGCATTTCCATGGCCATAGTCAATTTCTACTACACAGCAATCTGTTCAAAGCAAGGGTCCAATGAAACTGACATGAGCAAAGAGAGAGAGAGCTTCTTATGAAGGGTTTGTCTGTGTAATTTTGTCGCAAAAAGGAAAGCGTTTTGTGTACGGCTTGAAGTGAAGTTCTTTGTTATTTCACAGATCTTCCTGACACAGCCTGTCATTCAATGAGAAATGCCCCCTTTTTGCTGGAGCACAACCTGAATATGGAGGGACCTAGCTGGGTCTCACTGGATCAGAACTGTGTACTGTTGAACCGATGAAAGAGCATCAAGGTGCAGTCATTTTAAAAGGCAGAATATTTTCTCTTTCAGTGAAAGGTTTTGAGCTGGCAGCATAGCAACGCTGCCTTTGACTTCTTTTCTCTGGTGCAAATGAAGAAATTACTGTCAGCAATTCTCAGGGTGTTCCATGCTCCATCTTGCCCCATATGTTCTTGGCAAAGACAGTGCAGCCATTATTTCGGTGACTGCAAAATGCAGTTTTGGTGCAATGCAATGGTGCTCAACAGAGCCAGTGCAGCCATTCTGCTGGTACTGCTGAAAAATGATGTTTGGTGATGTAGGGGTGTTCTACTGGGTGGACAAATTTACCCCACAATTGCAACAAAAAATGTACACTGCTGGAGTAACCAAAGAGAACGAATGGATCGTACACCAAGTTCACAATGAAGGGCCTCTACAGGGACAGAAGAAGGGAGCCCCAATATGGATCTCAATAGTTTGCCTTCTAAATTTTGACCATTCCCTCCACTTTGTTGCCCCCTTTGTGACGCATAAATCTCCTGATTATGAGCCATTTCTTCATAGTTTTGGTGCACATGTAATTGCTATATTTTTGTGGTGACAACATATTACTAATAGGAACCCCAAGTTAGCGGTAGTTATCAACTATTTCCAGCACTTTTTTCTTCTAGTGCCAGGTAAAGTTGTATTTGGGTTTTCTTCTCTTACCAAATATCATCAACTTTGTTTTAATACTGTTAATACAAAGATCATTAGTATGGGCATAGGCCGCCAATGCATCCAATTATCTCTGTAGACCAATAGGAATGAGCCCGGCGAAAGCAAACAGCCAAGGTCGCAATGTTGCAAACCCACATTCCGAAAGCAGACCATCAAGGGCACGATGTTGCAACCTCGCACGCCGCACACCAACGTTAAAGTCACACCTGCAAATTAAACCAGGCACACAGTGGAAAAACAATATTAATTGTGCAGAATTTTGCCTCAAACACGGTCCCACCTCACGTGACCAAGCCGAACCTGACAGGATGCCAAGCCCTGGAGGAAGAAGGCATCTGGATCCCTCGTTACAAGACATAGGCAGATACAATTAAAAGGCTCAATGGACATCTGCGACAGTGGGAGTAGTCGGCCTTCCAGCTTATGAATAAGTCCTCATATTGTCTGCACGTACTCATAGTGAAACATTGTTGCAAATGACAGGTACACCGAGAGCTGGTAACAGCGATGGTCCCAGGCTGGGAATCTCGCGGGCGCACCAATCAGAACATGGGGCTCCTATCACTGACGCCATTAACATTAACCAATCATCAGGGGTCTTCATGTAACAATTCTCATGTATCTAATTGTAGGGACAACCCAGATATATCACCTGACTAACCCTTGTCCACTAATATTGTTCTCTATACGTATGCTATACTAACCCTACCACTCGAGCAACCAATTAAGAGTGGCAATAGGTTTTTTGCTAACTTTCCAAGGTGACGCAAGTAGCGCGTCATACTAAGGTAAAAAGGGCCTGCGAGCCCTATGATTGTGTGTGTGTCAGGACGGACGCGTACGCTCCTTGACCCATCCCTGCCGTTTTTGTCTAATAAACAGCAGAGTCACCTTGCTTCTTGTGTGTCTCTCATACTCTATCTCTTTTGGGATATACGGGAGGAGTTGGGGCCTCCCTGCCCGGAGGTCTGCGGACGGCCCGGCCGACCCCGGCAGAATTTCCCCCCCGACAAGTTGGAGGCACTGCTGAGATCTGTTTAAGATCCACCTTTTTATTTTTACTTTTTCCAGGCACTCCCGTTGCGAGGAGGCCCGGCGGCGCGGCCCCCTCTGCCGTTGCCCCCTTCTGAGGACTACAGGACCATCGCGGAGCTGCGAGAAGACCGGACAGCGCAATCCGGATATTGGCCCTCGGGAGCCGGTTGAGAAGTATCCCGCCCGCGGTTGGCGAGTGTCCAGACATGGTCCAGACGAGGGGAGGTGACGAGCCGCTTGGAGGGGTGCACGCGGTCGAGCGGCCCCGCATCAAGAGAACTTGGTGAGCATGCCACGCAGAACAAGCAATGTGAGATTGTGAGGGAGGGGGAAGGAATTAGATACGGGAGGCGGGAGGTGTTGCACAGGTGCGCGGCGAAGGTTTGACAATTTAGTGTTGGCAATGGAATGAATGGTAGCCGAACAAGTGCGAGAGCAGTCGGCTACTTTACGCAAGAGAGGGGGGCGGAGCACGAAAACATCACGTGCGGCCGCTCGTAGAAACTGATTGGCCTAGGTCGCGACTACGTGTAAGGGTGGGTGTGTGTGGTTTCCTACGATTTGGCATTTATTGATCAATGAGTAGATGAGGATCCCTATTGTTCGAGCAAGAAACTCGATAGGTAGATGATGTTTCCCTGTAGGCGGTAGCTAGTTAGTTGCCCAATACGGAAGATAATTGGCTGGTTAAGCCCTCCTGTCGAGGGGCGTATCACACGCGAGGCGACGCAGCGTGCGCAGTCCGATTATATTATTGATTTGATTACCTTGTTCCAGGAGTGACAGGAAGACAGCTGTAGGGTTAACGGGGGTAGATTGCAAGTGTATTTTGAACTTAAAGAATATATGAAGAACTTACCAGTAGCTCAAAGAGATCGGTGACGTCGCCAGTAGGGCTTTCATAGGATATCGCGAGCACAAGGCATCTTCGTTTTGAGAGTGGTGGGGAAGAGAACTGTGGTAAGGGAGTGGAAACGGAGATAAACGGTAAATGAGTTGATCGGGGAAAGGCGAAACGGGGGACGTGGCTGCGCAAGGAGAACGCCGGCCACGGCAAGTGTAGAAGGGGGAGGAGCACGTGAAAATAGGACGACTGTATAAGAGCGTCATAAGGGGTACGCAGCTGCAGGGGGCTACGTGCGCCTCGGCCGCAGGGGGCCGTAAGGGTGTTGTATAAAGAAAGAAAGACTGAAGAAATATACAAATGTAAAATACCATATTTTTTATAATTTTCCTTAGCGGACTATCGTAAGTCCCCAGACTTACGGGGCCAGGTAAACGATATAAGGTTGTACATTGTAAACTACTAGTGAGTTAACTGCTACCAGATAGGGGAAGGGTAACAAGTGGAGCGCTACTATGTCATACGGGACAGGATCGGGAGGGTGGGGGAACACCCTCACTACCCCACTACAACACATATGCACAACACTGCCACCCCATAGGGAGAAACTGATTAAATACAGCATAGAATGGACCCAGGGGACGGATAACAAAATGCTAACACCGTGGCCGCCTAATGGTAGCTTCGATCCATATGCCCAACATTCACTGCTAAACCATCTGCACAATACATACAAGGGGAAGAAGTTGGCAAACCATGTGGAGGTGTTTAACTTATGGAGGATGTTCCAAGGGTCCCGACCAGGACCAAATGGAATGTTCACTATGGGGGAAATACCGGAAGAGAAAGAGATTAAGGAGGAAGGAGAGGATGGGAAAAAGGGGAGTGAGGACCCAAAGAACACGGGGAACAGAGGAGAAGGAGGAGAAAAGAATAAAACACCAGATGAAATAAAAAAGGAACCGAGCGACGAGATACCCATAGCAAAGGGAGTGAAAATAGAGGAAGGGGGGTTGTACCCTTTAAGAGAATTAGGAGAAATAGAAAGAGGACAATTAAGGGCGGCTGAGGGATACTCGAACCCGGCATACAGCCCTCCACCATATGTGGCTCATAGGAAGATGCCAGCAGGGGAGGGGAGGACTGGAGAAGACCAGACTGTGGAAATAGGAAATGATGAGTGGGTAGCTGCACAGATATTATTAAAATTACGAGGTTCATTAACAGGAGAAGAGAAGGAGGTAGTAAAGAAAACAGACGAGGATAATGCCAGGGAGAGTGAAATGAGGGGGGAAGAGCTATTACGACAAAAGGAAGAGATTTTGGAGGAACGACTAGCAAAGCTAAGGGATGAGCAGAATGAATTGATCAAACAGCTCGAGAGGGAGGAGAGAGAGAGAGCGAGGAAAAGGAAAGAAGGTAAGAACGAATTGGAAAAAATAAGGGAACGGAATGAGGAGCAAAGGAGAGAAGCTGAAAGGGTAAAAGCAGCAGCAGAAAGGGTATCAAGAGCAGTGCTGTGGGAAAAGAAAAGGGAAGAAGAAGAAAAAGAAAAAGAAATGGCAATGTGGAAGAGGAGGTTAATATCAGAAACAACCAAGAAATACAAAGAAGGGAGGGTGATAGAGGGTATAGTAGAAAGAGAAAGGGTGAAATGGGAAAGGAAGAAAGAGGATGAAAGAATATTGGAACAGATGAGCAGTGAAGTGATGGAGGAATTAAAAAGGAAGAGGGAGGAAAATAGTAGGGAGATGGAGGAGAGAAATGAAGGAGAAAGAGAAGATAGAAGAAGGGAGAGTGAAGCATGGGGGGATGTATATAGAAACACAGAAGTAGCAACAACATCAGCACAAAGGGGAGCGGGTGATAAAGGAGAAAAAGGAGAACTGGACCTAATAGACTTACAAACAGTAACGATTAAGGGGAAAAAGACCGAGTGGGGGGTGCCGTTTATGACTGACTTTTGTAGTGAGAAAGAAGAAGGAGTGGAGAAGGAAGGAAGAAACAGTGAAAGGGAAAGCTTAGATAAACTATACATCACCCGGACCAACACAGACTCACCATGGATCAGTAGGAGAAAGAATGAGCTGGAGAGAAGTGAGGAGGGAGAGCAAGGAATAGCGGAAAGACAGACACATGAGGCCGCACCATCCCCATCCCCAACACGCCCTCCCCCATCACACCTTACATGCTCAACCACCTCACGCTCGTTACGCAAGATAAAACTCGCGCCCTTCACAGACGAATTGACACCCTATGCATGTCGGCTTAGAGACCTCCCTAGTCGCAGGCAGGACAGACGAATACACATGCCCACATTAAATACAGGAAATGATGGAAGAAGGGGAAAAGATGGAGAAGAAAGAGTTACGAGAAGGGGTAATACGGACGAACTTGAAGATGTAGAAGAAAGGGAGGAGGAGGAAGGGTGTGAGGACTCAATATTATGGAACACAAAGGGTGAAACGAGATATAACTTAATGCCACTTTTGGAGAGAGGAGGGGTTAGACCACAGTATGTCCCTTGGAAGCATACAGATAAAGAAAATATAAAATGCAGGCTCCCATCATTAAGTGGAGGTGCGGGTAAGTGGATATATGAAATGGAAAAACACACCGCAGGACAGAAACTGGCAGTAGGAGATGTAAAGGGCCTTTTAATATCAATATTAGGGGATAGAGCGGATGACATTTGGAAGAGAGCGGGATTCCATGGGGTAACAATAACAAACACATTGCATGATGGGGCACCATTCGCAAACTGCAGACATGCGCTATGGCAGGCACTGAGGGTACAGTACCCAGACACATCAGACATAGGAGCAATTACCTCACGCAAGATGCGTGAGAATGAAGATCCTGTTGATTATATCCAGGAGATCCAAGAGAAGTGGCGCATGGAAACTAGAGAGCAATGGGATAAAACAACAGCAATATTCTATCATATACTAGTACAAGGGCTCCCAGAAGGAGTTCAGAAACAACTAAAGAAAGTAGTGGGAATGGAAGCAAAACCATGGCCAGAAATACAACTGACTATAGTGCATCATTGCAGGACATGGCAAGGGAAAATGAAACAAAAGGAGGAGGACAGGAAAACGGAAGAGGCTAAACTAGTACAGAAAAAGCTTACTAAATACACAATGGAAGGGGCACTAATAACTACGCCTACAACAATGACCCAAAGCCCCACACAAGTAGTGGCTGCACAAGATTCCGCCCAAATACCACCTTCACAGACTGTAACACAACAGGCGCCGCCACTGCAACCATACACAACCAACATGGGAGGAGGACACCCAATGCAAGGAGCTGGGTATTATAATTATAACAGGGGGAGAGGAGGATTTATGAGAGGGAGAGGATACGGATATAACACCCAACAGCAGGTGGGAGGACTTAGAAATTCCTACCCCACAGGGCAACCAGTATACCAGGACAACACAGGCAGCTTCCCATGGCAGAGTAGGGAACCACCGGTGTGTTGGAGTTGTGGACTTTTAGGGCACATGTCACGCACGTGTAGAGTTAGACCAGGGACACCATCATGGAGTGAACAGGGACAACCAAGGCCCTCACAGGAACAGCAGGGCCTGCAGCAACAGCAGACGTTGCAACAGGGAAATGAACAACAACAACAAATAACACAACAACAGCCACAGACATATTCACTGCCACAACAACAGGTAGCGATGACACAACAACCCCAAGCACAACAAACACAACTGGGTAGGGTGACGGTCTTGGGACACAACCCTTACACAGGAAATGGCCAGTCGTTGTACCCTCAATAGGACAGCCCACAGACGGCCTTGGTGTGTCCCATCCTGTCAGTAACACCCAATAGTGCGGAGGAGCCACGCATAGAGGTAACGATAGGTGACAAAAAATTATCATTCCTTGTTGACACCGGGGCGACCCGGTCTTGCATAAGGGAAGGTAAATTTAAGATGTCAGGCGAAGCCATGAACACCCAAGGATTCTCTGGGGCTAGAGGGTTGGTTCCCTTTACTGATAACATTCCCTTATCTATTGGAGATTATGATATGTCAGTTCCACTTCTATATTCCAGTGCCTCACCAGTAAATATAATGGGGAGAGACATAATGAACAGGTTGAATATGACGATCTCCTTTACTGAGGACGGCATAATTTGCTCTACTCCAGGGATTAACATGCTCACAGTACGACAGATTATGCAAGCATACTGCGGACAGACAGCGATTAGGGCAGAGCCAGTAGATGGCGAACTATTCCAGTATGGAACAGATATGGCATTTGCATGGATGCCAGGGATAGAAGGGAAAATATGGAGGAGGCCAGCAGCCTATCTGTTCAGACCAGAAACACCTGTTAATGAACCAGAAGGAAAGGTGGTTCTAATGGACATTGAGAGCATTATTGCAACAGCTGATTACATTGCTGTACACGCCCAAGACAGAGAAGGAAGAGCATGGAGGGCAGTGATAGCACTAGCAGAAGGATGTAGGCTGACCCAGGTGTCAGATGAGGAGCTGTTCTCAGATGAAAAGGAGGAAGGTGAAATGGTGTTTATGATGAGTGTAGAAATATGGCTAAGAGTGGCTTACAAACAAGTAGCACAAAAAATTGCAATGGCACTTGAGGCACCCGCATGCACCCCAGTCCCCTTCTTTAAGGAGGATATGTCAAGGGTACCCAAATCATTGTGGACTACTAGCCCTATGACGTGGGGTGCATAAAAAGCATAGGGGGTGTAAGGATAAAATTGAAAAAAGGTGCAATACTCCCCAGAGTGAAACAGTACCCACTGTCAAAAGAGGCAGATGAGGGCATATATGAAACCATAACGGCCCTTATAAATAATGGCATATTGGTCCCCTCAGAATCACCATGTAACACGGCTGTGTACCCAGTGCGCAAGGCTAAAGGGGGGTCTTGGCGCTTCATACAGGATCTCAGGCCCTTGAACAACATAGTAGAAGCAGAATATCCCGTAGCAGCAAACCCGGCCACAATATTGTGTGGCATTCCAGCAGAAGCATCACGATTTACAGTGATCGACCTTAAAAATGCTTTTTTCTCAATACCATTGCACCCAGACTCACAAGATCTGACGAGCTTCACTTACAGAAACACAAAGTGGAAGCACACCAGATTGCCACAAGGGTATTGCGAATCACCCTCAATTTTCAATAGAGTAATACAGATGGATTTGGGTAACATTGAAGTGGAAAGCACAGTGTTGCAGTATGTGGATGACATAATAATTTGCAGTACAAACGAAAGAACATGCAGAGAGGACTCCTTAAAGATGTTGACAATATTGGCTGAAAAAGGTTACAAGGTAGACATGGAAAAGATACAGTACTGTCAAGAACAGGTACTTTACATTGGTCAACTTATATCCCAACATGGAAGAAAGATTGCACCACAAAGAGCACAGGCCTTTTCAAACACTCCAATGCCACAAACTGTGAGGGAGCTACAGCAATTCCTGGGGCTGTGCAACTACTGTAGAGCATGGGTATTTGATTACAGTTCGTACATAGGACCCCTGCTTGAGGCGTTAAGGGAAGCTAATAAAGGGGAGAAAAAGCTGGGGTGGACGATGGAAATGAAAGAGGCTTTTGATGAATTGAAAGATGCAATATCAACTGCTCCAGTACTGGCATCCCCAGACTATGAGCGACAATTTTTGATATTTTCACATTGCGACTCAGCAGTAATGAAAGCAGTGTTGGCTCAAAAAACAAGCATGGGCTACAAACCAGTAGCATTTTACAGTGGCCACTTAGATCCTGTGATGTTAGGTCACTTCCCTTGCGAACAAGGTCTCGCCGCAGCTGCTTTTGCGGTGGAAAAAGCATCAGCAATCACCATGGGGTGCCCAACTACACTGTTTGTGGAACATGCACTATTTGCAATATTGAATAAACCTAAATCCACCCTAACCAAGCAGATGGCATCAGGTTATGAGATCATTTTATCCGGAGCTGAACTATCAATTGTTAGATGTAGCACGGTCAACCCTGCAAGGTTCCTAGCAGAAGTAATTGAGGAGGGAGATTATGCCCATGACTGTACGCAAATAACTGAAATGTACTCATGTACTAGAAAGGTTGAAGAAAACGCACTAGAGGGAGATGAGCTCTTGTTTATTGATGGGTCATCAACTATCGATCAAAGGGATGGTATTAGGAGAACTGGGGCAGCAGTGGTAAAAATGATGGAGGTACCGGTGTGTGTGGCTATGAAATGTGTACAATTACCACAGCATTACTCCGCTCAAGCAGCGGAATTAGTTGCACTGATCTTGGCGTTGAAGGAAAGCTTTGACAAACGAGTGACCATATACTCCGACAGCGCATATGTTACATCCACTGTCCACTCAGGGCTGTCGAAATGGAGAAGAAGAGGTTTTAGGAGAGCTGATGGCACTCCAGTGCAACATGCTCTCTTATTGGCTGAACTAATTGAAGTAATAAATGACCCCCAAGAATTAGCTTTAGTAAAATGCACCGCACACACCAATGGTGAAGACCACGTCTCGAAGGGGAATGCAGCAGCAGACGCACATGCGAAGTATGCTGCATACTTTGGTGAGATATGGAACCCCCCAGAGTCACAGAGAGGGAGAGGGAGGGGAATGGCTAAGGAGATGTTGATAAGAGAAGGGTACACCCATCTCCCAGCCACACAGATTATGGAGCTACAAGCGGCTGCACCAATGGCCGAAAAAGAAATATGGGTAAAAAGAGGATGCACAATGTCACCAACCGACGCACTATGGCGCCAGGGTGGCACTGGAAAGGTTGTAATACCATTGGCACTTTTGAACACCACCCTGAGCCAACTACATCATCCAGCCCACACAGGCAAGGAAGTAATTGCAGCACGAATTAGGAAAGACTGGTTCTGCCCCGAGTTAAATTCTCATGTGTCAAATTTTATCAGTAATTGCCTCACATGTCAACAGTTTACGACCGGCCATACTCTAAAGGTGATAAGAGGTACTATACCCCGGCCAGAGGGACCTTTCCGGCATCTCCATATTGACTATGTTGATATGATCGACATATGTCAAGGAAATAGGTATATGATTGTAGTAGTATGCCCATTCTCTAGGTGGATTGAAGCAGGGCCCTGTACACACCCAGATGCATTTAGAGCAGCTAAATTCCTAGTGAGGGAGGTCTTCCCCAGGTGGGGAGTGTGCGAGGTGTTGAGGTCAGACAATGGCCCACATTTCGCAAACGAAATGTTCCAGCATATCACATCCTTGCTGAACATCGAGCATAAATTTGCATGTGCATACCACCCACAGGCCAACGGTGCATGTGAACGCCTGAATGGCCTATTAAAGGAGGCAATTGCAAAGATACAGCAAACAACAAAGAAGAGTTGGTTATATTGCCTTCCATTAGCCCTATTTGAGCTAAGGAATAGACCAGGGTCCGACCACCACCTCACCCCTCACGAGGTGGTTACCGGACGTCAAATGCGCCTTCCCCTAACGCCAACATCAAGAGCATTTACCGACCACGAAAGTACAGCGAGTGTTCTCGGTGATGAAATGTACCAATATGTGTCTTCTTTGATTACTAGTGTAGTGTTTGTGTCTCAACAGCTCGAGCGCACACGGGGCGGTTCAAACAGCAATCAACAAGAAGACAAGAAGACGCGGATAAAGAATTGGAAAAGGAAAGACTGTGTAAAATTGCTAATTTCAACAGGAAATGGAATAGTCCACGATTCACTGGCCCCCATCTGGTAGAGGAGGTATCAACTGAAATGAAGTATTTTCGGTAATCACAACCTCATGGGGCCATTAGCTATGTTGTTTCAGAGTATAAAAAACCAATGCCACTCCGCAATGCTTACGGTTGCCATGACAACCGTTTGTCAACAATATTGTCTAAATTAACTTTTTAGACACGCGTTGACACTAATCACACCCAAAATTGATTGAGCTTTTTTTGTGCCCCCCGTATGGAGCAGAATCCATCATTTTGTTTCCCACTCGATCCCAGGGCCATTCCAAGATGGCCGACATATAAATACCTACAGGGACCTAGCAACAGCGTTACCAACGCTTTGCAGTCAGGCCCCTGCAGTCTCATCTGTGACTTAGCAGCCTGAGGAGCTCCAGCTCGTACTTTTTTGCAGACAGGCTGCCCATGCTGCAACCCTCACAGGTACTTTAAAATAAACCCTGCACTTACTGCTATATATATGAGACAGTTGTTACTAGGTAACCACACTCACCTTGAGCCATATATATTTTTTAGCTGTGCAAGCCGTGTCTGTTTCCCACTGATACCACCCTGGATCAGCATTTTTCGACCTCCAGCGAGAGGTAAGACTTTTTTCCCTGAACTTTTTTTCATGCCTTTTTAAACGGGGACATGTTTAGCTTCAACCTCCCTTTGCTTCTCTCGTTCTCTGTTATTTGCAACAGGATCATACAGAGACCAGCCCATGCGGCTAGCAGATCTCAAATTTAGCGCCTGTGAAATCTATTAACCCATAGGTAAGCTATGTGCTTTTTGATTTTACATCAACCACACGTGATTCACTCAAACTAAATAATTTTGGCTCAGACACCCCCCTGACTGTAGTCTCCTTCCCCTGCAGCACAGACGTCAATCTACACAGAACTCCATCCTGATGAAGGCCGTGTTAAAGATGAGGCACACCCAGCCCACCTAGAAACGGCTGAAACACCTGGTGTAGACGCACTACTCCCCCCAAAACTACAGCACATTAATGCTGTTTACGCAAGAAAAATAATTTTGTGTACCCGCCATTGTTCTATGTTTTTTCCACAAATGTTGACTTGAATATGTGAATTTCTTGGCAAATCCTAATAGGAGTCGGGTTTGTTGCTCACACACAATTTGGAGATTGTCCCAAAAAATGTTTTTTTGGCACTGTGTGTTGTAAATATCTTTCTGTTTTTTTGTCTGATTGTTCTGTTTTAGCAAACCATTTTGATGTCTTAATTTCTCTAAATGTTGGATTTATGTCTTTTTGCACACAACTCTAATATAAAAAAATGAGATTTATCTCTACAACATACTATTGAAGAGTGATTCCTTCCTTAGCAATGCAGAGTTTGATAATACATGTGGAGGTGTTGTTCTGAGCCTAGCATCCTTGGACATATTCATTTGCATCTTTTGTTTTCATAGTTAACCCTCCTGGGTAGAATAGGTTCCACACCAGGAGCCCTATTTTTTGATTCATATCAGCGATGTACAGGTTATATAAAATAGGAGCCTACCCACATCCCTGTTTCAAGGCTGTATTTGTGGGGATATCCTCAGTAACCTTACCCTGCTGCTTGACTCGGAGAGAGACTGTAGTATCAGAATATAAAGCAATACGAAAGTGTAGAAGAGAGCAATCGATATCCCAATCAGTCAATTTAGCCCAAAGTCGATTGTGGGATACTGAACCAAAAGCCTTGGAAAAGTCTATGAAACAAACATAGATGTTCCCATATAATTCCTCCTGGCAGTTACTAATGATGGTTTGTAAGGTATTAAGATTATGTAAAGTACCCTAAGATTTACGAAAGCCCATTTGAAAAGGAGATAACAGATTACTAGATATAGCCCATTTTTTTTGCAAGATCATACCGAATATTTTTCAACTAATGTCAAGCAGTATGGCCAACAGCCTATCATTTTCTGCATTGTTACGGTGGCCCTTCTTAAAAATAGGGATTCAGATTGACTTGCGCTAGCTAGGCGGTATAAGGCCAGTAATGAGAATTTGTTGATAGAGCTTCCATAGCACCATTGCCCAGAATTCCGGGTTAGCTTTAAAAATGACATTAGCGATCATGTCTGGGCCTGGAGCTCTTGAGCCATTTAAGGCTTTATGATGTCAAGATTATTAACAAATACAAAAGGCCGGGCCATCACCTTGCGAGACAGGTGTAGCTGATTGTTTAAGAGACACATGACCTTTGAAACATCCCAGCCTTGTCTACCGAGCCAATTTGTAAGACTAAGGCGGTTGTTTTTAACGAAATTACTCGCTGCCTCGACATTCTGATTATTCAAAATTATACGGTTACCCTGAGGATTGACCGAAATCGAGGCCTGATAATACTTAGGGCGATGGTTAGAAGATGTACTATTGGTCCATCCCAGGGTTGCGTGATCGCTAACCATATTAAATGTAGAGGTAAAGGGACTGCAGTGGTCAGCATAATGTCTGTCTACAAATACATAGTCCAAAACAGAAAAGCTGGTACCATTGGACAAAGTTCTCTTCATGTTCTCATCATACGGCTCTTTTGTATTGAGGCAGACAAGATCATGAATCAAAGCCATATTCAACCATCTAGACTCCGTAGTCGTATGTGGATACAAATCAACTGAATTGCTCCCTTCAGTCTCATACTGGTCACTGTAAATTTTCTGTAACAAGCTGTTTGTATTCAAATCCCCAGCTATTATAATCCCCCCGTGGGGTTGGAATCATGCCAAAGTACTAGAGCGTCTTCAATGTTGGCAATAATATTCTTTGTCACAGTCCCACCCGCGGGGTCATATGTTTATAATAAGCAGAATACTCTCTGTATCTGTCAACATGGCTGCCATGGCATAAGGAGAAGGCCTAGTCACGGTATATTCTTTCAATGTGTACTTATCCAATACACCAATGGCAAACCCTGCCACTGGGTCTGTCCTTTGCACCACCTTTAGCTGCAGTGTGCAAAATATTATAACCATCAATAAAGAAGACTTTCCTCACCCAAGTTCTCCTGCTATACAAAGATGTGACAGTCTTCTATAAGTATTATACCAGTTGGGTGCACAAGGAAGGGTCGAAAGCCGTGAGTGTTCCAACAAAGCCATTTAGTGACCACTGAAGTCAATTGATAAACTGGGCACTCGTGGCTTTTCCCTGATGGCAACCAGCCCGGAGTGTGGTACACTGCTGGCAAATATCTTGTTTCTGAGAATTGTGCATCACTTTCACTACTGGAGCCGTCTCCTCACCCAAATTCTATGGATACTGTCTGCCTGCATAACACATTGGTACTTTTTACTGTCCGTTAAATTACAAATGGTGAGTTTAAAGCCCCTACTATACAGTTCCTGCGCATAGGTCCACAAGAACGATGCAACTACTGGTAAACACAATTCTATAAATACCCAGTTAGATACACTATCCCACTTGGGCAGTTCAAGCCTCCGAATGTCATGATTAGTAATACTGGTGAAACAAGCATTAGATCCAAACAGTTTAAGCACATTTGATCGATTCAAGAATAAACTCTCTTTTAGGATGGATTTCTTGGATCTTGACCATGCGCCCCATCGAAGCAAAACATCGAACATTCACTTGCTGGTGAGCCATTTTATGAACTCCACCCTGCCTTGAGCAAGTGCCCCTATCTCGGCCAATGAAGTTCATCTAAAAAACCTCTTAATTGGTTGGTCATTAGGGTGCAATGTGTTCGGCAGGGTCAGATATTTGTCAATAGGCAGTGAGCCCTTGTCAGCGTTATGGCAGATCCATTTATCCATTGGACCATGCAAAACTGCCTGTCGTCTTGTACCGTCTCCTTCTGCTTCAGTAACTCGTCTAGATACATCCAAGGGAGATGAGAGAATCACAGTCTAAAGGTTCAGTCGGAGAGCAGAGGGAAGATTTCCAGAAAATAACTATTTTCTTGTTGCCTCAACCCTTATCAATGACAGGCAAGTTCTCTTGAGTTTCTTCCTCATATATTGCTGCACTGTCAATCATGGACAACTCACTACAAAGAACATCCATGGCATCGCTCTCTGATTGATATAGCCACTATGTTTAAGGTCTTGGCTGGTTTCTGTGGTGGATCATTAATTGTAACCAACCATGCAGGCCGCTTTTCTCGTGGCCCAGCTAGTCCCTCATTAAGTGTTAGCGAGACTGTGGGCCTGGTTTTATCCATGTGCATTACAGAGAGTATTTCATTTACTGGAGAACCGGCCAGTGTGTGCAGCATTAATTTCATATTTTGCTGTTGGGATGCAATACTGGCACATAGTACTAATACTGCTTCGATCTTTGCCTCAATTGCCTTGTTGGCGGAGAGTGGAGAGTCTCTCCTCTCTGCCGACATTTGTGCCATGCGTGGCCTGGGTAGGGGAGACCAACGCGTCTAATTCTGGAGTTGAATAAATGTTTGCGTCCGAAGCACCGAAAGGTGAAGCACAGCTATGTGCTGTCGGTATGTTTTGAAGATTATGGCACAATTTGAGCAAAGACCCATTATTGTCCATGGTTGCCGAACAGTTGAGAAGAGTATTGCTGTTTTCGGCAGAAGGTGCAGCTAGAGTGGGTAATGACTTCAAAGTCGAGGGAAATAGGATAGGTTCCGGATGTGAGGCCAGGGTCAATGTACTTCCTGTGAGCAGTGTGCGGTCCCATAAACCAGTGATTTTTTGCTAAGGGAACCCACGTTATCAAGTCTATTGTCTAGTTTGCCTTTCTTAGCCTGTGGTGCCCGCCTCCTAATTTTGGGAGCACCTGACGGGCTACGCACACGCTTACTGGGTTTCAAAGCCTGACTGCACAGAGTATACTTCTTTTTGACCTGCATTATCCACCGAGATTGAAGTTCCAAAGGGTTGAATTTCCAATCTTAGGCCTGCTTCCCCTCACAAAAGATACCTTCAACACACACGCGTTGTGAGACTGGCGTATAGACCGAGTGACTTATGAGGCAGGGATCATTCTGATCAGCTGTAAAGAACGAGAAAGGGAAGATTCAGTTTCTCATCAGAGTTTATGAACATCAGTATAATTCTTCATACACTGGAGTGATATTTTTCCCTTTGGCTAAAAGACAATTAAATTCAAGAGATTGTGGAAATGCCACACATGAGTTTTCTTAGTCCAATTATAAAAACCGGCTGCGGCGGTCTATGTATCTCTCCACGACAGCGCACTCCTGAGATACAAAGGCGTGGGTTTATGGAGCGAACGCACTCAATTCTGGCAACTTGGCCCATAGAGATTTGCGCTAACAGAGAGGTTTACCCTAAATGTCTCAGAGAATTAGGGAGTGGTAGTCAGGCTCGGCAGTGTTCCAATTCAAGTTGCTACCACTGTAGTCCAGGGCTGAAGCTAAATGTGCAGTACTGATATGGACAGCGTCTCTCACCGTAGACTGCCAAGACTGCAGACACCTTGAACAGAGCTCTGCGACCGCTCCACGTTAGAGATGGGGGTTTAATGCTGTAAACTCCTGCCACTACAGGTGTAGACACAGTAGATAGACTCCCATGCACAAAGTTGCACTCTCCACTGCCAAGACTGCAGACACGTCACACACACCTACGCAATTTGTGGCAATTGTCTTTCTGGTTACCAACACATTTAATGATTGCATTTCTATTCCTTGTTTCTCCTGGCAACTTTGCAAAGCTGTTATGGCAACTGTAATAACACATGTGGCTTTGACATACACTTGTCTTGCATGGTTTGTGATGTAGCAATTGTACCATTTAGTGTTTTGTAAAATGCTTCCCCTCTATTATCCAAGCTATACCCATCCATTTATGTAAAATTGCTAAAGGTTTAGAAAGCTTCGGAGTGAGGTTATAAGGAGATTGTGATGACACTGAGGTCTGCGTACTGATGTTTGGAGCCACAAAATATCACATTTCCAACCGGAAACCTTTGGATTATACATAACAGGTCATTTTTATGCTGATTTCTTTTTTTAATTAAGAAAAACTTGATTTGACAATGGGGTTCCTTATAAGAGCAGATGTAATGTTAGTTTTGGCTTTTCGGTGCTTTTGCCAAATTGACCTTTCACTCCCATGGCCACATTGCTGGTAGTAGAGAAGCTAGTAAGCCATATATCTAAGGTTATTCTAAGACTGATTATGATGTTATTTGTACCATTCATTTGTACAGCCTCTTTGCTGAACGTGAAGACACAAAATGCTAATTTAATCTATAAAAAAAAGTCTGAATGTTGTAATGGAGATCATGTTAAGACCTTTAGTGATGTCGTTTTTAATTAGTAAACAGTTATGGGCTACTTGATCCTTCACTTCCATGGCCTCTTTTTCTGAGAGTGAAGATACGACCAAAGCTATTTTCAAATGCATTTTCTCATTATGAACTCTCAGGCATGCACCCGACGTGTCAGTTTAAATGCTGATTTTCAGCATATACTGGCAGGGGAGTTGCTAGGTCTGCAAAAGACCCGGGGCTACGCTGATGTCTGAACTGTCGGGTCTGGGGGCTAGCTAGACTTTTGGCTGTAGCTCCTGAGATTCTATCCGGGGCTACAACCAAAAGATCAGGGGCTATAGGCTCTAGCCCCCTTAGCCCCCCCCCTAGCAACGCCCCTGTATACTGGCAAAGGAGCTCACTAGCCCATGAGCATCACTCAGTTATGTGCACATGACTAAGAGCGATTGTGTACGGGAGCATTGCACTGCGGCACATAGACAGAATTCATTAGATTAATCAGTGCTCTTTACTGATGTTCAATTGAACCTACTGAATGATGATCGTGCGGAATTGGCTTGCAGAAATATCCGACCTGGCAATGCACGTATTCAATATTATCCGAGCTAGACTGGCGTGGCCAACTCAGCTTTGCAAGAAGCTCTTAGTGGTCACCATCGTGTTTAAAGATTTGCATGGAACTGTTTTGTATCTGTAGTGCACAGCTTTACTCCACGGTGTAAAGTGTTTCTATAGTTACTGTGTGTTATGTTCAGCCCTGCGTCCCGCTACGTGGTGACGCAGGGCGTCTCTAATAAAAGCCCCGCCCCCGCGTTCGGGAGGCAGTTCCGGGGCACACCAGCAACGTGCGTGGGTGTACTTCAATGCAGCTCGCGCTGGCGCTGCGCCACAGGCTGCGCGGCCTAGCCCTGACACGCCAGCCCCCGGATGCGCACACCGCGGGCTGGAATCCAACAATGGCGACGAGGCGGAACGAAAACCAACACGCGCTCGGCGTGTGAAAGCATACCGATGGCCCACATCCATCGCGTCAAAATTTTTTGGACACCCGGTGGGGGGCGGATCGCACACGTGAACCCCCATCCAAGAAAAAAAAAAAAAAAATTTTCATTTGCTTCCACATCTGCATTTCTCCTTGGCCCCACGACATCCAGCTGGGCATGGTGGAGCCAGTCGACATCTGGACACCCATATTTGAATGCAGTGACACGGACTGCCAACCAGGGCAACGCTGAAGCACCAGGTCCTGCGCTTCCACACTCAGCGGTAGGGGGCCGCGGCACATCCGGTGAAGGCCCGATTCCTCAGCGCTGGCAGTCACTTGAGCGTATCACGACAGCACCGACAAGGTACACGTTGACATGGCGGCCGGCACATCAACCCCTGGGCCCACCACGCCATCCAGAATTGCGGCAAACCTGTCGCTGTCACCCCCCCAGCCTCGCACGCAAGGAGGGTCGTCAACTCTAATCCAGCCATTTGACCCCTTCACGGACCCATCGTCAAGCGGACCCAGATGGCAGCTGTGGATCCAGAAGTTTGAGATGGCGATGGAGTGCAAGGAGGTTACGGCGGCCAGGAAGATGAAAGCACACCTACTGCTCAGTGTGGGTGACGAGGTACTGCGCATTTTCAACTCCCTCAATGTTGATGATGGACAAGATGCATACCAAAGCGCAAAAGATGCCCTCACAGCTCATTTTCTCCCTCAACTAAACCCGGACTACGAGACTTTTATATTCTGCACCACTTTACAGGCAGCGGATGAAACCTTAGACGCGTACCACACCCGATTGAGAAAATTGGCCATGTCCTGCGAGTTCACAAACGTGGAGAGGGAAATTAGGAGGCAAGTCATCAATGGCGTACACTCAGAAAAACTAAGACGCCTGATCCTCAGCGAGAGAGGCATTCCTTTACAGCGCATCCTTGAACTCGGACACCAAAGGGAACTGGCTCACACCAGAGCGGCCAACATGGAGGCCACGCTACACAGACTGCAACCTGCCCTCAGCACTGCCATGGTCGCCCAGATCTCCAATAAACTATCCTCGAGAGAGGACCACAGCAGGGGATATGGCCAGAACAGGTGGCAACCGCACATCCCCGGGCCCACAGAGTGCGGCTGGTGTGGTGGCCCACGACATGGCCATCGCAACTGTCCCGCACAAGGAACCACGTGTGGAGCATGCGGCAGGAAGGATCATTATGCTACCGTATGCAGATCAGTGGGCAGCTCCACTCAGCCCCCACCGAATCCTCCTGAGAAGAATGCGACCAAGAAAAAGAAGCAGGCCAACGCAAGGAGGGTCGCAGTGGCCAACTCCTCCACGGAGGAAGAAGGGGATGACGTCTCGACAGTGCAGCAAGACATCAGTAAAGACAACGACAGAAAAGGGAGGAAGGTGTATCTGGTGCATGCTTTGAGCCAAGGTCAGGGACCGCCAAGAAAATCTGCCCGAAGGCGCAAGTGCATGGTCACCGTCCAGAACCAGCGCATCCTCATGACCATTGACACAGGCGCCTCAGTGAATGTGATGCCCACAAGCATATTCCAGATTCTTAAACCCCTACCAGATCTGAAAAGCACAGACACGCTGTTATACGCATATGGCAGCCGGAAGCCCCTACCAGTGATTGGCAGGTTCCGCACGATGCTGGAACACGGTGAAAACAGACTATGGTCCAAAGTCTATGTCGTGAAGGCAGGAATCGAATGCCTCCTGAGTGGGGACGCAGCAGAAGATCTGGGAGTGGTCAAATTCGTCTGCCACGTCGATGAGGTCGAGGAGGTGGAGAACATATTAAGACAATACCCCAAGCTACAAGAGGGAATAGGCTGTCTTAAAGGCAAAACCATCAAACTGCACATCGATGAAACCGTACAGCCCAAGGCCGTAAGAAATCGGAGAACACCGTTCCACATGAGAGACCAAGTGGAGCAGGAACTCAAGGCCTTGGAAGAAGCCGGCATCATAGAAGAGGTCACAGGACCCACACCATGGGTCTCGCCAATGGTGGTAACGCGAAAACCCAAACAGCCTGGAAAAGTGCGGATCTGCATAGATATGCGCCTCCCGAACACTGCCATCAAAAGAGAGCGCCACATCACACCAACAATAGATGAAATCGTGGCTGACCTCACGGGGTCCTGTGTGTTCTCAAAGGTTGACCTGAAGGCGGGGTATCACCAACTCAAGCTACACATGGACTCTCGCTATATCACGACATTCTCGACGCACTTGGGGTTGCGGAGATACAAACGCCTGAGTTTCGGGATATCGTCGGCGGCTGAGGTATTCCAGCAAACCATTCAAGAGGTCATCAGGGGCATCCCTGGTGTCCTCAATGTGAGCGACGACATCTTGATTCACGCCCCCGACAAAGAAGAGCACATCAAAAGGCTTCGAACCCTACTAGGCAGACTACAAGAAGCTGGGCTCACCATACACCGGGAGAAGTGTGAGTTCCTCCGGTCAGAAATCACTTTTTTTGGCTACAAGTTTGGCAGCACGGGCATCTCCCCTGACCCCCAGAAGGTCACAGACATTCAGGCCGCAAGCCCACCGATGACCCCCACGGAAGTACGCAGCTTCGTAGGCATGGCCACCTACTGCGGGAGGTTCATCCGAGACCTGGCAACTCTATCTGAGCCATTACGGGAACTGACGAAAGCCAACACCAAGTGGGACTGGGGGCAAAAATGCCAGGACGCGTTCGAAAGCATTAAAGATTCCCTGTCCGTCAACACCAAAATGGCATATTACAACACCGAACTACCCACAGAACTGTTCGTGGATGCAAGCCCGGTTGGGCTCGGTGCCATCCTGATGCAGGTAACGAAGGAAGGGGAGAAAAGGCCGATAGCGTACGCCTCGAGAGCCCTCACGGAGACCGAACAGAGGTACTCTCACATCGAAAAGGAGGCTATCGCCGTGTTGTGGGGGTGCAGGCATTTTCACCTTTACGTATATGGGCGTCGGTTCACAACGATCACCGACCACAAACCCCTACTGCCCATCTTCATGGGGACATCGTCGCACCCTCCGGCACGAATCACCAAATGGCTCCTACACCTTCAGCAATACGACTTCAATCTCATCTACCGACCAGGCAGTGGAAACCCCGCGGATTTTCTCTCGAGGCATCCGCGAGCGGCAACCCAACACGAGATCCAAGTAGCCGAAGAGACTGAGGAACACATATGCCAAGTGGTACGTGCAATGAGACCCAAGGCGGTAAGCATCGAAGAAATTGAGTCGGAAACCCACAAGGACCCTTGCTGCGACTTAGTGAGAGATGCCATCATCTCAGGTGACTGGAAGACTTTCATGAGCTACACCCACAACAGGACCGAGGAAGCGAAAGGGTTTCTGTCCGGCATGTTCGCCGTCAGGCAAGATCTGTCGATCACAGAAGGCGGAGTGATACTCAGAGGAAACCGCATCGTAATTCCTCTCAAACTACAAGCCAGGGTTGTGGCCCTAGCGCATGAAGGACACCAAGGACTGGCGAGAACAAAGGCCCGCATAAGGCACAGGATATGGTTTCCCCAGATCGAAGAACGTGTCGAGACGCTAATCAACACGTGCCTATCCTGTCAGATAACGGGAGCCCCGCCAGAACCGGAACCTATTCTATCGGCTGAACGCGGCCGCTCTCGGTGGGAGGCAATTAGCATTGACTTCTGTAAGCTGCGCGAAGGCCTCTACCTCCTGGTGGCCATTGATGACCACTCACAATATCCTGAAGTAGAAATAGTTGAATCCACAGCGGCGGAAGTGGTCATTCCGGCCATCGAGAAGATGTTCGCAACTCACGGATTACCCACATCCATCAAAAGTGACAACGGGCCGCCGTTCACAGGGGAGGACTTCAAAAACTATTTGCAGGAACTCAATATACAGTACCACCACATCATGCCGGGATGGCCCCAGGAAAACGGGGACGTTGAACGATTCATGAGAACAATTAACAAAGTGCTCAGGGTATCCAAGGCGAACGCAAGCCCATGGAAAGTTGACCTGTACCGTTTCCTACGAAACTATCGAGTCACCCCCCACAGCACAACTGGCATACCACCGGCGGACCTCATGTTTGGCACCGTCATCAGATCCTCGATCCCGCATCATCCAAGCAGGACCCCGGACGCGATCAACGAGGAACGCACAGAAATGAGGAGACGGGATGCCAATGCCCACATGAGCGACAAGAGGAGAGCGAGGCCGTCTAACCATCAAGTGGGGGATCAAGTCATCATGCTACGCAACCCCACCAAGGCAAAACTCGACACCAGATATGAGGAACTGCCATGGACCGTCAGTGATCGGCACGGATCCATGGTGACAGTGACACGAGGACGCCGTCAAGTGACGAGGAATTTGTCGTGGTTCAAGGCGGTACCCCGCACCATGTGGACAGACACAGAGTGTCACTGGGAAGAAGAAGACGCTCGGGCCCGCGAAGAGGAGCCTGGATCCATCCCAGATGAAACAGGAGCGGAGGACAGAACTTGGGAACCACCGGAGGCCCCTATCCTCGAGGACACCACCAATGAAAGTGAACCCGATCGGAACCCAAGGGGGTGTAGTCCCCGAGAAGGGCGATACCGCCTGAGAACTGCCACGAGACCGCCAGCCAAGCTAAGTGACTATGTGTGGTAGCCAAGGCACACCAGTTGAGTGCATGTTGTATTGTGTTTTCGTTGTTTTACAATAAAGGAGGAATGTTATGTTCCGCCCTGCATCCCGCTACGCAGTGACGCAGGGCGTCTCTAATAAAAGCCCCGCCCCCGCGTTCGGGAGGCAGTTCCGGGGCACACCAGCAACGAGCGTGGGTGTACTTCAATGCAGCTCGCGCTGGCGTTGCGCCACAGGCCGCGCGGCCTAGCCCTGACACGCCACCCCCCCGTATCCAACACTGTGCTTGTAGAAATCTGGAATTCCTCGCTTTTAGCGATTCCAGCCATGGATGCGAATGTTTAGTTTCAAGCAAGGCTGAAAACGTCCAAGATACACTTTCGCGGTGAAGGAGGGCTCTGCAAAGGCCAGTACCGTAGAAAATGTCCCTTGTTTTGAAAAGCCAATTGAAAAGAAACCATACAAGTCTTCAGATTCCAGTTGCTGAGAGTTATTCTAGCAATTTGGAAACATAAGCACGAGTGAATGCTTGATCTGTGAGCGTTTAGGAACGCAGAGGGCAGCAGCAGGAAAAAGGAGGTACAAACAAGCTGGTTGTTTCACATTCGGAAGTTTCAAGCGCGACAGCGCCGAGGGGATACAAATGCGAAAATGCCATGAAGTAGGAAATAGGAAGGTCCTGGCCATGGTTGGCGAATGAACTGGTGACGTTTCAGACTGTCATAAAAGGGACTCCAAAGCTCACTCAGATTGTTGATGTTTGCTAGAACTTGAGTGACCCCCCAACACCCCCCCCCCCCCGCCCACCAAACAAAAAAGAACACTACCAGAAAGGTGTGTGCAGTAAATACTTTCATTTCTGCCACTGGCTCTGCCCCTGCCAGGCATCCAGCCCAGTGTTGCTCGCCCTCTTCGTGACCTCCGTTTTATCTCCTGCAGCGACCACATTCTTTATTTGTAATTCTTGTATACCGCTACTCGCCCTATGGGCCTCAAAGCGCACAGAAAACGAAGACAAGACTCACAAACAAAAAGCCTGGGGAGTTCAGTAATCAGTCTGTGGGCAGGAAACAGTAAGGATATAGATACGAATATTTAATCTGGGTAAAGATTGAACAAGTGGGTTTTCAGTGTTTTATTGAATTCCAGACATGACTTGGAGTACCTGAGTTCAGAGGAAAGTTTATTCTGGTATAAAGGAGCCTGTACATCAAAAGTGGAACCGCCGCAGGTTTTTAGTTTACACCTATGTTGGATAAGTTTTAGCGGGTCGTAGGATCGTAAGTTGCGACCCGTTGGAATGGTGATAAGATGGTTTAAGAGATATTGAGGGGCTTCGTTGTAGATGCATTTATAGGTCAAGGTTAGTAGCTTGTGCATAACCCGTTGTTTAACAGAAATCCAGTGTAGGCTACGACGACCGGCGTCAGTTACGTGTTCCCCGCGAGATAGCCCGTAAACAGCTCTAACAACTCTGTTCTGAGCAAGACTGAAGGCGATGTTGCGTGCAGTCGAGCTCTTTGCGCAACACACAATGCAAAGTGTGGGACCGGTCTGAGCAAAGAAATAAATAGGGGGCGGAACATGCATATTCCCCATCTCCCACGAAATGAAGAACGAGGAATAGCGTGGGTGTGTTGAAGGATGTGCCATGCAAAGAAATCAAATGCCCAGTCAAGCATAAACATGCGCAAATTCATGGATTTCAACACCCAACTTCACGTCGGGAAAAGTCACACACAAACCTTGGGTTCTTACCGCCACATGATAGGAGACACAAAGTACAATCCTCAAAGGAAGCCACGCAAATAAAGCATGAAATGCACACCATTCAAACATCACTCAACCAGGATGAATGCAGGTATACTGGGAGCCATCGTACATGGCCATAGAAGGAGGAGGACGAGGAGGATGGTGAGGGACAGGACTTTCCAACCACGTACTACGCTCTTGGGCTGCAAGATAGTCAGGGAGTGGGAGGAAGACCTTGCATCACCCACCATCTGCTCCTATGCCCTCACACCCCTGGAGAAGGTGCTGACAGCCCTACATTTCCGCGCCATTGGCTCTTTTCAGCGCACCACTGCCATTGTTCAGTGCATATCGCAGGCCATGCAATCCCTGTGTCTACGTCAGGTATTGGGCTGCATCACATCACATGCGTCTGTGTGTAGGCACATATACATGCCACGCACACTGCAGGCAAGGCAGAGAGTGAGGCAGGAGTTCTATGCCATAGCACACTTCCCATGTGTGGTTTCAGCCATTGATTGCGCGCATGTTGCCCTACAGCTTCCCGTCCCCCTGAATGACTGAGCACATTTACTGCAACCAGAAACATTGGCATCAATGTACAGATCATCGGTGGTGCAAACGTAGCATCATGCAAGTCAATGCCATTTTTCCCAGAAGCACACTTGACGGCTACATTTACCGACAGTTACGACTGTACTGGGCCCTGGCATAGGGAAACTTTGCAACACCTGGCTCATCGGTGAGTATCAATTGTTACACACATGCATTCAGTCACGTGACACGATGAACAACAGACCATGACACTCAATGACAACAACAACCATTTATCCTTTTTAAAGGGACAATGCCTACCTGCTCTCAACATTCCTGCTCATGCCATTCAGGAATCCTGCCACACCAGCCAAGGTAAGGTACAATGCAGCACAAATAGCCATTAGGGGCATACTGGAACTCACATTCGGGATGCTCAAGTCACGTTTCTGCTGCCTTTACCACTCTGGAGGCGTATTGCTAAATGCCCCACCAGTAGTATGCAGAATCATTGTAGCAGCTTGTGTCCTGCACAATGGCATACAGTAGAGATGCAGCAGGGACATCACCCTCATCCACAGGCACCACCAATGCCCTTGGCTGGCCAAAGGGCACAGGGAGAGGCTGCACACAATCAGCATGTAAAATCATACTTCACATGAATACCAGCCCCCTCTGAGCACTCTGAGTGAAGCCACTTCCCTAGTGCAATTCAATGAGGAATTGATGCCAATCTTCTGTGCCCATAACAGCACCCTGAGAATGTGTGTCTGGGAGAGGCAAAATGTGTGTGTCCATAGTCATACAATCAACTGCACCAACCACTGACACAGTCAGAGCAAGTGGAAACAACAGTATACATGTTGCACACAACAAAGCACACAGCACAATCAAATCCCTTACCACTTTCACATGTTCCATAACAACTAATGTGCACGCAGACCCCCAACAACCCCCATGAGAACACTAGTAAGAGGCACAGCTCAAAATGTTACCAGTAACTAGTACATGTGAGCACTGCTTTGGCTGCCCTACGCGTGTTGCACAACAATATCCAGGTGGACTGGCCACCCCATTCCCTGACAAAAACCATGCACACAATAATACACATCTACATGTTTATAATTCAAATGAACTAAAAAAACAGCAAGCTCACTTCAAGAAAGTTGCACATCTCACATCACATCCTTTCTCTTGCATGCTTGCACCAGCTGCATCCAGGAATCAATCCATGCTCCAATGTGTAGGTGTCAAAACCTGCCTACACTGCTGAGGTGTTGCGTGCAGGCATCCCACAGCACTGTTCCCTTGAATATCAACAACCATCTGCCCTTGCAGAATGCCTCAGTCAAGAAAAAGAACACAAGGTCAGAGCAGGCAACACATCCATGCACCCAATGACACTGCATCCTGTGCCCCCCAGGATACCATGCAACAACTGCAAGCAATGACTTGTCAGCCTACCATCACCATGTAACCCCCACACCCATGCAGCTGGAACTTCTCACCTCAGACCAATGCAAGAAAAAACATCCCACACAGTGACACCATCACCACCCACAACACCTCCACTGCCTACACCCAGAGTGCCATGCTTAAAGGACCAGGTTCCACTTACCCCTTGTTCCGGTGAGGGGTCATTGTGATCCATCAGATCTAACTGTAGTCAAAATGACACTGAGAAAGCTCCTGAATAGAGATCACTGAGATGCCACAATTTGGCATCCCCTAATTTACTTGGCATCAGGACACTGTAGGTAACACTGGCAGGGGAGCCGATGATGGAATATCCAAGATAACGGTAGGCCGAACTTCTCAGCAACTGCAGTGAAGACAGGATCTGGCAAAAGACAGCTGGGTAAACAGACAGCAGTCAAAGAGGAAGGTAGGGCACAGAGTCAACAGGCAGAAAAGAGACAAGCAGACAAGAGAAAGTAATAGGAAAAGGAGGTCAAGGATACTGGCACACAAAAGCGAGCAGGCAACAGGCAAGGGGAAGGGAAGGCAGGGCTCAGAGGACTCGACTGAACAGGCACCAATGAGCTTGAAACTGAAGGGAGCATTGACATGTACTGAGCTGCTGTTACCAAGTGTTGAAACAGTTGCATGGGTACTGTGCATGGTATGCATTGCCATGTCAAAGAACAACACCAAGCCTATGGCGTGTGCCTGGTGTCTGATGGCGGGACCTGCACCTTGTTGTGGTCAGACAAACAGGACAGCCTTGTGTGTAACACCAGACAGAGCCACAGCGCCAGGAGTGGACTGCCAGCGTGGGTAGACATGCCATGAAAAGGTGAGTGAATAGGATACTGTGTGGCAGGCATGACAAATTGAAAAAATGCAAGCAATGACTCTCCAGCCTCCAAACCCCATGTGTCCCTGCAAAAATGCAGCCGGACCTGCTCACCTCAGGCCAGTGCAATGATAAGCACCCCACACAGTGACAGCCTCACTGCCACCAACGTGACCACAACCTGTGCCCCACTGAGTGCCTTGAACTTATCTGCACAAGGTTCCCACCTGTCTTGCAGTGAAGCAAACAAATTTCCACCACAGCACGACATGCACTCTGGACACAGGGGTGAGGAGGAGCCTGGCTGGTGGGGAGATGAGGAGAGAGATGGGGGCTATTAAAGTGGGTGTGGGCCAAGCGAAGGGGGTGGAGAGAGGAAGACAGTGACAGAAAGACAGGAAAAGAAGTTCAGCAGGAGCAGACAGCGTGGAAGGCACATCGATGGAAAAATAGCACATGTTGGAGGGGAAGGACAATAGGGATTGAGGATGAAGGGCAGACTGGGAAACAAAGGCCACTGTGAAAGGGGAATCCTCAGCTTTTCATCACAAAAACAACATGCTGAACACGCCATGACATGTAAACCAGAAAGAGACCCATGTTCGTAACATCCATGCAAACAAGTCTGTTCAACCATGACTCCAGACTATGCACCACGCACCAGACCCCTCTGTTGGACATCACACTTCACGGGCAGGACATCACTCCCAGGCTGTTGCCTCCCCCTCCAAAAGATCACACACCCTGGACAAGCCATTCTCAGAAAGGGGGCAGGGATCATAGGGTGTACTGCAAAAACATACAGGGACAACTGATGAACAGGAGCTGTGGGGAGTGGATAATGTACCATACACAAGTTCCCACAACATACATACACATACAGTGCAGTCACCCACAGTGCTTGATTACAACAACAAGTAATGGAAACAAAAGGCATGCAATACATTCTGGAGTAGAGAACATACAGAAAAACAACAACAAACAACACGCGATTTGAATGGGGAACAGAGACAAAGGCCATGTGCAAATCAGTACAAACTTAGATGCAATAATTGTGTCAAGCCTGTCCTGTGGATTGCATGTAGACATACGGGCACATCTGCATTACCAGAGGCAAGGTCGTGAAGGTGAGCAGCCGTGGTCTTGGTGATCTGTCAATGGATGTGTGTGTAAGATGTGTAGTCGTAGCAGGGCAGGTCACGTGAGGTAATAAGGTTGTGGAGTGGGCTCTGGCACAGGTTGAAGAGTAGGGTGGACATGGATTATACCTATAGGACCCTGTAGGACACATGAGAGGGAGGGAGGAGAAGGTGGTAGGAGAAAGACTACAGAACGGTCAGTGAGGCAAGAGGTGAACAATCACAATGCAGAGTCCAGATGTCCAGAGAATTGAGGATGAGGCTGTTGTTATAGAATGTGTCAAATACTGCCAATGGCGCAACGTGGATTAGTGCTGCATATCCTCCTGAGTCTGTTATCCTTTATGGAACTGAAATCTGAAAACCAATGCACATGCATGGATGTAAAAGGGAACATACACACACAAACATGCAGACAAACACACATCTGCACTGACCTTCACCATCACAAAATCGCATGACCTATCAAAATCCAACATGTGCAACTGCATGCGAATATTGTGGTACACACTGAAACAGACATTGACATGATTGACAGTGCACAACCTTACCTGCTGTCAGAGCTGCCCTGATGTGATTCCCACATCACCTCCCCAGGAAACTGTCCCTCCACCTTTGTGAATGGAGGGCCAGTGTCCGGCAGATGGCACATGGACTAGGGAGGTGAAAGGGTGCTCGTTGGATCTCTCATGGAGTGCAGTCACTGGATGAGTCAGTATTCCTGCAACAACATGATACATTGCATTTCACCAGACATAGGAGTAATTCATTCAGACTGCACATACGTTACAAAAAGCATTTGACTGATTGTTACCTCCACATGTGATCCTGTTTTAGTCAAGTGAACCATGGCAGTTGACACCACTGTGCTGCATGTCCAGTACTCCACTCAAAAGTCCCTTGAGAGGGCAATAACACATCCCTCAAGGTAGAAAATAAAAGCAATGTCCATACCGGACACGGGTACAAACATTAAAAAACGTGTCCATTCTGGACAGGTGTATAAAAAAAATTAGAACAATGTGTGTGTCCATCCCGAACAGGGAAGCAAAAAAATAAAAAGCAGACCATCCCGGACAGGATCATAATGAAAAAAGTCCATCTTGGACTGGGGGAGGGGGAGAATGTACCCCTGGAGGGGGAAGTGGGAGGGTGTGTGGCCATGAGTGGACAAAAGAACCTTTTTAAAATCCTTCCATGGGCTTATAGACATCATGGCACAGGTGGTTGAGGTGGCATGATTGTACCGGGACTGCCTTCCTGCAGTGGATCATCAGGTGGTAGAGGGGCCGGTGGTACATCCTTTCCAAGCAGTGCCAACAGCTGGTCTTCATTGGCTAGTGCCACCCGTGATACAGACGCATCCACCAGCATCCGATTGGCTGAGAGGTCACAATGAACTTCCTCCCGAGTGGCCACAAAGTCTGCATGTGCGCTCACTCATGATGCATCAATTTGCTAGGACAGCATCTGCCTTAAGGCGTCCATCTCCTCGTGGAGCTTTGACCTTGGGGCTGAAAGTTTCTTGTTCAGTGAAGCCCTCAAAACACTCCATCTCATGGCGATTGGAGACTTTTCTCTCTGCTTCAGGGCTTCTCTATGTGCCGCAGACTCTGCATGCAGAGAGTCCTGCAAACACTTCAGATCAGCCCTTCAGCCCCTGATGTTGGCCTCCACTCCCAGTTTGTGGGAGAGATTTAAGGACCGCATCTCAGCATGCATTTTCTTCTCCAGGCTGGACAAGAATTGCTGCTGTTGTGCATCCTGGGCAGCTGGTGTGGACATGTTCTCGGGCAGGGGATCCATGCCCTCAGCAATATCATGCACCATATCACTGCACTCAACATCTGCTGCTCCCACACTGTCTCTCCGGCACACACACCTCCACCACATGTGTGGGGGCGATGGCGGTGCGATGCCAAGGTCAAGGCCAGTCGCTGTGGAACCCCTGTCATTGGCTGCAGGTGCAACCCTCTGATGGACATCAGTCCCAGAATGTGATCCCAACTCAGGGAAGGGTGATTTTGCAGCCGTAACCACGCCTGATGTGGGGCTTACCACTGATTGGACTTGTGAAGCCTGATGCACCTCTGCAGACTCAACGGCCCCAACCGACCTGCCCATTGGGACACCCTCCTTGTCCCTAAATATGTACCTGGTTCTGACAAACCTGCAGAGTCAGAAGAGTCCAAAGAGTCTCGAGCACGGCAGAGGATAGCCTGTAGCACCTGTGGATGTTAATGGCGTACAACACCACAGCCTCCACTGGTGGACTGACCTATGACCACCTCTTCTTCCTCCTCCTCCTCTGCATCCACTGCATCATCACCTGCACATGGACATGCAATTGCATTTTGAGTCATGAGTACCGTTACAAACATACATATTTGCATTACAATGCAAACAGACACAAAATGTCTGGACACACATACATCACACATTGTGATTTTGCACACTGTGAGCTGTATGCCATGGATTTATGGTATTCGCCGACATGCACAGTAATGTCTGGACATATCAGGCAGTGCAACATGGCATGGTCTGCGTGTGCAAGGGTACATATATACCCCCGAACATGAGTGGCAGAGAAACACATCAGTGGAAGGATGGAGGTCTGTGCATCATCAGTGATCCAATGCACAACCCAGACATTTACATGTGGCAACCTGTGGATGTGTGGCCTTGTACAGGAGGGTGGAGCAACCTCTAACGGGCCCATGGGATCAGAGCTCACCCTCAAGTACTTTTAAGACGAGATAGCTGCACCTTGAGGAGGACGGGGTGCAGTATTCTCTTACACAAACATCAATCAATAAAGACAAGTCAATGGTTTGGCATAGGGAAGTCCGTTTAATGACAAGTACAAAAAACAGGGAAACAAATGGAAATCAACAGTGATGCGATCGCCTGTCTCGCTTCAACTCCCAAATTCTTCATTCAGACAGCAATAGTTATAATACATTCTCGTCATCATTGGCGTGTTACACTCAAAGTTTGTCATGCAATTCTATTGGTTAGGAAAGGTAACTTAAGTGTAGGTGCTATATCTGTATATGGTAACAGAGTGTGAGGATTGGAGAACTCTTATCGGGTGGGCATCTACGCCCATCCCGCTACATCACTTGTGATAGATGCCACTACAAGTATGTCTCATTGGTTCTACTAGCTATAGGGCCCTAGATTATTTGGTCCATTGTGATTGGGTGGTTTACACCCATAGGCATAAATCTGCACTTTAATTAGCAGCATGCAGAATGGACACCCAGATGCGGTGTGCCCCAAGTTTCACCCTGCCTCCCTTCCATCAATCAGTACTTTAGGGCTATGTGTCAATTAGTTGGCTGAGGATGGCCTCGAAACTGTAGCTTCTTATCAGGAAAAGTTATGGCATCCTCGGGTTCTGGGTGACATCAGACGTTGGTACCTCTTCGCGCTTGGCTGGTCACGTGTCTGTTCACCGTGAATCTGCTTCATTTTCCTTCTTTTTGTGTATTTGATTCTTCCTTAGCCTTGCCACCTGCCTGGGGCCTCCTTACTCGACCTTCACTAGCTGGCTGCTATGCTCTTAAGTTTTGTTTCTTCGAAGTTGCCGCTCTCCTCCCTTCTTGGAGTTGACCTCCAATTCCCAGGCATGAGCTGCTTTGTGCTCAGTTTCGATTCCGCTCTTTCCTTCTGGCTTTAGCTGGAATATGAATCTCGGCCTAGTTGGCCCCTTGCAGCCTGGGCTTAATTCAGCTTTTACAAAATGTGGTAACACTTGTATAATGTGTTTCATTGAGGTAGATATATAATTGGCGCTTGCCGCTCTATTCGTCTACTTAAGCATTGCAAGCAGTACCGTTTCCTTAGCTTCTTGTGTTCCAAGCCTATTTACAGGCATTTGTTAGTTACGTATTTTCATCTCACTCCATGGTTAAGTTTCTTTATATATCAACATCGTTTCTTCTTACAAGTCCATTGCATCATTATTCTTTACATTTCATCCTTGTGTGTCATCTTTCGATTGTCATTTATGTTCACCTGTACGTCTGTCCGGGCTTTTATGTCATCACCATTTGTCTTTCATTAAGGCTCTTTGGGTCTCTTCGGGGACAGTCTGTAGATAGTCTTCATTTCGTGTCAGCTGCTGGTACTGTTGTCTCAGTGGATACCAGGCTGCCCATGGTTGTCTGGTTATAGGCACTTCAACAGGTATTGTTCTTCTTATGGGAACTGGACAGAAGCCTAGTGCTGCTCTCTGTTGGTTTATTTGTTCCTCATACGTCACAAACCTGGGCGAGTTTGTTCCTGGTACCTCAAAATGGGGTGCTGGGGTGCAGGCCGTATCTGGGACCTCCTCTAGACTCCCCCATCTGGTCGGTTCATCAACCACTTCTGCTTCCTCCTTTGGATTCGTCTTACTTGGTTCTTCTGCATCTTGTTCATCGTCTTCTGGGTTTGTAGATGATGGTGTGAACGTGTGTTTCTTTGGAGTCCATATTTTTATCACTCCTTTCAAACTTCCTGCTGTTTTTACATGTTCGTCTTTGTTCCAGGTCATTAACTGGCATTGTCCATTTGTGCTGCAGGAGATCCATTTTCCTTCATACTTTCATTGTTTTCTGGGATACACAAACTTTGTTCCTTCTGGCGCAAATTCGCTGGCCTTCACAAAGTCTCTTATTTCTACATCAGTCAGGTCTCTGGGCTTCCATCCTGGTTCTTCATCCCAATGGCTTTCTTTGCAGTTTTCTGGCATTGTGTGATGATTATCATGATAACACAGAATCCTAGTAGTATCATCAATAGCAAAGCTCCCAGAAACTTGAATATTTCGGCCATCCATTGTGGGACCCATGAGAATAGTGTTCCAAACCAGCTGTCATCCTCTACTTCGTCAGTTTCATCAATCATCTGGTTCTGTAGGTTTGTCAGCATACTTATGGCTTCTGTTAAGGTTCCATTTTCTTCATCATGCGAAGGTATAAATGTGCAACATGATTCTACGATTTTTGCGCAAACTCCTCCATCCATTGCGGTGATCATGTCAAGTACATATCTGTTCTGGAGGGTCATCAATCGGATTGCTCTTAGTTCTTCTTTAATTGCGTTGAATCCTTTTATGGTGGTGTTGATGGTCTGTAATAATTCCCATTGGTTATCTGCAACCATTTAGTGTTTGCTCCAACCTGGAATCTTGGCATGATGATTGTTGTGAACACTGATGAGGTGAGGCTGAACAGCCTGTGTTCATATGGGATTGCATGGAATGCTTCTTCTGATTTGGCACAAAAGTAATTTTCTCTCTTCATTCGGGATACCAGTTCCACAGACGACCTCTTCCTTAGGTGAGCATCTGCTTTTGGGAAACTGTTAATATTCAGGTCACTTTTCGGGATCACTAGTGCAGGAACATGGACGTTCACTATTGTGCATATGCCTCCCCAGTTTTT
This sequence comes from Ambystoma mexicanum, assembly GCF_040938575.1. Lineage (NCBI taxonomy): Eukaryota > Metazoa > Chordata > Amphibia > Caudata > Ambystomatidae > Ambystoma > Ambystoma mexicanum. The sequence goes on from NC_090923.1 coordinate 365,786,190, forward strand.
CGGTAGTCTTATATATGCCTTGGATCCACAAGCCCAGTAATGATCCATAATTACTGCTTTTCCATGAGTCATTCCTGTTTTGATTCTCTCCCTTCTTCCTTGTGCCATTGTTCCTGAAGCACAATTTTGGGCTTTCCAGTGGCACTATTTGAAAGGGTCCTCCTCTGTCTTCGACCCAGGCCAGTAACTTTACCAACTTCGGCCATAGAGGTTTTCACAGTCTTTGTGAGTTTTCTATTGCTTCTTTGCAGGCTCCAAAGACCATCCAAGCTCGGCAGATCACCACTCCTTTTTCCCATCGATTTGTGGCAACCACTATCCCCCAAATCTGCATTTGGCCTCTGTTCTTCCAAATTTGAGCCTCTTCTGTAGTCTTTCCTTGGACGTTCAGCCTCAGGTTTATTTCCCATCTTGTTCCTGATCCTTTAACTTCAGGCTTTTCATACCTGATCACGTGATTCTTAGTATGCTCTCTGTTTCTTGTTTTGATATCCTGGATGTAACGGTCGTCATCAGGATACTCTGCTTCAGTTGCCCATATCAATGAGGCATCTCTCCCCATAAATTGTCCTCTGGTGTTGCACATTGCTACGTGTGACAAACAGTGGGCTGTAGGGACATCAGTTTCTACAGCCACAAAGATCTTGGATTTTCCCATGCTGTACGGTAGAAGTGCAGAGATGAAGCATTTTCCTTCTGATTTTCTTCTTCTGACCTCTTTCATGTGTTGGTACCAAATGTTGTTTCCTAGATGTGCTGTGCTGTACAGGTAATCGTTCAGTTCGTTGTTATCTTCATGTGCGCTTCTCTTGATTCTTAGTGTCTTTCTGTAGTTAGCTATAACTACATCTTTAAACACGTCTGTTTGGATTTTTCTTGCTGGAGGTCCCTCGGGCATGCTGGTCGGTGGAGCAGGTTCCTTCATCTACATCGATGTGATGGGTGTGTACCGCTCACCTGGTATCCACAGGGACGTCACTCAGCCTGTTCTGACCTCTTACGACCTCGAACCCTTCCCTGGAGTCTACTCGACTGGAGACTGGGCCTTGTTTTCTTGGGAAGTGTGCTCTCCGTCCTGATTTCAGCGCTGGGGCGCGTTGATTGATGCGGGCTCGTTGCTGCCTAGTTACTTCACTGGCAAGAGTCCGACAGGTAAGTATAATGAGTCTTTTGAACAGTTCTCTAACTTCGTTCCTTTCCTTCCTTAGATGATGGCCGGCGTCCAGGGATGGCGATGTGCTGCTGAGATGAGTAGCGCTGAAGGTGATTGAGAGCGTGATGCGCGATGCGACCCTTTCATATTTGTATTGAACTGAGTTCTTTTTCTATGTCTTTTAGGTGCCGCAACGTTTTCAGCTTGGATGCCGGTTATGAAGAAGAAATGCGGTGAGTAAGCACGGTATGCAGCGCCTCTAGATGTTTCCATGCTAACCTGGAGTGTCTTTTCCCTCTTGCAGATGGATGAGAAGTTCCCGAGACAGAGTTCCCCCAGAGCGGCTGGGATTCAGTTAAGTGTTTGAAGCTCGTACAGTCTTTAAAAATAAGCGAAGATTTGCTGAATGCTTACTAATGCCTTTTTTCTGTTTTTTTCCCATTTCCTTAGGAAGCGGCATGCCAGGATGGGAATGACACCGCCGAAGATGCCCGCAGAACAGAAGGAGCGATGAATGATGGGCAGAAGTGTCGCAATAAGGCTTTTCCTAACAGTGTTCTTGTTCTTGCAGGAGCTGAGCGCAGAAGGAAGATGCAGGCCTACTGGAGACTGATCCGAACACGGGGAGTGTCACGCTGCAGGTGCAGAAAACACAAAGCCTGGGTGTGGCTTAAATAGTCTCTGGGTATCCCAGGTGTCACTGGGCTGAACCGCACCCAAAAGACTAGACTGCACATGCAGTTCTGGGAACCGAAATATGTGGGGGCATCCATCTTGTCCCCATCAATGCACTACAAGTCCAATCCCCGATGTTATTCTATGCGAGTGAGTGAGTGAGTCTGGTGCCACAAGCGCCAAGTCTGACTCCAAGTGGGTCTTTGGAGGGATGGAGAGGCCCTTGAGGGCCATCTAGGTGATTGTGGCCTGGCTCCAGCCTGACATCTAGGAGGGCTGGGGACATGAGGGGCAGGAATCATGACAGCACTCCCCCCCAAGGCCCCTCTCAAGGTGGCTCTTCTGTCTGATCCTGGTTTGTTTGGATGGTTTTGATGAAATTGTCTAAGCAAGTGAGGTGCATGGATGTGCTCACAAGGCTCCCATGTCCTGTCTTGTGGATCATACCCCTTCCAGTCTACTAAGTAGTATAATTTGGATCTGACGTACTTTGAATCCAGGATGTCCTTGACTTCAAATTCTGGCTCCCCGTTGACTACTACTGGCTGCGGTGGCATTGCTACCCGGGTCCCAGGTTGAACAGGTTTAAGGAGAGACACGTGGAACACAGGATGAATCTGCATGTTTGACGGCAGAGCTAGTCTGACCGCCACAGGATTTATCACGTAGTTGACGGTGAATGGACCCATGTATCTTGGAGGGAAAGTTTGGGTTCCTTTAATGGACACGTATTTAGACTTGAGCCAGACTTTGTCTCCCACTTGGTAGTTGGGGGCCTTTGCTCGGTGTTGATCAGCAAACTTCTTTTGGCGATTCTTAGCTTGAAGTAGGTGTTCAGCTGCCCTTTTAAAGGTTTGAGAAATGGTCGTGTGCAAGGTTTTGACTGCTGGCATTTCCAGGGTTGTAGGAACGTCCAACTCAGAAGTACGTGGGTGCCTGCCATACATGGTATAAAAGGGTGTCTGCCCAGTGCTGGTGTGTAGGGAATTATTATACGCATATTCAGCTATCCATAATAGGTCGAACCAGCTTCCTTCAGCTTGGTGTAACATGCAACGCAGATACTGCTCGAGCGTCTGATTTGTCCTCTCAGTTTGACCATCCGTTTGGGGATGGTGACTGGTGGATAGCCGGATGTCGATCTGGGCCATAGAGCAGCATTTTCTCCAGAAGTTAGATACGAATTGAGCACCTCGGTCTGAGAGCAAACCTGAAGGAAACCCATGGAGCCGTACGATGCCTTCAATAAATACCTTTGCCAGAGTGGAAGCATTTGGGAACCCCTTAAGAGGAATGAAATGTGCCATTTTTGAAAATAGGTCCATGACCACAAGAATAGTGTTAAACCCTTGACTGGGTGGTAAGTCAGTAATAAAAGCGAGGGACAATGTGTGCCAGGGTGCTGGTGGGATTTCCAATGGTTGTGATAGCCCAGCCGGTTTCTGTTTGGATGACTTGTTTTGAACACACACTCCACAAGATAGGATGAATTGGATAATGTCTTTACGCCACATGGGCCACCAATAATTTCATTTTACCTTGGCTAGGGTTTTAGCGATTCCGGGGTGGCCCTCGATCAAGGAATCATGATAACCGGACATGACTTGTACTTGTAGTTCTTGGTTTGGTAAGAATAAACGATTCCTGAAGTAGGGCAACTGATCTTTTATCATGTAATGTTCTCCTTGTGCACTCCACGCTTGTAATTGCTCCGGACTCATCAGGTTTTGGATTTCTTCATGTAATTCTTTCTGAGTTATGGTTGCTGTGATTCCTAGGAGCTTGTCACTCGGGATGATTGCTATTGGGTCAGTGGTCTGATACCCTTGCTCTTCCACCCCCATACGGGAAAGGGCATTGGCCTTCCCATTTTTCACCCCTAAGAGCCCAACGTAGTTGTCGTAAGGATTGGCCCTTTGCAGTTTTTAGGTACTGGAGGTTCCGGTGGTCAGTTATTACAGTGATTGTGTGTCTGGCGCCCAAGAGGTAGTGCCGCCATTCCTTAAAGGCTGACTTAATGGCCAGGAGTTCTTTGTCTGTGATTGCGTAATTGTGTTCAGGGGGTGTGAATTTACGTGACCAGAAGGCAACAGTGTGTAACTGGCCCGTTTCGAGGTCCTTCTGTGAGAGGACGGCTCCCATAGCCATGCTTGAGGCGTCCGTTTCCACCAGATATGGGAGATCAGGGTGAGGGTGGCGTAAGATTGGGGCAGATGTGAATCTTGCTTGGAGTTCCTGGAAAGCTTCCTCGGCTTCTGTTGTCCACTGGAAATTTTTGTTTCTTTTCCTTAGCAATGACGTGATGGGATGCACGATTTGTGAAAATCCTGGGATGAACCGGTGGTAGAAGTTTGCAAAACCCAGTATCCTTTGAATCCCCTTGAATGAATTTGGGGATGGCCAGTTCAGGATAGCATCTACCTTGTGTACATCCATTCGGATTCCATTCGGGCTGAGAATAAAGCCCAGGAATTCCACCTCGTAGACGTGGAATGAGCACTTTTCGAGCTTGGCGTAGAGCTGGTGTTGACGGAGTTTCTCCAATATGGATCGGACGTGTTTAACGTGGTCCTGCTTTGATGTGGAATATACTAGAATATCGTTGATGTACACTAGAGCACAGACATCAATCAATTCCCGTAGGACATCGTTCATGAAGTATTGAAATGCTGCAGGTGCGTTGCAAAGGCCAAAGGGCATTACTTGATATTCGTACAAGCTGTATTTGGTGCGAAACACAGTTTTCCATTCGTCCCCCTGTTTTACGCGAACAAGGTGATATGCTCCCCTCAGGTCTAGTTTTGTGTAGATTTGGGCATCTTTGACTTGATCAAGCAATTCAGCAATCAGTGGCAGGGGGGTAGCGGTTTTTTACGGTAATCTGGTTCAGTGCGCGATAGTCGATGCACGTTCTCAAGTCCCCCTCCTTTTTCAGTACGAAGAATAGAGGACTGGCTGCTGGAGACTTCGAGGGACGGATGAACCCGTTGGCCAGGTATTGGTCAAGATAGGCCTTCAGGTGCTGGTTTTCTGGTTCCGTGAGTGTGTAAATTCGCCCACAAGGGATTTGTGCGCCGGGTATCAGGACGATTTGGCAATCGTATGGTCTATGCGGTGGCAGGGTATTAGCCTGTTCTTTCTGAAAGACATCTTGAAAGTCCTGGTATTCACTTGGTAAGGTGCCGATTGCCACAGTCGCAAACGTGGAGGTTCTGGTGTCTATTGGTTGTTTCTCTTGGCGATAACATGTTTGGGCGCAAGTCTCGGGAAAGGCAACTTCTTTTGCTCGCCAATCGATTCGAAGATTGTGAACTACCAACCATGGCATTCCCAAAATCAACCGGAACTGTGGTGCCTTCATGAGGTCGAAAACGATAGATTCTTGGTGTCCATCCTGGCACATAAGGGTTAAAGCTGCAGTGCATTGGGATACTGGACCAGAAGCTATTTCCGTGCCGTCGACAGTGGTAACAGTGTTGGTGGTTGATTTAGGGCATAACGGAAGCCCCATCTTTGACGCAAGATCATGGTCGATGTAATCCCCATCGGCTCCACTGTCAATGTACGCTCTTACTGCGTGCATCCGAGATGGTTGTTGGTGATTGAGACCACAGATAGTGCAAAATGGGAGGTCTGTAGTTCACTTTCTTCGCTCGACAAGTGGACCCCTACACTTGCCGGGCTGGGGAGTTTTTCGATTCCTTGATGGTATTTCCTTGTCCGTGGCCCCTACCGTCCTCCTCGGTGGCTTCACAGGCACTCTTTAAGGAAATGACCTTCCACAGTACAGACATAACTGCTGCTGTCTCCTTTTATCCCTTTCCGCTTTAGTCAAGGGGGATCTGACCCCCCTGATTTGCATTGGTTCTCCTGAACCTTCCATTGTGCCGGCAATATTGTCCTTTGAATGCACATGCATGGGGCGAGGGTCCGGTCTGGTTCGATCTGCTCTTCGGTCCTGCAACCTATGATCCAGTTGAACAACAAGGTCAATGAATTCTGAGCAGTCTTTCGGGGGTTCACTATTTGTGCGAGAACATCATTGAGCTCCCCCGCAACCCCTGATGAAATAACGTGGTTCTCTTCTCCACTGGCCATTCTGCTTCAACTACGAGTCTATTGAACGTGGCTATGTATGTTAATAGGTCTTGATTCCCTTGGCGTAGGGACAGAAGTTCGTTGTCTAATGCCTGCCCATGAGTACGACGGGCAAACAGCTTTTCCATCTCCTGCTGAAAACCCCTGAAGTCATGCAGCAAAGGATCGTCTTGGGCCACAAAGGGTACAGACCAGTCCGTGGCGCTACCACTCAGGTAGGATGGCACAAAAGCGACCCGTGATTGGTCATTCGGAAAGGCCCCTGGTCTACAAAGGAAGTTCAGGAGGCACTGGTTCATGAACATTGCAAACCTCTTGGGATCCCACGTAAATTGTTAGGGCGGGGCCAAGGGAACTGCCCCGGGAAGGGTTATCTGAACGGGATTGGCTGATGGTGCTGGCATCGAGGGCACACTTCCCAGCAATGGTGCATGCCCTGCTTGTGACTGGAAAAGTTGCCGGCTTAAATCATCAATGCTTTCTTTGGCTACTATCAGCTCTTTCCTCAGGGTGTTGGTCTCCTGCCTGGCTGCATGTACTTCAGAACGTAGCTGCCCCAACCTGTAGGCTAACTGGTCGGTTTCTGACATTTCCATGACGCCCAGGTGGATTTTGATGTGAGGCTTTGTGTTTTGTAACGCTCACCTGGTATCCACGGGGACGTCACTCAGCCTGTTCTGACTTCTTACGACCTCGAACCCTTCCCTGGAGTCTACTCAACTGGAGACTGGGCCTTGTTTTCTTGGAAAGTGTGCTCTCCGTCCTGCTTTCAGCGCAGGGGCGCGTTGATTGATGCAGGCTCGTTGCTGCCTAGTTACTTCACTGGCAAGAGTCCGACAGGTAAGTATAATGAGTCTTTTGAACAGTTCTCTAACTTCATTCCTTTCCTTCCTTAGATGATGGCCGGCGTCCGGGGATGGCGACGTGCTGCCGAGATGATTAGCGCTGAAGGTGAGTGAGAGCGCGATGCGCGATGCAACCCTTTCATATTTGTATTGAACTGAGTTATTTTTCTGTGTCTTTTAGGTGCCACAACGTTTTCAGCATGGATGCCGGTTATGAAGAAGAAATGCAGTGAGTATGCGTGGTATGTAGCACCTCTAGATGTTTCCACGCTAACCTGGAGTGTCTTTTCCCTCTTGCAGATGGATGTGAAGTTCCGGAGACAGAATTCCCCCAGAGCAGCTGGGATTCAGGTAAGCGTTTGAAGCTCGTACAGTCTTTAAAAATAAGCGAAGTTTTGCTGAATGCTTACTAATGCCTTTTTTCTGTTCTTTTCCCTTTTCCTTAGGAAGCGGCGTGCCGGGATGGAAATGACACCGCCGAACATGCCCGCAGAACAGAAGGAGCGATGAATGATGGGCAGAAGCGCCGCAAGGTAAGGCTGTTCCTAACAGTGTTCTTGTTCTTGCAGGAGCTGAGCGCAGAATAAAGATGCAGGCCTACTGGAGACCGATCCGAACACGGTGAGTGTCACGCTGCAGGTGCAGAAAACACAAAGCATGTTTCTCAGCCTGGGCGTGGCTTAAATAGTCTCTGGGTATCCCAGGTGTCTCTGGGCTGAACCACACCCAAAAGACTAGACTGCACATGCAGTTCTGGGAACCGAAATATGTGGGGGCATCCATCTTGTCCCCATCAATGCACTACAAGTCCAATCCCCAATGTTATCCTATGGGAGTGAGTGAGGCTGGTACCACAAGCGCCAAGTCTGACTCCAAGTGGGTCTTTGGAGGGATGGAGAGGCCCTTGAGGGCCATGTAGGTGATTGTGGCCTGGCTCCAGCCTGAAATCTTGGAGGGCTGGGGACATGAGGGGCAGGAATCATGACAGGGTGGAGGTTTTGCAAATCTCTTCCCCTCCTCTTGCGCTCTTGTCCTGCCCTCCATACGTGCCTTTAGCCACCACCTGTCTGCCATCAGCCCAACGTAGGGCCACATCTTGGGCCTGGTGCTTGTTCCTTGCGTTGGAACCGGTGCGCTTTTCACTACAGTCTCTGCGGTTCTATTTTTCAGTTCCTCATGTATTTTTTTCGCTCTGGCTATAAACCGGAATAAATGATCTATCAACATTTGTGTCCTTGCAGTGAATCCTCCCGTAGCCACTTCTGTCTTCTTGAGGGCTTTTGCTATATCTTCTTTAGTAGCCCTTTCACTTGGTGCTTTTCGGTCACCTTTACTATTTTCTGGGACGGTTGTTCGGTAGGCAGTCTCGTACTTTCTGTTGTATTCGTTCGAGGTTCTGTAGCCATTGACACTTGTCCTTGTTCGTGTGCATTCAGTGTGTGTGTGCGTGTAGTGGTCAGTGCTACATTTTCATTCATTCAGCGCTGGCCCTGTCTCCAGCTTTTCTCTTCATTCGTTACCTCAAGTGTGTATGAGTCACTGCTAATTACATTCAATTTTAGTTTGTCTACCTTGCCATCAGATTTTATCGGGACTGGAATAACTATATAGGGTCGAGGTGCTCTTGAGGGACCTATGTGTACATTATCAGGTGGGCGCACTGACATTGGAACGCTTCGTGCACCAATAAAGAATGCAGTTCTGATTGTTAATGAAAGAAAAACAATGATAATCACTATGCATATACACATAATCGAGCGGTATGAAAGTTGCAGCATTTCCTTCCAGGGAAGCGGGGGTGCCCCTCTGGTTGTGGGAGGACCAGGTTACTGTTTTGGGCCCCCATTTCAATCATAGCAACTGTTAAAGTTCTATTCTTTTCACTTACTCCATTATTGTCCCTCAGAAAGTTTGTATCATAAAGTGTCTTGTGCTTCGCAAGTGTCCCCCCTCTTGCGGCTGACAAATGGATCTAGTTATGGGATACAGTTCCCTTGCTAGACTATGGAAAAAGGTTAGACTAACCCCTTTGGTGAGGCACGTTCATTGTGCATATTCACAATAGGTCAGTTCCCAGTCCACCCCCCGAATTTGCTTCAGTCCTGAGGACATGCTGGAACCTTTTCAATGCGAAGAAATGGTAAAAATAGCAATCAATCAAAATCAAAGTCCAAAAATAAAAGAAAAGAAAATAAAATGGTGAAGTTCTTGTCTCTGTTCCCGCGATCTGTCCCTCGGCGGAAAGATGAAGAGCTGCCTTGGCTTCCTTGATTTGTCCCTCGGCGGGAGGTTTCACTGGAATCTCCTCAGATAATCTCTTTGGAAGTTGGACAGTTCCACTTGGAGCATAATGCCATGTAGGAGCGTTCCCATATGCGCAACATTAGCTGGATCTCTGATGAAGGTGATGACGTCAACCTCGGCAGGTCTCCCCACCATTTCTGGACAGTCAGTGACTAGACGAAACAGGACGTTGTGCGCCAGTCGGCTGTCCTCGGGAAACAGGGACATTTGTCCTGCTTTGCTGGGTTCAGGATCACAGGCATTTCTTTTGACGTGAACAGTCTCTACACTTTCCTGCTGCGTGGATTGCGACCAGGTAGCCCACAGCTGGTGCAAATGTTCAGTGTTTCTTGGATCTCTAATGAAAGTGAGCGTGTCGATAGTTCTCCCGACGATTGTTGAGCACTCCTCTATAATGGGAAAGAAAAGCATGTTTGTGAGTTCATCTACTATCGCCTGCGGTGGAAGCATTTGTGTCCTTATCACTGTATTCGGGTAACACAGCGAAGGCTTCCGCGATGATAGTAAGCAGTTGCCAGATTATTTTCTTGTTGGCAGGATCTTGAACAAAGTCTGTGACACTGGTGACTCTCCCTACAAGTGTTGGATGTGTCTCTAGTACTAATTGAAAGCAGGGCAGCACATCCCTTGTGATATTTTTGCTGGGGGATACCATAAGGTCTGCAAAGCAAAGTCTTAGGGCCTCATTACACGGTAGGCGGTAAGGGAATAACGGTACCGGTAAGCGATTACCGGTACCGCTAAATTCCCTATCTAATTACGACCCGGACTTGCCGCTATTAGCGCAACCGGTAAGTACGGTGCCACTAATAGCGGCAAGTCCGTGGGCGCGCCACCCCCAGGTCGGAAATAGAGGCATGGCGCTAATAGCATGCCATTACAAGCTAGGCGGACATGGCAATAGCGGCATGGGAAAGACCCAAAAAACCCTTAGCGGCATGGCGCAAATACCGCATCGCGAACCACCCGTTAAGAGACCTGAGCAGTGTTTCCACCTGCCACAGGTGGACACATCCAGCACAGGTGGAGGCGATGGAGACTGTGGCAGCACAAAAGAGCACACCACACCCCTTCCTACACCCCTTCCCACACAAAAATGCTTCCAATACTGCCAGCATTACATGGGCTGGAGGACATGATTGCAGTGCGGCAGCACCAACAACAGGCAGCACAGAGGAGACGCAGGAGGAGGAGGAGTAGGGCAAGACAGGCGCAGCAAGCACCACCAGGGCACCCAGAAATACCACAGAGCCAGCCACCAATCTCCGGGATCCAAGCCAGTCCATTGAACCAGACACCTGAGCACATACAAACCCTGTACCGTCTGCACTGGGATACCATCACCATCATCGTGGATAAGATGCATGACGACAGCGTGAGACCCATAGACATCAGTACTGCAATCCCCCCTCTAGTGCAGGTGTTGACTGCGCTCCACTCCCTGGCCACAGGCTCGCTGCAGCATAATGTGTGGCAGATGCATGGCATCTCACAACCAGTATTCCCATGCACGCCGAACCAGGTACACAATGCCCTCCTGAAGCTTGGACATGAACACATATTCCTGCCACTTACTGCCCAGGAGATTGCAAACACCAAATTATGCATCTATTCACTTGCAACCATCCCAAGTAGCATCAGGGCCAGCAACTGTACCCATGTGGAATTGGTGGTCCCACATCACAATGAAGTAGTCCACAGAAACAGAAAATAATTTCACCCAATCATTTTCCAAATCGCATGTGATGCAAACAAGACAATCACACATTGTTGCGCCAGACATCCAGGATCAACGCATGATTCAATGGTCCTGCAGAACTCAACCATACCAAGCAACATGGAGCGCCAAGCTGGCCAACGATCGTGGCAACTTGGTGAGTAGCAGGCCATGCACAGGGCGGTGTGATTGGGGGGAGAGAACGATACACCAACTATGAATTGTCTGGCGTGCAAGGGACAAATGGTCATACAGATGTACTTCAATGTCCATTGGGGGACTTCACAATGTACTTGATAAGACCCCACATGAAATGCGAAGCTGCACAACATTTCATACATTCCAACATTTCAAAGATGACACATCCATCCACACCCACATTTCACATCATGCCACACCACATAATACACAAATCATCATCTTGCCCTCAGGACAGTTATACAGAATTTGGGCAGCACAACATCAATACCGCAATGTGCTCTAGAATGCATGCAAAGGAATCACCCCTAGCCATGGCACCTGACCACAAACCCATAGCACCACTGAAGTGATGCCCCGCAGCACTGCAACATGGATGTAGGAATGGCAGCACACTGGCATAGCGGTACAAAATTTGCCTGGGCCCAAGGACACCTGAGGCCTGGCCTCAGCCAGGACATTTCCATTACTTGCGGAGGCATGTTTCGGGCATGTCGAGCACAGCTTTGTACATTGCAGTCACGCAGATTGTCTGCATGCATGCTGTCAGTTGTGACTTCCAATCACAATGCAAAGAAGACATGTGTGACATGTACAGTCCACAGCAGAGTGGCCGGTAACAGGTACCCATTCTTCACCCCATACAGGCAAAGCCGGCTATCCCCTGAAGAGGTAGCACCTAACCCCTGTATGGAACGCACAGAACCAGCAGGAAGAGGACAACAATATTGCACATACCCGTACCTGCGTCGTGATGGAGCAGGCATTCGGCCTCTCCAACACACAGCTCTGGTGCCTAAGCGTGCCGGGTGAGGCTCTCCTGTACGGCCATGACAAAGTGCTGAAGATAACCATGGCATGTGTGATGGCGAACTAAATTTTCATCAGACGGAATGTGCCTATGCCACCTGACATGCAAGCGCCAGATGAGGATGATGTGGATGGTGATGAGGATGGGTCAAAAGGCCCGCAAGGACATGCAAGTGGCAATGTCCAGGAGGGACACGATGTGCGTCAGCATCTGATGTATCAGATTCCATGACATCCAAGGTATAACCATTATGGATGCAGATGGGTATTACTGCCCTGATGCATGTGGTCAGTCCCACAAAGAACCATCTCCCCAATACAGTACACATACACAATGATGAATACCAAGCCTGTGTTTCAACTTTTCAACAGTGTATTGTGAACAAAAGACAAAAATTAAGTGCATGGCCCCAACTGTGCAAACGACCTTACACCCCTCCCCCCACAACACTCCCAAGAACACCTGTAACCCTTCTACCCCACAACACTCCCAAGAAAACCCTTACCCCCTCCCCCACAACACTCCCAAGAACACCCTCACCCCCCTCCCCCCACAACACTCCCAAGAACACCCTTACCCCCTCCCCCCACAACACTCCCAAGAACACCCTTACCCCCCTCCCCCCACAACACCCCCATGTGAGCTTCATGGTGTGTACGTGTCCTTCTCCACATGTGCCACCTAGTCCTTGCTGGCCCTAATTGTCAGTGCCTTCTCCGCCATTTGGTGGTTGGGATGTGGTGCGCCTCAGGTTGCGCAGAGAGGGGGCTAGTTTGCCGGGAACTCCCAGAGGAGGTGGTGCCCGGTTCATCCTGTGTTGTGAGTGGGCATCGGCGCTCAATCGCGTCCGCTATACGGATCATGGCCTGCCTGAGTTGGGCCATTTCATTGCAGATCCTGTTCGTGCATGCCTCCATGCCCTCCCTTGTCTGCCGTGCATACATACTTAGGTCCTCCCTCAGACGGCCTGCCTCAGCCACATGCTGCCCTACCAGCCCAGTGATCTCTGCCTGCCTCTGGATGATGGATGAGAGGTCATGTTGCATGCTAGGTGCTGGTGGGATGACTGCTGCGCCTTGATCCATGGCACTGGCATCAGGTGAGGATACCTGGGGGCTCCATGCCCCTTCCAGGGAGGGGGTGGCTGATCCTCCATGGCTACCCAGACCTGATGACAACCTTGGGCTTGCCAGAATGGAGCGTGTTGGGCTGGGGGTCTGGCTTGGATCCACAATGCCATGTGCTTCCTGCTCGTCCGAAAGTGGGGCAGTGGCTGCTGCCTCACCAGTTGAACTGGTGGCAGCAGAGTGTTTGCCCTCCATGCTGGTTTCACTTGCAGGGAGACACACTGCCATGGGTGCTCTGATGGCAGCAGGCATAGCCTCAGGCTGCGTGGAACTGGTGCTCCTGCTGCCTTTGTCCCTCTGGTGATGGTCACTCCTCCAGGTTCCCCTTGAGGCGGTGGCGGTGTCCCCTGTGGCATCTCTCCTGGGTTTTTTTGTGGATGGGGGAGCAGGTGTTGCAGTGCGTGGCTCCTCAGTTTCTGTGTGTGATCCTGTAGGGGTGAGAAATGGGGATATTCATCATTTATGGTTCGACCTGCCTTATGCTGAATGCTTACGTAATGCCGCTCTATGCATTTGGGCCTCTTTATTGTGGATTCAGGTAATGGGGATGTTGGGTGGGGCATGCATGAATGGTTCTGTGTTGCACGTGTATGTGGTGATGCATGCATGTATGTTTGTGGCTGGATCCACGGCATTAATATGCATACTTGCCAACCCTACCGATTTAGGCGGTAGGATACCGCTTTTTAAGCAGTCCTACCGCCTACCGACTTCTGCGGCTGCACTACGGCCTTTTCAGGCCTCTGTCTGAGGCCCCAGAGCACTGGGGGCGTGACGGCCCCATTTCAGATTTTGATTGATGACAGAGGCGCTGGCGTGCGCGGGCGCACGCCAGCGCCTCTGTCCTCAATCAAAATCTGAGATGGGCGGCAGTCACGTGACTCCGGCTCTGCCCTGCTGCGCACCAAGCAAGGCTTGGTTGTGTGTCAATATTAGTGGCAGTGGCACCTGCAGCGCCGTCCATCCTTCGGGCAGTGCTGTTCTCACTTTGCTGAGAACCAACGCACTCGCAGCCTCTTGTTCGTCGTATGTGTAATCTGTCCACCCTCTAGCTAAACGAAACGGCGCTGCTAAGAGTCTCAGCTGGCTGAAACGAATACGGCCTGGAGAAGGAGGCGTGTCAGAAGGTATTTATTTTTCAAAAGAAAAAAGTCATGGCATTAAAGACATAAGGAGCTTAGAAACCCATACTGGAACACTAGCAATGCTCCAGGCAGTTAGTTTGCGGCATGCCTACTATTTCATTGTGTAATGGGGAGACTCAACTTACTAGTCGCACGTGACGGGGTTAGATGTTTTCCAAAGAATCTGCTCACGAATAAAAGTAGACATTCCGGTGGGCGATGCCATTTGGGTACAGTAAGAGCCGTGCTAGTCCCTGACAGTGTGGCGCCCCGGGGCAGGTGGGCAAAGACAAGTACAAAGGTGAAACAGTGCTGCATTTCCACTTTTATTTTCTATGCATCTTGCACAATTAATCAGCCACCTTGAATGGATCGTTAGGCATTGAAAATAAACATACACCTAGAAAGTTTGAAAATAACAGCAGGTAAGCAGGTTACAAATGAACTCTTCCATTAACCAGCACGAGGATTTCAACATCTCATATCAAGGTATTTCCTGCGCACCTCAAGGGCAGTGCAAAGCATCTCTCTCACGTTAGCTGTGATTGGCAACTAGATTACAGCACGATCCTAGTGCACAGCCTGTAGCCTGCACGCACTGTCTCTACTTCATGCTGAGGAACAACGAGGAGGTGGCAATTAAGGGATTTAGGGCCTCATTACACAGATGGCGGAGAACCATGGTGCTATTAGCGCCATGGTTCATGCCGGTAAAATACCGGCACCGCCTTGGCGGAAAGGGGAATTACCGCCCCATTCCAAGGTTGGCGGGGCGGTAATTCCCCCTTCCCCCATTGCCCTTCCCCATTCCCATTTTTGCCCCATAGGGCTTAATGGGAATGGGGAAGGCGCTAATTACGGTACCGCAAATTGCGGTACCGTAATTAGCTCCCTTGGTCCCTTTGCGGGTTGGTTTTTAACGCCTGCAAAAAGCAGGCGTTAAATCCCCCAACCCGCAAAGGGACCTCGTAGTAAGGCGGTAAGGATTTACCGGTACCGGTATTTTACCGGTACCGGTAAACCCTTACCGCCATCCGTGTAATGAGGCCCTTAGTTTCAATTGTGCCTCGCTGTGCCACCAAAGCACTACACAAAAGAAAGGGGGGCGCCCAATACAAGCTGTAATGTGTTTTTAATGGGTCTGCGCTCATTAGCAGGGGCCTAGCATGCCAAGGTGGGATAGGAGGGAGAGGGGCTGCAAGGAGGTTAAGGCAGGGGAGTGGGAGGAAGGGGTAGGCCACGGGTCCCAAGGAAATTACTACATGGTATGGTTCCTACCGCAAGCCCACGTGTTTGTGTTGCCTGAGATGAGCTTCTAGAGTTTTTTTTTTGGTTTCCACGCTTCCCCCGGCTTGGTGGGTTTGCCTCAGTGCCCCAAATGTCTGTGTAAAAATGGCCAGCAACCGTGGCCTTGTGGAGGATTCTGCCCGGAATATATTAAGACACCAGCAGGGGTGGACTGGGAACTAAAAGAGACCCTGGAAATAATTACTGGGGACCAAAAGAGGCCCTGGAAATAATGGTCAAAGGTGCCTCATATGACACATTTTCAGCAAGCCCAATGCTTTTCCTATGAGACAATTTGGAACTACCACACAAAAGATGCCCAGGGTGCAGAGGCCCACCGGGAAATCTCCAGAGTTCCCTATAAGCCAGTCCACCCCTGGACACCAGATGTCTTAATACATCCGGACAGAATCCTCCACACGGTTGCTGGCCATTTTTTTAACAGAGCCATAAGTGGGAGGAGGAGGTTGAAGAAGAATGCGAAAAGGTTTAGAGTGCGGCATTGGAAGGCAACATGAATGTCCCGGCCTTTGAAATGATTTACGCATGGTTGTTGATGTGCTGCAAGTCTTAAACCAGCTTGGAGATTAACTAAGAACAAAATTGAGGGAAACAACAAAATACGAGCAAACGGCACTTGATAAGCAGAATGTTCGAGCTGGTTTAATCATGTGTTGTGTTTCATCTACCTACGTTTTCTGCCAAGTATGCAGCTTTCATCTTCAGAAACCAAATGCAACAGGGGATGTAAATCGTTTTTCAATAAATAATCTACATTAAGTGGACAGAACGGGTGGCAGCAAATGCCAAAACCTAAACAAATAAATAAATAAGTGGAGCCTGGTTGACAATAATACATGTTTTCGTAGCCACCGCTTGTTTGAGATGAGAGGGAGACATCATGTATGTGTGTACTTCATTAGAACGTGCCACATGTATATACATTGCTCCGGAGCCTCGCAGACACAATCGGTGTGGTCGTGGTAAGGGAGTCTGGAAAATAGCGGCGTAGAAGAGACAGGCTGACAGGCTTACATACACACTCGCCCAAACAACGCATCATACCAGCACTGAAAGAGCTGAGCTCGTACTGTGGGGTTGGTTGCCGAGCCAGTGATATGTTAGGGTTCTTTCCCTGTTCCCACTGTGCGATGCTCTCTAGCGCGTCTCACGTGCAGGAATACCTACCGGCTTCCCCCATGCTCACGCTCCAGAGTCCGCCGCCGCCCCCCCCACCAGGGTCGGCGCAGGCATGACTCTCTTGTGCATCGGTCTTCACACTGGTACACGCCAGACCCAAAATGATATAAATTAGTTGTAAGTGTGTAGAGGTCTGTCAGAGTTTTATGATGTATGCACAAAGCGACAGGCCCAATATTACACTCAGGCAATTGCAAGCAGCGGAAGGCACCAAGTTGGCCGTAAAGACTTGACTTCTGGCCTTATAGTAAGGTGGGTAGCAAAATGGCATTTTTCTTGGGGCAGCATACATCTTTATGCCAGTCCGACAAAGCAACATTCTCAAAAGTACGGCAAAGCAACATTCTCAAAAGTACAAAAAAACTGATTGCATAAAAAGCTGGTCACACCTTGTATTTCAGATCTTTAAATATAAAAGGCTCAGCTTGTGTCCCTATTTCTTTTAAGGGCGCAAGGCAAACTACACCTCTAAAGGCAGGGGCCCTACTAGGGATTGTGTCGAACAGTTCTGGTTTGGCCTAATCTATTCAATGTGTGTGACCGTGCAGTTAGGGCTGTACTGCCCCTTTTGTGGAGGGATCACGCCTGATTTTAACGTGACCTTTCACTTTCTGTAATGGCATGGCAGTCTGAAAAAGGATGGTCTGGAGGGTTGCCCAAAGCAACACCAGAGATTATGCCTCATTGAAAACCATTCAGTCATCTGTTCAGTTTTGCACTGGTCCGAGAGGAAACCGGCCCGATTTCAGGCAATAGCATAGCATTTTTGGGTATGGATGAACAGTGAACACCTGCCTATGCAGACCTAGCCTGTGTTCTTCTCCGAATATATATTTGAGCCGAGAGATATGACTAATTCAAATCTGGACACGTCTTTAATCAGGCGTGAGTAAACTTGTGCCCATTATGGAAGAATGTTGCACTCTGAGCTGAATAAATCTTTGATTGGGTCTGAGCGAAACAACACCCTCGCCCCCAACCTCACCCCTTTCGATCCTTTTTGGTAAGATAGCTCAGCGGGTTGAGCGCTCGCTGATGAGATCTGAGCGTGATCTGCAGGTCGCAGGTTCGAATCCCGGCAAGGCCAACTCAGCCTTTCATCCTTCTGAGGTCGATAAATGAGTACATATTTCGGTTGGGCGATATTGTATGTAAATATGTGCTCTGTAAAGTGCTTTGGATTAAGGTGCTATATAAATAACACACCATTATCATTACTCTAAACCTTGCTTGCCTCTCGAGAAAGGCTAATATTGCATCTTTCTGGAAATTGACAAAATGTACTGGGGGACACCACCACCCTCCCTTCCCGGGTGAAGGAAGGTGAATTGCCAGTGGTGGGGGTGCGATTGAGGGGACTGAGCTAGGCATCATATAATGTCCATAGCCTGAATATGGGATGCTGGCGGCTTTGCTTAAAAACAGCGTATTTTGAC
This sequence comes from Ambystoma mexicanum, assembly GCF_040938575.1. NCBI lineage: Eukaryota > Metazoa > Chordata > Amphibia > Caudata > Ambystomatidae > Ambystoma > Ambystoma mexicanum. The sequence goes on from NC_090923.1 coordinate 365,804,165, forward strand.
AACTAAAACATGACCAATTCATCAATCAAATTGTGCATTCCTTCTGAGCCTGCTCATTTCATGTCAGAACAGTCACCATGACAGTAAAATGTATGCAAAGCATGAGGCATGGGACTCACACATCTCATTGCTCGTGGTTCAGTCAGCAAGGGCTTGGTCAGTGCTATGTACTCACCTCATTGTCTTTTCACACCGGTTCCCCCACAGCAGGCCCTTGCTGACATAGAAGGATTTATAGCTGTTAAGTGGATATTTTGTGTTTCAGCTCCCTGCTGTGTGGGCATCTCAACATAATCTTTGTCAATTAACCCTCTGCTTTATTTCTTTGTCTCCCTTGTAATGTATGCACCTGACAGATGCCTCTGACTGTTTTCCACTCAAGGGGGGTACCCGACCATTATGTTGATGTGGATGCCCACACATCCTTAGCTGGGCCTTGGCAAGGGCAGTGAGTCTTTGTGGCAAACTGAAAGTTGCCTGTGTGTTTGTTTTTTGTGAGAAATAAAAATTCTGGCCAGTTAATAGCCTGGTGTTAACTCCATACAAGAATATAATTTAAACAGTTCATATCTGGACATCACACGTGCCATTGGTTGCATTTGAATGCTTTAGTGGCACTTAGTTAACCTGAGTGAAAAGAGATACAGAGTTTGTTAGAATACCTAAGGTTGAGGGATAAAGTCAACATATTTTAGACCATGAGACCAGAGAAATCTGAATAAGCCTTGAACGACCTTCAAGGGGCACACAGAGACCCGTGTCCCTACAAAGGCCTGCACTCAATTCATGTCTGCTCTTGTGAGAGTACTCAGTGTATATATAATGTAAAAATATCATTACGTCCATGTCCTTCTTCATCACAGTACTTCTTGAAGGTGGTCTGCCTGACTTCTAACAGAACCCTGTCACAATTTATTTTCACAATTCCCTCTCCCCCTACTTCCTGCGCTGTGAGGGGCTATGACTATGAAAATGTGGGTAAGGGTCCTATTGAAAGGCCGGTCCCTTTCAATAAGTACTCTGACAAGGAAGAGTTGGGCTATGAGTAATGAAGATTAACCATTCGTAATCAGAGCATTAGAGCAGGATTTGCAATAAAAGACCCGAGTGCTAGACATTAAAAAGGAATTTTGGGCAAACTCTTGCATATCTTGGAATTTGTACTTTGCTAAATGGTTTCAAGATGTATACTTTTAACCCAGTTTACCCAGGCCTGTCAAAGGCCTTTGTGTGACAACAGTCAAGACCTTTCACAGGCCCCCGGTAGTGTATCTTTATCGTGTGATATCTGACTGACTGTCTAAGAAAGTGAGTGATATGTTATGTTAGACTCTAATGGACCTTTCACAGGGCGGGCCCAGTGATAAATTGTCAGTGTGCGATGTCTCTACTTTCCCGCTGTTGCTCACCACATCTCCTTAGCCGGTGGGTTTCTTCCAGTTTAAGGCACAGTAGGTTCTTTCATGGTTTCGCTGTCTCGCTAACTTGTGAGAAGTAAATGTAAAATCTTCTGTCTTGCACTTTATTTTGCACCCTAATAGAAGCTTTCATGATGTTGCACCTCTTGACATCCTTTGTCTTGGTGCCCATTATTATAAAGTATTATTGTAGCTTTTATATCCCTCAGAACTGGACTCAGGAGCCCTGCATGAAAGCAGATTGTGACAGAGGAAGAAACCAGGCAAGATAGTTCAGAAATTATTATTGACCATGTCAAAGCCAGCTCGGTGGGACAATGTATACAAGACATCATGGGAAGAGACATATCCATTTCTAAAGCCTTCAAGACTGGGCACAAAGGAGGCTCTCTGCACAATATGTAGGTGTGATTTCTCCATAAGACACGGTGGCATGGCAGATTTGAAGAAACATATTGCCACTTCAAAACACAAGTCACGTGCCTCTGCAGTTAGTGGAACAAGTAGTATAATAGCTTCTATGCAAACATCATCACAACTCTATCACAAAGTCATAAAAGCAGAAGTTTTTTTTCAAGGGCTAATTGTCAAGCGTAATTTGCCAATTAGTGTAAATGATGAATTTTCCAAGATGGCTGCTGTCATGTTTCCAGACAGCAAAATTGCTCAGTCATACTCATGTGGCCGAACCAAAGGAAGCCATATCATCAATGCAATTGCTGCTGATGCCATGCAGGATTTAAAGGTGTTCCTTGCTGTCAATAAAAAGTGGTATTCTCTTGCAACCGATGGAAGTTCAGATGAGGAGGATAAGTTTTTTCCAGTGGTTATAAGTCATGAAGACCAAACATCTGGCCTAGTTGTACATTCTTTTCTGGACATGCCAGCTGTTAATGAAGCAACAGGTGAAAATATTTACATTGCTGTAAAAAGATCATTGGAAGAGAAAAATCTTAGTCTTGCACAGTGCGCCTCATTGTCTTGTGACAATGCTTCTGTTATGACTGGAAAAGGCAAGGGAGTTCTTGGGCATCTGAAAAAAGATAGGGCAGCTATGTATATGATGGGGTGCCCATGCCACCTTTCTCATCTAGCTGCAAAAAATGGAGCGAAGGCTCTCATTCGCTTCAATCCAGAAGAATTTGCTATTGACTTATTTTACCACTTTGAAAAAAGTGCAAAAAGAAAATCTAAATTGCGGGAATCCCTACTTTTTTGTGATCAGGAAATTCGTAAGGTGCTCAAACATGTAAGTACAAGATGGCTGAGCCTCAGTAAATGTCTTGAAGGAGCTCTAAAATTGTGGGATGGTTTGAAATCTTACTTTCTTACAAACTACGAGGATGATGAGCCAAGTGAGGAGCCAGCAAGAAAACGGCAAAAAAATCTAAAAGGTGGAGACAGAGAACGACGACTAGTGAAAGTTTTCAAAGACCCTATACTGAAGTGCTATGTTCTGTTTCTCCATGCTATCATGCCCAATTTTGATAAGTTTAATGTCCTACTCCAGACAGAGGCTCCTATGATACATGTGCTGCACCAGTCACAGATCAAACTATATGAGTCAATTCTGTCATGCCTGGTAAAGCCAGAGATCATTGAGCAGCATAAGGATGACATTTTAGAGGTTGCTTTTAATGACCCGCTCAATCATCGAAGTGATTCTGATTTGTTCATTGGCTATGGGGCACGACAGGCGATAAGGCATTCTGATATCGAGGGGACACCTACAGTTGGAGCATTTAGGAAACAAGTGAGAGAATTTTATATTAAGGTGCTAACATACATCAAAACTAAGTTTCCCCTCTATGATCCAGTGGTAAGGAATGCCACATTTTTGTCTCCAAACATGCGGATGACCTCGTCATTTACAAGTATTGAGGAGTTGTGTAACGTTTTCCCTGATGTTGTTCCTGAAGAAGATATGCAGCAACTTTCTCGAGAATTCTTAGACTATCAGTCTACTACACTTCTGCCAACCTGGCAAGATGGAATTACAAGAATTGATCAGTTCTGGGAAGATCTTTCCAAATTGAGGGATCCTGCAGATAACTCTCTTCGCTTCAAGGTGCTGTGTGTTCTGTCAAAGTACATTCTGTTAATACCTCACAGCAATGCATTCTGTGAAACTCTGTTCAATATGGTACGGAAAGTGACAACTGATGTGAGGAGTCAGCTGGGACGGAGTCAAGAAGGCCATGCTTCTGACAGTGTGTATGCAGCCCATACAGGTATTAGGAATACACTCTGTGGCATTTTATCAGCAAAGGTCAATGTGTTTAGCAATACTGACCCTCACAAGTGGAAACCATCTGACAAGTTAATCAAGAAAGCAAAATCTTCTACATACCAAACATTATTGGCTAGGAGGGAGAGCAGTGGCCCTACAGCAAGCACAAGTTCAGGACCATCCGTCTAATTGTTAGAGAGACATTCAAGAAAAGGGTCCCAAAAGGAGAAGCAATATGTCACACATTATAAGAAAGTAAATAGTGTACTAAATATGATAGAACAAACAGGTTTCAACATGTTTACAATTTCCACTTTGTACGGTCAGTATGTGCTCTGCTCTAATACACAATAAGTATTATATGTTGTTTTATCTTAATTTGTGCCTAATTCTCTGATGCTTATTTATTTAACTATAAAGTTAGGTTTTCTAACACCACTTCTACTCATCTTTTGTTAAAAATGGCGGCTTTGTTAGGCCTCTGCAAAAGATAATCTCATTGAACCCATGGTACAGTTTGTTGTTTATAAAGTTATTGAATTTAGCTACTGAGTGAGAATATTATCACTATTTATTTTGCTTGTTTTTACTTAACAGAGATGTTGTTCTTTTTAAGAAAAACTATTAAAATGTTTTATTCCTAAAGAAGTAGTACACGTCCTAATCTAATAAAATGTTAACCAGGTTTCATTAACTTCTAAAAATCTCAAATGAATGGAGAATGTATACATCATTGTTATGGGTATGTTTGAAGGGGAAAACCTGTGTTAATGAGGAAGAAGCTAGTCACAGTGTGCACAGCTCACTTATTTGGTACATTTTTTTCTAATGATGGGTCAGAGGATCTGGATAGGCCACACCAGGCAGTCGTTTCCTGTGAGCTCTTCAAAGCCATGTCACTTGAGGTCATTTTCTGTGAGGTCACAGGGTCAAAGTTCACGTCACATTTCCTGTGATGTCATGTCCTATCATTTCATTGGGTCAAATTGATGTGACATCATTTCCTGTGATGTCATCATTATGCTAATTACTATTTTTGAACCTTTAAGATTCCTACAGATTTTTGGTCACAGAATGTTGGCATGTATGAATATGGGCACATATTTGGGGGGCCCCTCACACTTCACTGTGCATTTTTTGATGTATACACTCACCTCCATCGGACGAAGTGGCCATGCCATGCTCCATTTCTCCAACACCCTCTATGGATTCCGCTCCAATTGTGGATGCACAGGTCTCCTCCCACTCACAGAGTTTAATAGGCGATTCGCTGCCTCCTCCTGTGCCCATAGCCAGGTTGCGGTTCGCTGTCAGTATGTTCCTGACACGGAGCCGGAGGTCGTCCCACCTCTTACGACAGTCTTTGACTGTGCGGGTGGTGGTGCCCACCGCTCTGACCTTGTTGGCAACCTCTGCCCAGATGGCCTTCTTCTTGAGGATGGTCTCCCGCCGCATGTCATTGCTGAAGACCACATTTGCATTTGCTGCTGGTGTCTCAGTCAGCATTATGAGCTCCTCATTGCAGAATTTTTCCTTACGTTGCCGCTCAGTAGATTATTTTACGGCCTTGGGCATCTTTAGGCTGTCCTGGAAGGATTTTTGTCCGAGTTTCCTGGAAAGGTGTCCTGGATGCGGAGGATGTCAATGGATTGTGTTTTTAAAGATGGCCGCCGTGCTCTTTCCCGTTCCTGTGCGATGACGCTATTTCCGCTTCCACGTTTTAACGGTGACCGCTATTAGCGGTGACCGCTAATATCGGTGACCGCAATTTGCATGCAGTAAGTAGACGGAGGTGCTATTAGCACTTTGGTCGAATCCGTTAATGGACTTTTTGGGGGCTTTTACGGCATTGCGGTAGGAGGATTACCGGCATGGCACTATGCTCGTGTCCGCGTACTCGTAATAGTCCGCAATTAGCGGGCTCTTGCGAGGGCGGAGACGCAAATAACGGCATGCCGGTAAATGCCTTGATTTACTGCACAACGTGTAATGAGGGCCTTAGTGTTGGTTGCTTCAGGATACTGTGTTAGCTCCTTTGGGCAAAAGTCCTTGATCACAGTCTATTTGGGTTTTGTTGTTCAATAATGCTTAAGTGTGGCTTGGTTCAAAAGTTCGTATCACCAACGTTGTTGTGGCTTTGGATGTACAATTCTCTTCTTCACCCTGCAATTAGGCTGCACAAGGGTGGCCGTTATTGTCCTTATCCCCTTTTTTATGCTTAGAGGAAATAGGGCACTGTAACGCTGTACTTTCAGTACATACGTCTTAACTCCACGAGGCCCCTGCAACATAACCAGTGTGATACACTGTGAAAATTGAAACGCAGATTCCTACGCTCAAGATGGCCCCCGCAGCACCCTGTTGGCAAACAAGCATGAACATGGAACTCGCTTTTCAGTGATTGGTTCTGTAGCCCCTCACAGAGCCAATCAAGCAACCGGCAGGGTTAAGCCAGCACCTCACACTCAGGCCCTGTCAAGAAGGATTTCTGAACTCTGACCGGGAGGGGCAGAGGTTCCGAAGGCCAACCTAGTTTCTTGGAACAGGGTAACCTCTGGACAAGCCAGACCAATCAGGGTAGCTATGGCAGTGTCACGACCCCCACGAGCAAAACCCCCTCTGGCAAACCCATTGGCCAGGTAGAGTCAGGACTCGGGCCTCTAGAGCCTGGCGTCCTCTTCAAAAGCCCTCATGGGGCCAATCCTGGCGCCTATGGCGCCAGGCTCCTACACCATGAAAAACAATGTGCTTGGGAACTACTTTATTGTATTGTCAGCCTACATGGAGGCATCCACATAGCTTGGTTCCTAAGAACCAAGCTATGCGATCTAGTGTTTTGGGTGTGGTAGCCTAGGGACTACTTTACTTGGACTATTTTGTTGGGGCTATTTAAACCACACCCGAGCAAGACAACATGCTTCATGTTACTTTGCAGCTTGCAACGTGACGCTCACCGTGTCCAGCTAATCCCTCGAACCTCGGAGAAGCAGAACCTGCAAGGAGACAAAAGGAACATCATTAGCAGCAGCTTTTTACCTGCAGTCTTCATCTTTAAACACTTGCAGCTACTGAGAACAGCTTCCTTGAATCTGCACGCCTCCCGGACAGAACGACCTGAAAGAGGAAGATAGAGGCAACATTAAAGAAAGCAGTAGAGACATTTACAAATTACGAACTGCTCAAAAGGCTTACCTGGCTGGTCGCCTCTCGGCTGGCACCACTTTTTACATTCCACTCGCGCTGAGGAACACCGCGACCTACAAAGAAGGAAAACACAGGTTAGCAAAGGCAAGACTTCGCAGCACGACGCATATCGCTTACTTACCGCATCATAGCGCTCTTAATGCGCCAACATTTACTAGCGCGGCCCAACCAAGCCAGTTCGCTGTGCTGAAGCTCCGCATACCTAAGGGAGAAAAAAGAGACATTTTAAACAAAGAAAGGCATGCAGGATAGCAAGAAAACTAAAGAACAGCAATGAGACCTACCTGAGCAATATCAAACGGGCCGGCGTCAGTGAAGTAACTGGACTGCACTCGCCCATGAAAGACAACACGCCCCTGCAAAGAAGGCAGGACGGAGAGCACGCCTAATTCTACCACAAGGTGAGGAGAGGGTGCCAGAGGGACTGAAATCATACGGGGGTGGAGGGAGGATACTACCCCAGTCGGTCAGTCTTGAACACAGTCCTCCTGTATTTTCAGGCAGAACCTTCCCCGCAGACCACATCAGGGCAAGGCTGAGGAGCATACCAGCGAGTAACCCGGCTGGGTGGGGTCTTTTTGGATACCAGGAGAGCATAACAGGCAGGCGGTCAACACTAAGTCTCAGGAGGGGTGAGCGTGACTGAAAGACCTCAATGAGCACACAAAGCAAGGACACTTACAAATTACTCCAGACAGGTGTTATATTAAAAGTATAGACACATTTATTACAAGGCCTTTTGTAACATAGACCATAGCAAAGAATCACAGTAAAACTAAAGTAAACCAATACATCATAATCAACACAATATATATACAAGACCAATGAGGTCTAAGGGGTTAAGAGCACGAAATATGTAGACCACCTAGATGGGGAGGAAAACAGGCAGTGCAAGTAATCTTTAGACCCAGTTCAACATCAAGAATACACCTAACTAGGAGGCAGTCCAAGCCCTACGAAGAGAGGAGCCTTATGCTCAATAGTACATGCACGCGCTTGTGCCAATGGACAAAATAGGGTCTCTTCAAGGGTCTCTAGCAGCTCAGGAAGGTGGGTAAGGTGATGAAGAATAAGTTCCCACTATTCAAGCAGGACCTCCACTTGAGGGCAGAGGCAGTTTGAGAGTGCGGGATAGAGTCGCTATTTCGCAATAGCTGTGGAAAGGAGAGGGGCCCTCAGGGGCAACTTCGTGTGTAAAAATGGGCTCCTGTGCTAGGTGCCACCGATTGGGGTAAGGACTACTCACCGGTCCCTCACGCAGGCAGACCCAAACTTCACCAATACAGTCCACTTCGCTGGCAGGTTCGAATGCAACAATCAGGACGTCTCGACACCGTGTAGTTTCCGAGGTGCAGCGAGGATTCCCAAATGGGACAGTGACGATTTCTCCGCTCTGGGTGGAGGAATCAAACCAAATCCACTGAAGCAGGCTTCAGGGTCAAGGGGGTCACAAATGCAGTGAACATGCACAGGTCGTTGCCACAGCAGGGCAACACGGTAACCGCGTTTACTCCGGTCCGGCCGCACTCGCCTCACTTCAGACCTGGTAACGCCAAGGGTACGATCATGAAATCTTTCCTAACACTCGCTCCTCCCAGTCTAAGGACAGGGGGAACTAATCATTGCTATGTTGGACACCTGGCCTATGCTCAATAGTGAAGAAGCATAGCATAACATAGCAATGTTGATGGGTTGTCCTGAATGTTTAACCGACCTGAACAAGAAACTCATCCAGGGGTGGATTAGTTCCCCCTGTCCTTAGTCTGGGAGGGGCGAGTGTTATGAAAGATTTCATAATTGTATGTAATTTTCCCTCCATGTGTCAACCCCCAAACATTTTGCTGCTGTTTAAACACCATTGACTGACTTTGCCAGAGAAGCACAACCTTCAGCTGCACTCCTCTGGGCTTTCACTCACTTTTTATGGGGAAACTGACATGCCCTTAAAACAGTCAGTACTGGGAGACTTTGTTTCCCTTAGTCCTTCCTCAGCTTTTGTGCAACATGCAACAAGTGTGCAATGTATCTTACCATACAGCACACTTGGGTCTCTAGTAATTTCTAAATGTATGTTGGACACCTGGCCTATGCTCAATAGTGAAATCAAAGCCTTGCAGACATATGGCCCACCTAAGCAACTTTGGATTATCTCCGTTCATGTTCATTAGCCACTTTAAGGGCTTATGGTCAGTTTGCACAGTGAAGTGGGTCCCATAGAAGTAGGGCCTCAGCTTCCTTAGGGCCCACACAACAGAGAAACATTATTTCTGTACTGTGGACCATCTGAGCTCTCTGTCCTTAAGCTGGCGACTAATGAAGCCAATAGGGTAAGCCAATATGGTGTTCCTTACCCTTCTCATCTACTTGTGATAGTACAGCTCCTATCCCAGTGTCAGAGGCATCTTTCTGCACAATAAAAGGTCTTTGGTAGTCAGGGGCCCTGAGAACAGGGGCCTGGCACAAGGAGTCTTTTAAGCCATTGAAAGCCTTCTCACACTCTTCGGTCCAAGTAACCTTCTTAGGTTTCTTTGGAGTAGTGAGAGCAGTCAGAGTGGCAGCTATGGTACCATAGTCTGCCATGAAATTTCTGTAGTACCCAGTGAATCCTAAAAAGGCTCTCACTTGGGTCTGTGTAGTGGGGGTAGGCCAGTCTTGTATTGCTTGTACTTTACTGGGTAGAGGCTGGATCCTCCCTCCACCTACTTCATGTCCAAGGTAGACCACTGATCCTTGTCCAATCTGGCACTTACTGACCTTTATGGTCAAGTGGGCCTTCTGAAGAGCCTGTAACACAATCCCCAGGTGTTTCAAATGGTCTCCCCAGGTGGCACTGAAAACTGCTATATCATCCAGATATGCAAGACAGAATTCATCCAACCCATTCAACACATGATTCACAAGCCTCTGGAAAGTGGCAGGTGCATTCTTCAATCCAAAAGGCATTACCCCCCCTGGTTGTTACGCTCACCTGGTATCCACAGGGACGCCACCCAGCCGGGTTACTCGCTGGTATGCTTCTCAGCTTTGCCCTGATGTGGTCTGCGGGGAAGGTTCTGCCTGAAAATACAGGAGGACTGTGTTCAAGACTGACCGACTGGGGTAAGTATCCTCCCTCCACCCCCGTATGATTTCAGTCCCTCTGGCGTCCTCTCCTCACCTTGTGGTAGAATTAGGCGTGCTCTCCGTCCTGCCTTCTTTGCAGGGGCGCGTTGTCTTTCATCGGCGAATGCAGCCCAGTTACTTCACTGATGCCGGCCCGTTTGATATTGTTCAGGTAGGTCTGATTGCTGTTCTTTAGTTTTGTTGCTATCCTGCATGCATTTCTTTGTTTAAAATGTCTCTTTTTTCTCCCTTAGGTATGCAGAGCTTCAGCGCGGCAAACTGGCTTGGTTGAGCCCCGCTGGTAAATGTTGGCTCATTAAGAGCGCTATGATGCGGTAAGTAAGCGCTATGCGTAGCGCTGTGAAGTCTAGCCTTTGCTAACCTGTGTTTTCCTTTCTTATAGGTCGCTGTGTTCTTCAGCGTGGGTGGAATGTCTGGAGTGGTGCCAACCGAGAGGCGACCAGCCAGGTAAGCCTTTTGAGCAGTTCGTAATTTGTAAATGTCTCTACTGCTTTCTTTAACGTTGCCTCTATCTTCCTCTTTCAGGTCGTTCTGTTTGGGAGGCGTGCAGATTCGAGGAAGCTGTTCTCAGTAGCTGCGAGTGTTTAAAGATGAAGACTGCAGGTAAGATGCTGCTGCTAATGATGTTCCTTTTGTCTCCTTGCAGGTTCTGCTTCTCCGAGGTTCGAGGGAATAGCTGGACACGGTGAGCATCACGTTGCAAGCTGCAAAGTAACGCGAAGCGTGTTGTCTTGCTCGGGTGTGGTTTAAATAGCCCCAACAAAATAGTCCAGGAAAAGTAGTCCCTAGGCTACCGCACCCAAAACACTAGACCGCATAGCTTGGTTCTTAGGAACCAAGCTATGTGGATGCCTCCATGTAGGCTGACAATACAATAAAGTAGTTCCCAAGCACATTATTTTTCATGGTGTAGGAGCCTGGCGCCATAGGCGCCAGGATTGGCCCCATGAGGGCTTTTGAAGGGGATGCCAGGCTCTAGAGGCCCGAGTCCTGACTCCACCTGACCAATGGGTTTGCGAGAGGGGACCCAGGGTCCCTCCCATGGTGTTCCTTCTGTCTGGCCCAGGTTTGGTTGGGAAGTTCCGATGGAATTTCCTGATTAGACGTGGTGCGTGGATATTCTCACTGGGCTCCCAGGATCTATCTTGTGGTCCAAATCCTTTCCAATCGACGAGATAATGTAGCTTGGTCCTAGAGTATTTAGAGTCCAAGATATCTTTGACTTCGAATTCTGTTTCTCCGGAAACAAGTATGGGCTTAGGTAGTGTCCCAATCCGTGTGCGGGGTTGCATTGGTTTCAGGAGGGACACGTGGAATACCGGGTGTATGTGTAGATTAGGTGGTAAATCCAGTTTCACGGCTGCTGGGTTGATAATTGTCTTAATGGTATAGGGCCCTAAGAATCTGGGATGAAAGCTCCGGGTTCCTTTGATGGGTACGAATTTAGCGGCTAACCAAACTTTATCTCCTACTTGACAATCAGAGGCCTTTTTCCGGTGTTGCTCGGCAAATCTCTTTTGTTTTTCTATGACATGAATAAGGTGTTCCTTTGCCCTTTTGAAAGCCTGAGTAATGGTTATGTGTAGAGTTTTTACCGCTGGCATTTCCAAGCTGGCTGGAAGGTCTAGTTCAGAGGTATGTGGATGTCTGCCATAAAGGGTATATAAGGGCGTTTGTCCAGTGTTTGAATGCAAAGAATTGTTATATGCATATTTGGCTATCCATATTAGGTCTTTCCAATTCCTTTGTTCGTGGTGCAGCATGCACCGTAAATATTGCTCGAGTGTCTGATTGGTTCTCTTGGTTTGGCAGTCCGTTTGGGGATGGTGACTGGTAGATAGCGAATGTTAATCTGCGCCATTGCACAACATTTTTTCCAGAAGTTTGAAACAAACTGGCTGCCTCGATCAGAGACCAGAACCGAACGGAAGCCATGTAGCTTAACCACGCCCTCCAGGAACACTTTTGCTAAAGTGGCTGCGTCTGGGAGGCCTTTGAGAGGAATAAAATGGGCCATCTTCGAGAATAAGTCCACAACTACAAGGATGGTGTTGAACCCTTGGCTTGGAGGTAGATCAGTGATGAAGTCAAGGGAAAGAGTGTGACATGGAACTGGAGGAATGTCCAATGGTTGTAGGAGACCAGATGGTTTTTGTTTCTGTGATTTATTTTGTGCGCAGACACCACAGGACTGAATATACTGAATGATGTCTTTACGCCAGGTAGGCCACCAAAAGTTCTCTTTCACCTTAGCTAGGGTTTTGGCGATCCCAGGATGCCCTTCGATCAGTGAATTGTGATAGCTTAAAATAATATGCTGTTGTAATTCCTTCTTGGGTACATACAGGTGATCCCTAAAAAAGGGTAGATGGTCCTTGATGGTATATTGTTCTCCTTGAGTTTGCCATGCAATGTAGGCATCAGGATTCATTGTCCTTTGGATTTCTTTTCGTAGTTCTGCTTGTGTTAAGGCTGTCGTGATATCCAAAGTTTGTATTCAGGTATAATAGGTACTGGGTCTGGAGTTTTATATACTATTTCATCTATGCCCATGTGAGATAAGGCATCCGCCTTTCTGTTTCTGACTCCTGGTCGAAATGTGATTACATAATCATATTCAGCGAAGAAAAGGGCCCACCGTAATTGGCGCGAGGACTGGACCTTGGCTGTTTTGAGATATTGCAGGTTTTGGTGGTCTGTAATGACTGTAATGGTATGTCTGGCCCCCAGAAGGTAGTGCCTCCAGGCTTTAAAGGCAGATTTGATAGCCAGGAGTTCCTTGTCTGTGATGGCATAATTAATCTCTGGAGGTGAGAACTTTTTCGACCAGAAGGCCACAGGATGTAGCTGGCCGGTTTCCGTGTCTCTCTGTGAAAGGACAGCCCCCGTTGCGAGATTGGACGCATCAGTTTCAACGATATAAGGGAGGTCTAGACGAGGATGTCACAGGATTGGAGCAGAGGTAAACCTTTGTTTAAGTTCCTGAAAGGCTTCTTCTGCTTCTTCGGTCCAAGCAAACTTTTTATTGTTTTTTCGTAATAGTACTGTGATTGGGTGCACAACGAGAGAAGTCTGGGATGAACCAGCGGTAGAAGTTCGCTAAGCCCAGCATGCTTTGTACCCCTTTCAGAGACGTCGGTGAAGGCCATTTCAGAATGGCATCTACCTTGTGCACGTCCATTCTGATGCCTCCTGGAGTAAGGATAAAACCAAGAAATTCTACTTCGGTGACGTGAAAAAAGCATTTTTCAAGCTTTGCAAACAAGCGATGTTGACGGAGCTTGGTGAGGACTGAACAAACGTGCCTGACATGATCTTGTTCCGAGGCTGAGTATACTAGGGTGTCGTCTATGTACACTAAGGAGCACACATCAATTAACTCCCTTAAGACGTCATTCATGAAATACTGGAATGCTGCAGGAGCGTTGCATAAACCGAAGGGCATGACTTGATATTCAAACAAGCCGTACTTAGTACGGAAGGCTGTTTTCCATTCATCTCCTTTTCTGACTCGGACTAGGTGGTACGCTCCTCGAAGGTCCAATTTGGTATAAATCTGGGCATCTTTAACTTGGTCTAGCATCTCAGGGATAAGTTGCAAGGGGTAGCGGTTCTTCACGGTGATCTGGTTCAATGCGCGGTAGTCAATACAGGTTCTCAAGTCTCCTTCCTTTTTCGGTACGAAGAACAAAGGACTGGCTACGGGGGACTTCGAAGGATGGATAAATCCATTTGCAAGGTACTGGTCTAAATAGATTTTCAAATGAAGGTTTTCTGTTTCTGTAAGAGCGTAGATCCTGCCGCAAGGGATTTGTGCACCAGGAACAAGGTCAATCTGACAGTCATAGGGCCTGTGCGGCGGCAATGTATTGGCTTGGTCCTTTCGGAAAACATCCTGGCAATCATGGTATTCACTTGGCAAGGTATTAGTTGCTCCCAGGGTTGATACTGTCGCTCTGGGAGTCAAGGGAATACAGACGTCGGGTTTGTCCTCTTGGTAATAGCAGGCAGGGGAGCAGTCACTGGGGAAGGTTAATTTTCGTGCCGCCAGTCTATCAAAGGGTTGTGAGCAACCAACCATGGCATCCCTAGTATTAGCCTGAACTGAGGTGCCTTGATGAGATCGAATGAAATAGACTCCCGATGTCCGTCCTGGCACAGCAAGGTTACCTTGGCTGTCCACTGGGTTACTGGTCCAGAAGCAATTTCTGTCCCATCCACGGTGGTTACCTTGTCCATAGTTGGCTTAGAACACAAAGGAAGCCCTATCTCTGCTGCCAGTTCTTGATCAATATAATTTCCAACTGCTCTGTTATCGATGTATGCTTCAACGGCATGCATTCTTGATGACTGTTGGTGGTTAATTAAGATCACTGGTATTGCAAAGTGCGAGGTCAGCAACTCTTTTTTCTCACTCGACAAACTGACCTCTGTGTTTGTCGAGCTTGGTAGTTTTCCGATTCGTAAGCTTCATCCTTCTCTGTGGCCCGACTGTTCTTCTTGGGGGTTTTACTGGACAATCCTTCAGGAAATGTCCTGGTTTCCCACAATACAAACAAAGCTGTTGTTGTCTTCTTTTGTCCCGCTCTTGTTTTGTTAATTGAGGCTGTATCCCTCCAATCTGCATGGGTTCTACAGCATTTTCAGGTACACGGGGTGTGTTTTCCCTTAGTCGAACATACACGGTCCGAGGGTCCGTCGTAGACCGGTCTGCCTTTCGGTCCTGCAACCGGTGGTCTAGCAGCACAACCAGATTTATGAATTCTGCACAGTCTCTGGGTGGATCAACCACCTGGGCTAAGACGTCCTTTAATTCACCTCGTAAGCCTCAATGGAATAACGTGGTTCTTTTGTTTTCTGGCCACCTAGCTTCGGCAACCAGTCTGTTGAAGGTAGCAATGTACGTTAACAAGTCCTGATTCCCCTGTCGGAGGGATAAGAGTTAATTGTCTACTGCTTGTTCCTGGGTTTGGCGAGCAAAACGTTTTTCCATTTCTCTCTGGAACCCCCCCAAAGTCATGTAATAGAGGATCGTCATGGGTTACCAATGGTACCGACCAATCTGCTGCACTACCACTCAGGTATGATAAGACAAAAGCTACCCGAGCTTGGTCATTTGGAAATGCTGCAGGCTTACAAAGAAAATGAAGGCGCCACTGATTGATGAATGCCGCATACTTCCGTGGGTCACCTGAGAACCTTTCTGGTAGTGCCAGGGGCACTGTTCCAGGTAAGGTGATCTGTACCGGAGTGGGTGGTATGGCGGGGTTTTACATCGTTGGATTGCTTCCAGTTAGAGGCGTCTGTCCTGCCTGTGATTGCAAGTATTGCCTGCTAACCTCTTCAGTGTGTTCTTTGATCACTATTAGGTCTCTCCGGAGGGCATTAGTCTCTTGTCGGGCAAAATGAACCTCAGCATGAAGCTCTCCTAGTAATTGGGCCAATTGGTCCATTTCTGATGTCTCTATGGCGCCCAAGTGGATTTGTTATGGTAGGCTTCGCATTCTGTTATGCTCACCTGGTATCCACAGGGACGCCACCCCGCCGGGTTACTCGCTGGTATGCTTCTCAGCTTTGCCCTGATGTGGTCTGCGGGTAAGGTTCTGCCTGAAAATACAGGAGGACTGTGTTCAAGACTGACCGACTGGGGTAAGTATCCTCCCTCCACCCCTGTATGATTTCAGTCCCTCTGGCGTCCTCTCCTCACCTTGTGGTAGAATTAGGCGTGCTCTCTGTCCTGCCTTCTTTGCATGGGCGAGTGCGGTTCATTTACTTCACTGACGCTGGCCTGTTTGATATTGCTCAGGTAGGTCTTATTGCTGTTCTTTAGTTTTGTTGCTATCCTGCATGCCTTTCTTTGTTTAAAATGTCTCTTTTTTCTCCATTAGGTATGCAGAGCTTCAGGGCGGCGAACTGGCTTGGTTGAGCCCCGCTGGTAAATGTTGGCGCATTAAGAGCACTATGATGCGGTAAGTAAGCGCTATGCGCAGCGCTGCAAAGTCTTGCCTTTGCTAACCTGTGTTTTCCTTTCTTGTAGGCCGCGGTGTTCTTCAGCGCGAGTGGAATGTCCAGAGTGGTGCCATCTGAGAGGCGACCAGCCAGGTAAGCCTTTTGAGCAGTTTGTAATTTGTAAATGATTCTACTACTTTCTTTAATGTTGCCTCTATCTTCCACTTTCAGGTCGTTCTGTCCGGGAGGCGTGCAGATTCGAGGAAGCTGTTCTCAGTAGCTGCGAGTGTTTAAAGATGAAGACTGCAGGTAAGATGCTGCTGCTAATGATGTTCCGTTTGCCTTCTTGCAGGTTCTGCTTCTCCGAGGTTCGAGGGAATAGCTGGACACAGTGAGCGTCACGTTGCAAGCTGCAAAGTAACGCAAATCATGTTGTCTTGCTCGGGTGTGGTTTAAATAGCCCCAACAAAATAGTCCAGGAAAAGTAGTCCCTAGGGTTCCACACCCAAAACACTAGACAGCATAACTTGGTTCTTAGGAACCAAGCTATGTGGATGCCTCCATGTTGGCTGACAATACAATAAAGTAGTTCCCAAGCACATTGTTTTTTCATGGTGTATGAGCCTGGCTCCATGAGCGCTTTTGAAGAGGATGCCAGGCTCTAGAGGCCCAAGTCCTGACTCCACCTGGCCAATGGGTTTGCCAGAGGGGTTTTTGGGCGAGGGTCGTGACACTGGTGTTGAGAAAGCTGTCTTCTCCTTGGCATATTCTTCAAGGGCTATTTGACAATAGCCTGCAGTGCGGTCAAATGTGCTGAAGTACTTGGAGGCACCCCAAGTATCCACCAGCTCATCTGTTCTAGTCAAGGGGTGTGCATTTGTCTTGGTGACAGCATTCAGAGCCCTGTAATCCACACAGAACCTCTATTCAGAGGTACCTGCCTTTGGAACCAAAACCACTGGGCTGGGCCAAGGACTACTAGAAGGTTCAATCACCCCAAGATCCAACATTTTGTTGACCTCTGTCTTAATGTAAGACCTTACTTTGTCTGACATTCTGTATCCCCTACTTTTGGTAGGTACACTGTCCCCTATCTCTATGTTATGTTTGCACCAAGGTGTCAAACCAGGAGACTGTGAAAACAAGGGGGAAAATTGCCTAAGCAAACTTTTCACCTCAGCCTGTTGGTCAGAAGTCAGGTGAGGGGCCACTCGGACATCCTCAATGGAGCTGTCTGAAGGACTGCTTTGGAATAGGTCAGGGAGAGGTTCTGACTCCTCCTCAACATCTGAAGCCAGCAGCAGTGCAGCGATTTCAACTCTTGGGATGAAAGCCTTCAGTCTATTTACATGGAACACTTTTGGAGCCTGTCCAAGCCTTCCAAGGTCCACCAAATAGTTGACCTCACCCAGTGACTCCACCACTGTGTAAGGGCCTGACCATCTGTCCTGTAAAGCCCTAGGCCTTATAGGATTCATGATCAGGACTTGCTAACCAGGTGTAAAATTGATGAGGGAAGCTTTCTGGTCATACCAATGTTTCACCAGAGCTTGCCCTGCCTTCAACTTTTCACTAGCCATACCCATCAGGAGTACCATCCTTTTTCTGAGCCCTAGCACATAGTCCACTGGTAGTAATGGGGGAAGTGGGCATCTCCCATCCCTCCTTGACTATGGCTAAGGGTCCCCTTACAGGGTAACCAAACAGAAGTTCAAAGGGGCTGAAGCCAACACCCTCTTTTGGTACTTCTCTGTAGGCAAACAGTAAGCATGGTAATAGAAGATCCCATGTTCTTCTTTGAGGTACTTCCAGAGCCCCAATCATGCTTTTCAAGGTCCTGTTAAACCTTTCCACCAGACCATTGGTCTGTGGTGGTATGCGGATGAAAACTTATAGGTGACACCACATTCCTTCCACATGGTCTGCATATACTTTGACATAAGGTTGTTGTCTCTGTCCAACACAACTTCTTTAGGGAAGCCAACCCTAGTAAATATGCCAAGCAAAGCTTTTGCAACTGACTTAGCATTCACAGTTTTCAATGGGATGGCCTCAGGATACCTGGTGGCATGGTCGACCAGCACCAGGATAAACCTATTGCCTGAGGATGTTTGGGGGTCAAGGGTACCAACCATGTCAACCCCTACCCTCTCAAATGGTACCCCCACAATTGGGAGTGGTGCCAATGGAGCTTGGATTGTTGAGCCACTCTTACCAGATAACTGGCAGGAGGCACAACTCCTGCAGTGACTTTCTACTTGCACCCCCATCTTGGGCCAGTAGAAGTGCATGTATAACCTTTGCTTGGTTCTCTTGATTCCAAGGTGGCCAGCAAGGGGCACTTCATGCACCAGCTGCAGGAGGAAGGGTCTTACAGCAAGGGGAAACACCAACCTCCTATGGTCTCCTTCTGTAGACTCTGTAGGCTCACTATACAGGAGCCCACCTTCCTAATAAATCCTGTGCTTCCCAGGAGGTTCGCCCTCAAGCTGGGAGCAAGCCTGTGTCCTTAGGCCTTCCAGAGATGGGCACTCATGTTGGCCCTTACTAAATTCCTCCCTATCAGGACCACCTTCTACTAACAAATCTTTTAGTTCAGGATGGTCATTGGGGTCTAATATTTCAGGCATCACCACCTCCTCGTCAGGTCCTGGTGATTTACCAACTACCTCCACCACAGTGGTAGGTGAGTTAGGGGGAATATTTTCTTTCCCTCTTTTTGATTTCCTTTCTCCTTTAGCCTTGGGATTCCCCTTTGGCTGGGGCATGGCGTTGGTCTTGGCCAGTGCTGCCCTTGTTTGAGAACTTGTGCAGGATCTGTAAGCTGTATCTCCCACAAGCCCTAGAGCTCTGAGATCATTTCTCAGCAAGACCTTCCCGGGGACACTCCTCTGTATGCTCACTGGAATCCTGACTGCTGTACCATTTATAGTAAGATTTACAGGTATTACTGGGAACGTGAGAAGTGAGCCATCAGCCAACTTAGTGGGCACTAGAGGAGCTCTGGCAACTTCCTCTGGGTCTACCAAGGTAGACTCGACTACAGTTCGACCAACCACTATCCCTAAAAGCTGGAGTATCTACTCCATTGATCAGCACACTGTCTTTAAAGTAGTGCTTGGTATTATCTGGAATCCTAGCATAAGCCTCTGAGACTTTAGGCTCCCAGGAACCCAGGGAAACTAAAACAACCTCAGCTCCTATCCCACTGGGAAAGGAGTCTGAGGAGAAGGATGCCCCTGTAATCTCTTCTTCCTCATAGGAGGAAAAGGCCAGATTAGCAGAGTGGACCCCCAAGGTTTTGACCTTACATCTGGGATCCCCCTTCACATGGTCAGTTGCTCCACAAGCAAAACAAGATCCACTGGGTCTGTTTACATAGGGAAGCTTACTATAACCAGAGTTCTGGTTTGGAGACTGACCTCCACTGCGCTGTGAGTTCGCTTGTGTCTTACCCTTATTTTCCTTTTTGTGGCCCTTATGGTAGGAAGATTTATCAGATTCCCCACCCTCCTTATCTTTGGACTTTTTCCCTTCCTCCTGCTTACCAGGATGAGTCTTGTCTTTATGGGACACTCTATGTGACACCCACAAATCTGCTGCTATGGCAAGCTTCTTAGGATCTATCTCCTTTGAATCTGCCAAATGCTGCTTAAGCTCAGGGGAAGAAGATGCAAAAATATGTTCCAGCATGACAAGACATATCATACCTTCAAAGGTAGAGACCTTATAACCTTCAACCCAGCCAGGCAAGTTCTTTAAGGATTCAGTTACATAAGATACCAAAGTACCACCTTCTTTCTTTTTGTACTCTCTGAATATTTTTAAGTATTGGGCAGGAGTCTTTCCAATCTTTAAGATGAGAGTTTGCTTCAACATTGTAAAATCTGCTCTTTCAGCTTTTGACATTTCCATAATGGCACTGCAACCAGAATGGGGCAGTCTGCTAAGTAACCAGGCAATGTTATCAGCATTGTCAACTTGTTGAACTTCACATGCATACTCAAATGTATTCAGCCAGTCCATAATGTCATTATTTTCCTCATACACACTGAGCATATCCTTAGGAAACCTTGCATGAGAGGAGGCCCCATACCCATGTCCAGGACCCTTGGATCCATTGGCAACTTGAAGCTTGGCCAGTTCCAACTGGTGATCCCTGTTTTACTGTTTTTCTGCCTGCTCTATCTTCAGTTTGGCCATGTTAAATTCAAGCTCCTTCTGCCTAAAAAGCAACTCTTGTTTCTTGAATTCAAGCATGGCCTCACCTTCAGCACTAGCAGAGGAAACATTAGACAGTACATCTTCCAAATTCTCATGTTCCCTGGAGACCAGTGCAGCAACATAATTACTAGTTCTGCCAATGGGAGCAGTCCCACCTCCTTCTGCACTGTCATCAGAAGCTATGGCACTAAGCTGAGCCTCTTGCCAGTCCATGATTCTTTAGATCATTTCCATTTGTGTGCCTTGAGCAGAGACACCTCTCTCAGCACACATCTGTCTCAATGTTTCAGATTTAGAAACATTTAAAGTTAACAAGGTACTTGTTTCCATATTGTTAGATAGGACTATGGCTTTTTTGCAGTTATACTACAACAATTCACTATGTGTCCTGGTAGGAATAACTTGAAATGTCTTCACCAGTATGCAACATTGGATACCTTCAGTCCAATCCCACCGCTGTACACCAATTTGTTAAGAAGGATTTCTGAACTCTGTTCTGGAGGAGCAGAGGTTCAGAAGGCCAGCCTAGTTTCTTGGAACAGGGTAACCTCTGGACAAGCCAGACCAATCAGGGTAGCTATGGAAGGCGGTCAAGACTAAGTCTCAGGAGGGGTGAGGGTGACTGAAAGATCTCAATGAGCATACAAGGCAAGGACACTTACAAATTACTCCAGACAGGTGTTATATTAAAAATATAGACACATTTATTACAAGGCCTTTGTAACATAGACCACAGCAAAGAATCACAGTAACACTAAGTAAACCAATACATCACATGCAATACAATATATATACAAGACCAATGGGGACTACAGGGTTAAACGCACAAAATATGTTGACAACCTAGAGGGGAAGACAACAGGCAGTGCAGGTAATCTTTAGACCCAGTTCTACATCAATAACACACCTAACTGGGAGGCAGTCCAAGCCCTACGAAGAGAGGAGCCTTGTGCTCAATAGTACATGCACACGCGTGTGCCAATGGGCAGGATAGGGTCTCTTCAAGGGTCTCTAGATGCTCAGGAAGGTGGATGAGGTGATGCAGAACAAGTTCCCACTATTCAAGGACCTCCACTTGCGGGCATAGGCAGTTTGAGAGTGCAGGATGGAGTTGCTATTTCGCAATAGCTGTGGAAAGGAAAGGGACATCACGGGCCACTCATGCGTAAAAATGGGCTTCTGCACTAGGGGCCACCGGTTGGGGTAAGGACTACTCGCCAGTCCCCGCTGCAGGCAGACCCAAACTTTGCCAGTACAGTCCACTTCGCTGGCAGGTTCGAATGCAGCAAAAAGGACGTCTCAGCACCTTGTAGTCCCCAAGATACAGCGATGATTCCCAAACGGGACAGTGGCGATTTCTCTGCTCCGGAGGAGGAATCGACCCAGGTTCACTGCAGCAGGCTTCAGGGGCAAGAAGGTCATAAATGCAGTGAACTTGCACAGGTCGTTGCCGCAGCAGGGCAACACGGTAACCGCGTTTACTCCGGTCCTGGCGCACTCGTCTCACTTCAGACCAGGGAATGCCAAGTTTACGAAATTCGGTGTGAGAGTGCCATGGACACAGAGCTAGCAGTATACCAAGTTTCGAGGGCTTCCTTGAAACGGCGGCGGTGACAGAGCAAAGCAACTGGGTAAGCTGGTCAGCCCACTGGTTGGCCCAGGGACACTTCCGAGAAAGCTTACTTGCAGAGTTTGATGAAGCTGCCGAGTATAGTTGGTCCCACTATTCCAATGGGTCGAATCGTCTTCGCAGACCTTCTGGGGCGACCAGATGCAGAGCGGTCCCACGGAACGACAGCGGGCTCAGGGTGCCAAACCTTCCAGCGGGTCACCAGCGGTTCCTCGACTTGGCTTCATGTTGCAGGATACTTGGCTCCTATCCTTTGTTCGGTGGGAACTCAGGATATCGACATGGTAGTGGTGTTTTCAGCCTCCTCTTATCCAAAGTTCCCTTCATGCCAAAACGGAGAGGAGCCAATGGGAGATCTGCTCACAAACACACACTCCCTACGTGGACCAATTATGGACCACGGTGGTCCCAGGCATTCAGGGCATTCCAGACTCTCTGGCACCCAGGATGTGTATTAAGATCAGACATCCCAGCCCACATCCTGGAGGCACACACACAAGGTATGCAGAATCCCGCAAAAGCATTGGGATTTGCGGGAAAGTGAATGACCAAATAAGGACTGACCTGGGTCGACTCGACCTGGGGAAGGTGAAGGGGCAAGATGGCCAAAGGACAGGACAAAGAACCTCGTAGCATGGCAATTTTGGAGCCAGGCCACCTATTCGTCCCGAACGCGGTTAACGCGGTTAACATGGCAGGAAAGAGTTAAAAATAATGCGAAAAGATAGCTGCCACCAGTTCTGTCCCTGACACATCTGCACAGTTCATAAAAAGTCCAGCGAGAGTTTCTAGGGCCTTTGGAAATGACTAGAGACCCAAGTGTGCTGTATGGTAAGATACATTGCACACTTTTTACATGTTGCACAAAAGCTGCAACATGAGCAAAGGACTAAGGGAAGCAAAGCCTCCCAGTACTGACTGTTTTAAGGGCATGTCAGTTTCCCCATAATAAGTGAGCGAAAGCCCAGAGGAATGCAGCTGAAAGCTGTGCTTCTCTGGCAAAGTCAGTCAATGGTGTCTAAACAGCAGCAAAAAGTTTGGGGGTTGACACATGGAGGGAAGATTACATACAATTATGAGATCTTTCCTAACACCACCCTTGCCCTGAGCCTCAAATATCTAATCTCCCAGACTATGCCTGGCCCGTGTCCATGCCAATAACCAGACCCACCTCACACCAACTGGCTGAACTGGAATGTAGTGATAACACGGTAAGGCACCCCCAAATAGCGGCCTACCGCCCACTTAACGTACTGCAGGAAGACACTTCCCCCCTCCAGTAATACATACCAAGGCCCTCCCAATATACGGCACTGCACGGCAGGAGCCTATATGCAGATCAGAAATGGCCTTTACCGCCTCCACTGTCCATGCCACAACCTCACTCCCCCTCATGCCCAACCAGCAGGCGAAGCCGTGTTGTGAAGGCTGGATGTCAAAGCAGACAAAGCTCCCTGAAGGCCAGATGTCAAGGCCAACAGAGCTCCCTGCAGCTTTCCGGCTACTCGCAGCGGCTTCCCACAACTATGTCCACCCCCTTTGCACACAAGCTGATTGAATGTAAGCTACTTGCCACACAGGAAGAGCTTGTACCCATTTGTTCCCTAGGTACCACAGAGTGCCTCACTGTACCCCTTGTGACTTGCCATAAGCCTCCCCTCAGAGCGACACAGATCCATAGTTCTGCACACCTCTTCTGTGGACGCACCTGCCCACAAACATACATCACACGGCCCAGGAGTGATACCAGCCGCAACTATAGGCTATGCATAAGAGTCCTGCACCTCAAAAAGGTAGACGTGCATACACCCACGCATACTCTGGTGCTCACCCCACCGACGTCCATCCCTCATGCTAAACCTGACTATCTAACCACCATGATGCCCGTCGCACCTACGTACAACGTGCAGGCACCTACTGCTGCCAGCTTGCCCATATATGATGTAATTTCCATTGCAGCATGCCCATTGGCCTCTCTGCCGCCTAATGTGACCACCATACCCATATGTGATGATTCTGCTACCACAACGCCTACCGTGCCCACCATGCCCATCACACACGCAGCTCAGCACACCCCACCTCCTAGCCCTGTCCTAGATGTAGCCATGCACCTCTGCACCAAGCTCCAGTGAAATCCCTTGCTAAGGCTCTGGAAACCCTTGGCTTCAAACACTCCATCTCGGATCCCACACACATCAAAGGTCGTACTCTACACTGGCTAGCACACCATAACTGCCCACCAGTCATCAGTGCAAACACCCCCCTCACTTGGACCGACCACCACCACCCCCCCTTAAATACCAGAAACCGCCCGTCATGCCTATCCCCTCATCCTTTGCCAGAAGCTCACGCTTTGTCACCAAAGAGAGACGTGTACCTCACCTACTAGTCCCATCCTTTAGAGCCCGTTCTCCAATGACCCCAATACACTGGGCCTCTCTTTTAACACTACTCTAACAGAGGCAGTCGAGGCCATTGCTCCTCTAGCTGCCCGAAAATCCAAACCTACCAAACATTCTAACACATGGTTCTCTCCAGAAATCCTAGAACTACGGTCTAAGAAATGTACAGCCCTATCTGCCTGGCAAACCAATCATCTTGACTCAGCCAAGCTTGAGTTCAATAAACTTTCTAAGGAATACAAAAAAGCTATCATCCATGCCAAAGCCAACTCTCTTGATACAAGAATTTCTAACGCCACTTCTGACTCCAAAGAGATCTTCGCCATCTTCAGGGAACTAGAAACTCCTCCTCCCACCAGGCCATATCCAGAGATAAAGCCTGGTGCTCGGACATACAATCAGCCATGCTCAACAAGCTAGACACCCTCCACAACAGGATATTAGCCAACCTAGACCCCCCTAAGCCTCCCAAACCCTCTCACACGTCCAGCATTAACCAAGGGACCACTAACATGCCTCATTCAGGGACGTCAATGAAACAGGAGTCATTTCACTCATGAAGAACATTAAACCATCCATGTGCAAAGGGGATATCTGCCCTGCCACCCTCATCAAAGAGTGTCCAGACACGCTCGCACCCTACCTCACCACGTACATTAATGCCTCCTTTGCTTCAGGATCCGTTCCACCCAGCCATAAGGAAGTATGGGTATGCCCCTCTTAAAAAAACTCACTCGACCCCCAACAACCCCAACAACTACATGCCCATAACCACAGTCTCCTTCCTATTAATATTCCTGGACAAAACAGCCTGGAATCAAACAACATCCTTGGTTTCCAACAATCTTGCTTCCGCCCTGGCCACGGAACCGAAACGGCCCTGCTTGACCTAAAAAAACAAATTGATGACATCAGAGACACAGGCAAACCCACCTACTTCTCCTCTTACACCTCTCAGCCGCATTCGACCTGGTGGACCACACGCTACTATGTCAACACCTCTCCTCCTCAGCACACTTCTCCGCCAATGCCATCATCCAGGGCAGAGCCATGCAAGTTTTCTCCGGCCAAGCATCGGCTGATCCAGCCACCATCCAATCCAGTGTACCACAGGGCTCCTGCATATCCCATAGGTTTTACAACATTTTCACCAGACCTCTCTTCAACATACTTGACTCACTTGGCATCATGTACACTAACTACGCCGATGATACTCCAGTTCTCCTCCATCTGTCCGGCGACTATGAGGAGGATGGCAAGACCCTTAACTCCACCTATGCCACCATCCATTCCTGGATGGCAGAAATCTGGCTTTGCCTAAATGCTGAAAAGACAGAACTACTTCTGCTAGGACCCACCGACACTCTGAAAAAACTTGACAAGCGATGCTCATCCTTCAGTATTGACAAAACCGCCATCCCGGTTTCCCGGGCAATCAAAACACTTAGGGTATACCTAGATGCCAACCTATCCATGTCCAGACAAGTTAGCGCCATTGCTACCTCCACAGCCTACTACACTAAACTTCTAAACACAGCCAGGCCATTCATGACCTTTGCAAACTGCCTAACTATTGCCAGAGCCCTTCTCAGTTAAAAATTAGACTACTGTAACGTCCTCTTTATGGGCACCTCGGCAAAAAACCTTGACAAACTTCAAACCATCCAAAACAATGCCTTATATGCTGCCATAGGCATCCCAAAAAGGGAACAGATTTCCGCAGACAGACGACAAGCCCACTGGGTGCCCGTCCGCGAATGTGTCCTCTTTAAAACACTTGCCCTTACCCACAATTGCATCCATCACACAGCCCCACCCTACCTATCTCAGAGAGTCAACATACCCCTCTCCTCCAGAGCAACAAGAATACCCTACTTTAACCTG
Organism: Ambystoma mexicanum; assembly: GCF_040938575.1. Lineage (NCBI taxonomy): Eukaryota > Metazoa > Chordata > Amphibia > Caudata > Ambystomatidae > Ambystoma > Ambystoma mexicanum. The sequence goes on from NC_090923.1 coordinate 365,830,229, forward strand.
CTCAGAGGGGGTGGTGTAAGCTTCTTCTTCATCGCCACCAGGCAATGGAACTCTCTCCCACTCGCCCTCAGATCAGAGCCCTCGCACCTTGCATTTCACAAAGCTATCAAAACAAGGCTATTCTGCTACACCACCACATAAGCAACAGTGCCTCTAGACCAGATTGTGATGTGAACACAGGTAATAACAGCTATATGTAATGTGCTATGCCACGATATGATATACACTATGTAACCTTGTGTAGCCATATAGCCCCCATGTAACACATCATGTACCCAAGACTGTACACCTACCTGCAACTGTATCTAAGTCGATTCCATGTAACAGCACCATGATGCCTCTGGGCTGTTTGTGCACTTTATAAATGCAAATAAATAAAACATTAAAAAAAGGCTGATAGGGCCTTTCCAGGTTTTGCTGATACAATCTTTAGTGGTAGGGTCAATGTAGGATAGTTTTTGGACGAAGGTTGGACCAGTTTGATTTGGACTACATTACTGATGACGAGCACCCTAGTTATATTTCAGTTAGGTAGGGAAAACCCCTTTTTGGTAGAGATAGCTAGGCCTTTTGATTATTATTTGAATAAAATCACAGGTAGAAATGCCACCACTTTGTCTGCCTCCTTCTTCTGGCCTACCACAGCAAGCAACAGGTTAGAAGGCAAGGCAAAGGAAAGGAGAATGAGGATAATGGACCAGAGGAGAAAGGATATACAGGGCAGGGTAACTCTCAGGGCGAAGGACAGAGAGTAGCCTATGAGTGAGCCACAAAAAGTGTTGGCACGCTTTGCTCATTGCCTGTGCTGCTAATAAGGTAGCCAAACAGTAACAAGGCTACCAAGCGCATCTCCTGGCAATGGGAAAATGCAGTGAGGTGTGCATGCGCCAGCTGAGGATGGAGGCCTTCCATGCATGTGCAAGATGGTAGTGCACCAACCTGTGAAGAATGTCGCCAGAGGAAAGTGGAGCCCCGTAAAGAAAAGCCTGGGGCACAGGAGTACCGCACATTCCACCACCCATCCAGCGCCAATGGAGATAGTGGCACAAACACCCAGGCACCTAATTTAGCATGCTGCGGGCACCCAGATGGTGCATGTGTTGGGATGCATGTCCAGATTGCAGCCCTCCTAGACGATTTAGAATGCGAAAAATATACTGAAATTTCAACTATCGCATAGCCAAAGTCCAGTACCAAAGAACTATTCAATATTTTAAAAGAACTTGAAACTCCTGCCTCTGCACCTGATATCTGTACCAAAGAAACCTCATGGTGCACTAACATCGAGAAGGCGCTCCAACATAAAATCAGCCTACTCCTAAACAAAATCCAAATTTAAAAAAAACGAATTGATACAGCCATCCATCAGGACCTACCCCATCGCCCCACATTGTATATACCGCAATTTTACTTCAAACTTCTCACCATTTAAAGAAGTTGAATCAATTATACTAAAACTCAAACCTTCAAACTGCCAGGGTGACATCTGTCCCGCCCCGTTTATCAAAGAGGAGGCTGCAGAACTTGCCCCGTTCATTACCTCTTTTATCAATGCCTCCTTTAACACAAACACTGTACCTAATAACTTAAAAAGATGCATGGGTACTCGCCTTACTAAACCTTTCCTAGACCCCAACAACCCATCTAACTACAGACCTATCACCACGGTCCCTTTATTGCAAACATTTTTGGATCGTGCAGCATATCTCCAGATACAGCAGCACCTGGAAACAAAGAATCTACTAGGACTAAGACAGCCAGGTTTCAGACCTAGACACGGGACAGAGACATCGCTTATCGACCTGAAAACTCAAATTCAGATCTTAAAAAACAAGGGCAAATCTGCCCTACTCCTACTACTTGACCTTTCTGCAGCTTTTGCCTTGGTGAACCATAACATTTTATGTAAACACCTGTCATCTGCTGCACACTTCTCGGCCAAGCCAACTCCTGGATAGAATCATTCCTTAGCAACAGGTCTATGAGGGTCTTCGCTCCCTCCGCATCCTCCCCAGCTTCACCTGTGGGGTGCCACAAGGGTTGTGCGTCCCCCCAACTCTCTACAATGTGTTCACTAAGCCTCTTTTTGATATGCTTGATGATACCCGGATACTCATACCTGTCACTGGTGACCACACTGTAGACAGTAAGACATGTAACGATATATATATCACACCATACAAATCTGGATGGCAAAGCACGGTCTTTGTCTGAACGACAAAAAGAACGAATTACTCCTTCTCGGCTCTCCAACCAAATTGAACAAGCTAGGGGCCCTGTTCTCCTCTTTTAACATTGACGGCAACATCATTAAAGTAGCAAAGAATGTAAAAAGGCTAGGATTCTACATTGACTCTGCAAACCAATGCCTCAGCTTTCTCAACGGGTCACACCTGCAAGCTCATTACGGCTTGCCGCCCCTACCTAACATTGACTAACAGCACTTCAGTAGCAAGAGCATTAGTCCTATCAAAATGTGACTACTGTAATGTGCTCTATTTGGGCACAACTGAACAGAATATTAACAAAATACAAGTTATGCAGAATAATGCCATCAGATCGGCCTGCAACATTCCTAGAAAACTGTCTATCACAACTACTAGACAGTCTATAAAGGGACTCAATATTAAGCAAAGGATAGATTTGAAGTCACTTTCACTCACTCACAAGTGTCTCTACAACCAGGCACCTACCTACCTATCTATCAGGTTCCGGTGTCTCCTTCCCCAATTCCGAGTCACTCCAATCCCCTTCCTCCTCACCTGTGAGTTCTGATTCCAAAGTTCCACCGAACCTTTTCTTCCACAGCTCTTCTTTCTTCTTTCCTTTTTTTTTGTGGATGGGATCTGCCCCAAAGGGAAGCCACCCTGACCCCAAAATAGAAGGTCCGGGGGGCCCCTCCTCCAGTTCAGACCAAAGGGGAAAAGGCCGTAGGCACAAAGAAAACCTTTCCGGTGGTATCTGGTGGTCTTCACTTTTGAAAATGCAGATGGGATGATCCGGATGGGCAGGGATGAGATGCCAGTAAGAGTATGGTATACAGCTAAGGATAGCAGTCGAGGAGTCAGAACAGGTAACCGGGGGCGAGCCAGAAGACAGACAACAGAAAGGCCTGTAACTATAGCTGAGAGGAGAATGCAGGAGGGAAGAAAAGAAAGGGGGAAGAAAAACCTAGGAATTCAGGGGGGGTCCTCGAGCCTCAGGAGAGCAAGAAGAAGCAGACTAGAGAGAGCCAGCAGCGGGGAAGAGCACGCCGGGAAAGAGGGAAAGCAAAGGGCCACAAAAGCCGAGAGAGAATACTTACGAGCGCTAGGTTGCAACGCGCAGACTTCCGGGTTGGAGCTACTAAAAAGGCCTTCCCCGGCGCCCGACATAAAGACTAGACCGAGTGTTACGCGGTTATTGGCCGCTCCAGTGCCATCGGCTCCATACACGCTAGCTACGGCGGCGTGTGACAGTATTCCCCCCTCTATGGCCTACACCACCCGGTTTACCCGGATGGAGTCGATGGAACCGCCGAGTCAACCTAGGTGCATGTACATGGGACTCGGGTTCCCAAGAGTCCTCAGAATGAGGACACCCCTTCCAGGCTACTAAATATTCAAACCGCCCTCTTCGATACCTGGAATCCAGAATACTCGAAACCTCGTACTCCTCGGGGAGAGTCTGTTGGCCCACAGGTATGGTTCCCCTTCGTTTGTAAGGAGTATCTGGATCAACAGGTTGGAGAAGGGAGGAGTGAAATACAGGATGAATCCGATGCATGCTTTTAGGGAGTTGTAATCTAAAGGCCACAGGATTTATCTGTTTGACAATCTTGAAGGGACCCAGAAATCGGGGAGTGAGTTTGGTCGGGTGAACCCATCGAGGTAGATACTTGGTGGAAAGCCAGACTCGGTCGCCCACCTTCCAATCGGGACAGGGTAGACGAGAGTGGTCTGATTGCTCCTTATACCTACTACTTCATAAACGTAAACTCTGCTGAGCAGACTTGTGAGCGGAGGCTATCTCGGCTAAATGGGATTCAAGCATAGGTATATTGGAGAAGGATTTGAACATGGGAAGACATCCCTGTGGGTGTATCCCATAGGTGCAGAAAAAAGGACTGAGACCTGTAGCTGAGTGTTTGGAGTTATTATATGCAAATTCTGCAGTAGGTAGAAGGGCCACCCAATTGTCTTGTACGCTATTAATGTAGCACCTAAGATATTGCTCAAGAGAGGCATTAAGCCGCTCCGTCTGACCATTAGTCTGCGGATGAAACCCCGAAGAAAGGGCACGTTCAATCCCCAAACGCTGACACAGCGCCGCCCAAAATCGGGAGGTGTATTGACTACCCCGATCACTGATAATTTTCTCAGGTAACCCATGTAGCCTGAAGATATCCTTTAGGAAAACTTCTGCCATTGCTGAAGCGGATGGCACTCCTGGTATTGGGGAGAAGTGAGCAAGTTTGGTAAAGGAATCCACAGTAACCATCAGACAAGTACAGCCCTGAGATGGAGGTAAATCTACAATAAAGTCTGTTGAAATATGGGACCATGGCTGAATAGGCGTCTTAGGTTGTTCAAGAAGGCCATAAGGTTTATGAGTCGGGTTCTTATTCCTGGCACAGCTCTGACAAGTTCTACAATGTCTTTTGACATCCTGAGTAAGAGTATGCCAAAAAAAAGAACGAGAGATAAGATCTAACGTACCTCGTACACCTCTATGACCTGCTGTCACATGGTCGTGCCCCCAACCTAGGATCTTCAATTGTAGGGTTCTAGTGGGGATGAACAATCTCTGTCCAACTAACAACAACCCGTCAGACCATCGGACCTGGTGTTGTTTGTTACGAGGTATTCTTACTTCCGATTCGGGCGTAGTGACCATTCTGACCTCTTGGAGAAAGGAGGAAACCAAGCCCACAATACGGTTCCTAGGAAACATGTACTCAGGTGCGGGTACTGTCAGCACTTCAGGGACATCACGCCTAGATAAGGCATCTGCCAGACTGTTTAGGGTACCAGGAATATAGGTAATGGCGAAGTCGTATTGACTGAAAAAATGAGCCCAGCGTGCTTGTCGTGAATTGACGCATTCCATATTCCTGAGGATCTGTAGGTTCTTATGATCCGTGCGTAGGGTAAACGGATGCAAGCTTCCTTGTAGTAGGTGTCGCCATTCATCGCAGGCAGTCTTCAATGCCAGTAATTCCTTTTCTATCACGGAATAATTTCTTTGGCTGATAGTGAGGGTATTTGAGAGATAAGCCACTGGATGTTCCTTCCCATTTCTGACCTGAAGAAGAACAGCTCCAAAGGCCCTAGCTGATGCATCTGCTTCTACAATGAAAGGCTTGGTTTGGTCTGGCTGGCTCAAGACGGGAGCAGTACAGAACTTCTCTTTAAGCGTTAGAAAGGCTTGGTTAGCTTGTTCCGTCCAGAGAAAGGGTCGTGACTCTGTCTTGAAAAGGGCAGTAATGGGTAAGACTATTTGGGAGAACTGTCCGATAAACTTCCTATAGAAGTTCGCTAACCCCAGGAAGCGCTGGACCTCCGTAAGGGAAGCAGGAGCAGGCCACTCCAGGATGGCCGAAACCTTCCTTGCATCCATGGTGATGCCTTCAGAAGAAAGGATATACCCCAAATACGGGACGGATGTAGCATTAAAGAGACATTTCTCTGGTTTAACCTTCAAGTGTTGGGATTGAAGAGGGTTAAGTACTGTCCTCAGGTGCTGGGTGTGTTCTTGTTGTGTGGATGAGAACACCAGAATGTCGTCAAGGTAGACTATGGTATTCAAAAAGAGTAAATCCGAAAAGAGACGGTCCATGAAGCACTGGAATATGGCCGGTGCGTTGACTAGTCCAAAGGGCATATACCTATACTCGAACAGGCCGAAAGGTGTTCTGAACGCCGTCTTCCATTCATCCCCTTCTCTGATACGGAGGAGATGGTAAGCGCTCCGAAAATCTAATTTAGAGAAGACTGAGGTGCCTTGTACTGCCTCTAGGATGTCGGACATGAGTGGCATAGGGTAGCAATCCTGAATAGTGACCTTATTCAGGCCACGATAGTCATTACACAGTCTCAATTCCGATGAATCCCGTTTGGGTATAAAAAATAACGAGGCTCCTGCTGGGGATCGTGAAGGTTGTATGAGCCCATTAGTCAGATGAGTGTCCAGATAAGCGCAAAGGACCTTCTTCTCTACCAAAGATAACGAAAACATGCGCCCAAAGGGCACCAGAGCTTCTGGTAGCAGCTCTATGGCACAGTCTTCCGGATGGTGTGGAGGCAGATCCAGAACGGGAGTTTCCTTGAATACTTCTTGGTATTCTGACAGTTCCGGAGGAATACAACAAACTTCGCATACATTCTTGTGTTCAGGAGTAAGGATTTGCACTGATTCAACTTGCGGTTGTGTAAGACAGTTCTGTTTGCAAAAATCCGATTTGAATGCCATAGTGTTGCGGGTCCAGTCTATGGTTGGATTATGTTTCCTAAACCATGGAATTCCGAGAATAATCGGAAAATGAGCAGCTCTGATAAGATCGAACTGCATCTTTTCAGAATGTTGAAGGATGGTGGCTGTAAGAAACTCTGTAGACTGGGTAATAGGTCCGGAGGAAAGTGGGGTACCATCTACTCCTTCTACCTTCTGAGCATCTTCACGTTGCAAAGGAGTGAGACCTTGTTTGTGGGCCCATACAGTGTCCATGAACACCCCTGCTGCCCCACAATCAAGCAGCGCCATGGTGGTAAGTTCTACGTGTCTTGTCCTCAGCTGGATGGCCACTATCATGAGGCGTGCATCCATCGTTGCGACTAGGGGCGAAACAGTCACTGTAACATAGGGACTAAGGGTTAGACCTCGGATGCTAGTCCCCTTTAGGTCCGATGTTGTACCCACCTAGGAGGTACATCTGGGCAGTTTCGTAGGAGATGGGAATTGGATCCGCAATACATGCACAGTCTGGAATCTCTCCTTCGTTTTCTCTCCTCAGGTGTCAAAGGGGGCCGAGCGGTCCCAATCTGCATTGGTTCTTCCTTATTGCTTAAGGATGGTATAGGAGGTAGTGAGGAGGTCCCAGGGAGATGGGTGACTGGGGTTTTATGCTTCCTCCTTTCAGCTTTTCGTTCTGAAAGCCGATGTTCTATCTGTAGTACTATCGACATCAGATCTGACAAGGTTGTGGGTCGAGCGATGCGAGCTAGCTCGCCCTTAAGTTCCTCCTTTAGACCTCGGCGAAAGAGGGTATACTGGACCTGTTCCGGCCACCCTGCTTCCGTAGCCAATCGCTTAAAGGAAGAAATGTAGGAAAGTAGATCACTGGATCCTTGCTGTACTTCGAGAAGCTCTTCAGCCGCTACATGTGTGATGTCGGGTTGTTCAAAAGTCTGTTTAAGCAAAGACAGGAAGGCTCCATGGTCTCGGATGACCGGGTTGTTGGATGTCACCAAAGGTGTAGCCCAAGCGAGCGCATTTCCGGTCATATTAGACAACATAAATCCCACCTTAGTGTGGTCTGTGGAATAGGTCTGCGGGCGAAAGGCAAAATGAACAGAACATGCTTCCAGAAACTCCTTCAACCGTTTTGGAGTTCCGTCGAACCTGCCCGAGGACAAGGCCATGGGAGGCAAATCAGATTCACGAGAGTCTCGGTTGGCAACCAGTTGCCTCAGGGTGGCATTCTCGGTTTTAACGTTCTGAACTGCGGCTACCAACTCTTGAAATTGCTCAGGAGTAGCCATTGACGTTTTTTGGGTGTTGCAAACTATCAGGTTCCGGTGTCTCCTTCCCCAATTCCGAGTCACTCCAATCCCCTTCCTCCTCACCTGTGAGTTCTGATTCCAAAGTTCCACCAAACCTTTTCTTCCACAGCTCTTCTTTCTTCTTTCCTTTTTTTTGTGGATGGGATCTGCCCCAAAGGGAAGCCACCCTGACCCCAAAAGAGAAGGTCCGGGGGGCCCCTCCTCCGGTTCAGACCAAAGGGGAAAAAGCCGTAGGCACAAAACCCCCCTTTCCGGTGTTTCTGGTGGTCTTCACTTTTGAAATTGCAGATGGGATGATCCGGATGGGCAGGAATGAGATGCCGCTAAGAGTATGGTATACAGCTAAGGATAGCAGTCGAGGAGTCCGAACAGGTAACCGGGGGCGAGCCAGAAGACAGACAACAGAACGGCCTGTAACTATAGCCGAGAGGAGAATGCAGGAGGGAAAAAAAGAAAGGGGGAAGAAAAACCTAGGAATTCAGGGGGGCCCTCGAGCCTCAGGAGAGCAAGAAGAGGCAGACTAGAGCGAGCCAGCAGCGGGGAAGAGCATGCCGGGAAAGAGGGAAAGCAAAGGGCCACAAAAGCCGAGAGAGAACACTTACGAGCGCTCCAACCCGAAAGCCTGACGCGATTAGGTTGCAACGCGCAGACTTCCGGGTTGGAGCTACTAAAAAGGCCTTCCCCGGCGGCCGACAGAAAGACTAGACCGCCGCTGAGTGTTACGCGGAGACGTGGCGGAGCAGCTAATGGCCGCTCCAGCGCCATCGGCTCCATACACGCCAGCTACGGCGGCGTGTGACACTATCGGGCACCTTCTCACGCCACACTTCGACTCGACCCACCAGAACTGCACAAGCACTCTGTGTCTCCATCCCACGATTTTACCAACAACGTGCAGGTGGAGTCAGCTTCCCAGTCTTTGCGGCTAAGAAATGGAATGCTCTCCCTATCTCTATTAGAGTAGAACCCTCCTTCGCACATTTCCGTTCGAAGGTAAAGCATTTGCTCCGTGAACAGGACATCAACCAGTCTGCTCTTCCAAAATAATTTCCCCTAACATCCCTCCACCACATATCATCTCTGTAAAGATCTGCTCTATCTCTCACATGGTATTTATATTTACTCTTTGCCTATCTCCATAGGTACTGCTTGTTACCCCTGTATTGTTTGCATACTCATGTCTATGTAACCTGCAATCCCCTGCCTGTAAATAATGTAACTTGTGTGCCATATCATTGGCTTATGGGCTACCTGTATATACCATGCCTGTGCAATCTTTAAGATTTCATGGATATTTCATGCCTGCGTAACCTGTAAGATTTCATGTATATTTCATGCCTGTGTAACCTGTAAGATTAGCGCCCAGTTGCCTCAGGGCTAGGCTGCGCTTTACAAATAAATAAATACAAATACGAATACAAATAGATGTGGAGAATAAGTACATGATGGTGTTGGTGTCAGGGGGGTGCTTCATGGATGGGAAAAATTGGTGGGAGTGGGAAATCACATGGGGGAACTAATTAGTAGCTTCACAATAGAAGTACGTAGGATACATTATATATACACAATAGTTATAGCATGAAGTAGTGTGGCATTTAAGAGTAGGTCTGAATACTCGCAGGCCGTGTTTGAAGACACAGAACAACGAGGTCTCATCCCTCGCTTGACTATCACATTCCGATTCCCAGGAGCGGCAAGGAACAAGCACATAAACTCACACAGTTAGTCCTTTGAATTAGGCAGGTGCGTATGCAGTTGAATAGGTGAAGGGATGCGGCCCAGTACCACAGTCATATTCCTGGGAGTTGAGGCAGTGGTCTTAAGTTGCCTCAACACAAACCAAGATTTGAGATACTAGCACCCCCCAGAATTATGGTGATTCTATTTGAACTACCAGATGTGCAGAAAAATGGGTCCTAAATTCTTTGTGAACTGGATTGATTATTCGGACACTAGGTTTACTCTTGGGGAGGAGAACTGATAAAAGGGAATGCAGAGAACAACGTGATCTATGATTTGGGCCAGGGAGAGCCAAAAGTGATGCCCATACAGTGGGGAGGGCCATGATGGGGGCGCCGACGTGTCTGGGATGAGAAAAGGACTGCATTGTTTGCAAGGACCAGGCTGACTTCGAAGTTGCCTGCTGAGTTCATGTTGATAACCAAGTGCATATCACATGGTTAGGATCGAAGGTAGGGTGATGCCAGTTGCATTTAACCAATTGATTTGCAACATTCGAAGATGAACAAGGACGTTACCCACGTGTGGTGAAGATGGAAGAGAAGAAAGCTGAACCAATTGAAGAATGGACTATATGTAATCATTAACATGTAGTCAATGAGGGTGGGGGATTAACCCTATATATTTAGTGCGTCATGAGTGATGATTTTTTGTGTTTATAACCTGAATCTTGTACGAAGGACGAGAGAGAGATACATGTCTGTGGATTCATAAAACCTGTCACCTTTCCTTTTTGTATACAAAATAAAAGCTCTTGTTTTGGTCTTTAGTCCATTATGCAGGACTTCGGGTGAATACGCAGATGTAAGTGTACTGTCTTAAAAATAGGTGAGGTATGATGGGAGAGCATGTGTTGGGAGGTGTGAAGGAGAGTGGGTATATATGTGTGGTGAGAAGAGATTGGATTGACGTTTTAAAAGAGCATGCAGTATTGTATATCTTTTTAATGTGGTGTATATTATGGAATGGAGAGTAACAAGACCCTTTTCTGAGGTAATAGGGAAGAACCTATTATACAGCAAATGATCAGGGCGAGTCAGTTAAACAAAAGGATTTAATGATATTTATGACATAAACAGTTCATGAAACATTGAATACATGTTGGTGATTACCACATGTAAGTGAACCCGAAACATTCCAAACAACAACATACAATGAAAACATATAATCGTAGTGACACTTAGTACACATTCTGAGTATAAAGCATCTCATCAGTAGTTATAGTTGAGAGGGGAATTGTATTGGTATTGATTTAAACAACATAAATTGCTGCCCAGTGTATGTAACAGATATTGTGTGGTATAACTTTAAAAGGTCGGCACAACTGTGTTTCTGCCTTTCAGCCTATTCTGATCGCTGTGAGTAAGACAGCCTTCATCAGGACAGGAAATGTGATCTGGGCTCAGATGAGCTTTCCTATGATGGTATTCTACAAAGATAAATGAAAAGTGGTAAGTGCAGGTCTGGGATTTATTTGTGATAAGCTCAGAAAGTAGCTAGAACAGTGTCCCCCAAGGGGAACATTCTGTGCATCAATTCCTGTAGCACATGAAATCAATAGTTGATCCATGCCTCAAGCTGCAGTGATACAGTTCCAACCTAGGTGGATTCAGGAGAAGAGTACTATTCTCCTTAGAAAAGACATAGAGAAGGAGAAAGGCCATCATTCTGGGGCCCATCCCCACCTTTACTGATGACATCCCCCCTCCCGGGGGATGGTGAAAAGAACTTATACCACTCGTGAGTGGACTCACGTGAACTTGGTGTGAGTCAAGCACCACATTGAGTCTGGTCCTCTAGCAGTCCTAGTCTCCTCCTCTAATAGGGAAACATAATTAGAGGATGATAAAGTGGGTGAATCGGCGTCCCCCTTGAGGTCCAAATACCAAAAATCAAAATTATCCAATCCAGAGTTAATTTCAGCATCTTGTGTGTTATTAGCTGTCTGTCTGTCTGCCTGTGTTGCCCCCCGTGCCATGTGAACTGAAGGTGAGGCTGTCAATCGTGCCCCTGACTATGCATGCTGCTGGTGTGTGTTTTATTGAACCATGCACTACTCTAGTGTAGATGCTTATACCGGGAATTGTGCCGTTCCTTGGTTACGATTGTGATCCCTTGACTCGCTCTTATATCAGGAATCGTTGTGGCCATAGTGATTTTATACTAGGACTTGGTGCCCCCCTGGAGTACATTTAATCCCTTGTCCTTACTATTGTTTGTGAGTTAACCTTACTCCGTGGATGAATGCGAAGTCCGAGGGTCGACGCGTGAGTGTTGCCAGCGTTGTCATAGTAGCCATGCTGCGCAGGAGGCCATAATGGAAGTTTACTGAACTGGTCATCATGGAAACCCAACGCCATGGCTCTATGCCGTAAAGAGTTGCGCAGAGAGGGTGGCCATCTTGCAGTGGCACACTCAGGGATAAAATGGGCCCCGTACATGCTGTTGGATTGGCCCCTCTTAGTGAATCATCTCTGCGAGATACATATATATATATATATATATATATAGAATTGGAGATATATAGAAATGTATGACTGAACAAGCGTACTTCACAATGCTCTTAAAAATTATACAATATAGAGTATGTACCTGCCACGATTGTCAGAACTCTATCACTGAATACAATATTCATGGGGAATGATGTACCCAGTGGAGATCTATTCAGATTAGGCTGTCATTGGGTGCTGTCCGCGTTCATCTCTCGATGCGGTACCAGAGTGATGCATGTAATAAGGCCCCATCGACCAGCATGTATATAACAATATAGAATCTTGGTCACATTGACGTATAAACATTTCACATACAGTTCTTTATTCTACCTGTTCAAAGTTAATCTATCTTTAATGCACCCGGTTTGATCTCTCGATGCAATAGCTGAGTGGTGTGTGTAACTAGGACACATTGGCCAGAAAGTATTTGGCAATGAGGATTCTGGATCACATTGACATGGAGACGTTTCACGTTCACTTCTTTTTTCTGCATGTACACCTATCTTTCATTTTTGTCCGTCCGTACCTCCGAGTTACATTTCCCTCCAGGTGCATACGGACCTAGAAGAAATGGGACACAAACATCGAGGTCTCGCTGTCTAGGTCAATTGACTATCTACGGACACGTTGTTAATGTGCATGTCCCCACTTCTGACTAAACATTTTCCCTTTCAACTTGTACCAATTTACTTGTTGTAGCATCCTGTATTACAGAAGAATCTACTAGATTATCGATTCAATAGCGAGGCCTCGCCAAGAAGGTGGACAATGCAGGTATGTTTGTTGGCCACATACCCAGTAATATTCCTTTTGCAAGATCTACAATGAACATTGTCTTGTTACACTTGGTGTTAGTGCCAACTGGAACAGTTCAGCGCCCTCGAAAACAAACTGATTTTCATCCCCTGGTTGCATGTTTACTTGAGTCTCACATGCTTCAATCCATGTAAGTTTAGGTATATATAAATCCCATATCGCAAAACAGTTCTTGGTAATGTTCCATATAACTTCTTCTCTCAAACCCTGCCAACCCCTCTTCCGCCTTCTCCCAAATGTTTGATACGACCAACACTCTGTCCAATTTTAATATTGGCCGTGGCTTACTTTGAAGGGCACTGTCATTCTTTACACACTTCTCTCCGTCCTTGTCCATTAGTACAATTTGGACATTGTGCCCCTGGGATAGACTACGCACCCGACACAGCGCTAAGTGTACCAAACAATGGGCCTCCACGGGGAATATTTCTTGAGGTACTAACATTTGTCAGTGCTCCCGAAACGTGGGGATGATGGAGCAGACATAACTCCCGTTATACATATATATCTGCTTCCTCACTGAGTTCATGTAACTATGCCACATGTTATTAAATTGTGGGTGTTGCACATTAGATATTGTATCAAACACTACACTATTTTGATCATACTCCTTTTCTTCCTCCAAACCCCTTCTCTCTTGCATTTTTTAATTCCATATCAAAGTATCTTGTATTTTAATTTGCTTAAAATTAACCACTGTGGTTAGGTATTTATCACTTGATTGTGTGGCTTAAAAATAGGTCGTCAACAATTTTAACATATGTACACCCCCTTGAGGTACTACATTCTCACCCCAGTCTTATTTTTTACCTACCCATATAATGTCACTAGACATTTATAAAAACAAAGCAAAAGCAAACCCACACATGAGCTAAAGCAAAACTGTACTGCAACTATGTTTAAGTTAACATTGTTGATTGATATGGTGCTTTGTAAATACATAGTAAAACGTTTCCAAATAAAAAAATCACACAATTGAAATTAAAAAAACCCATGTAGAAAGAGAAAAATCAAAAATAAACCACTACCAGAACAATAAAAAATAGGATACTTGCTGTGAACACTAAAACAAAATCACCAGACAATCGCATCAATTAGAAACACTCTGTCAAAATATGATATGATATGATAGGTTATTTATAACGCGCTTAATACCCAGAGGTTTCTAAGTGCGGACCCGGGGATCGAACCTGTGTTGCTCCTTGTCGTCTTGTTTCCAAGGCGAGCATGTTGCCCTGAGCTATCCTCCCGGGACAGGGATACTTAAAGTTAGAGGAAAAGTTTGTGGTGCTTTTGTAACATCAGACAAATGCAAACAATATTGCAGTTCTTTCACTTTAACAGCAAGGGGTGTAGCCTACACCACTGTATAAGGACCATTATATTGAGGTTCACTCCACCTACGAACAACTTTGTTCACATATACCTTATAATTTGTAAACAATTGCAATGGTTGTGAGCTCACAGATTCCGGTGCAGCGCTGTTGTCAACTTCTTCTGACTGCTGTGGAGCAATCTGTTGAGAAAGGTATTTAATACACTTTGTTAACTGAGTTAAATAGGAATAAAATTCATCCCAGAGGATTGACGCAGCCCTGTGAGCATCTGAAGCACTGCGCACAGGAGTTACTGGCGTGTTCATACGTCTCCCCGTAACAATCTCGTGAGGGGAGAGGTGATGGTCCTTACAGGGCTGGGTCCTCAAACTGAACAAGGCCAATGGGAGACAATGCATCTAGTTCCTTTTCAGTGTAGCACAGAGTTTAGACAATTTAGTTTTAAGCAAACCATTTATCCTCTTTACAGTTCTGTTGGCCTGAGGGTGATAAATGGAACGCAGCATGTGCTTTATTCCCAAAAGAACTGCAATCTCTTTAAACAACTCATTGAAGAAGTGGGTGCTGTTGTCTCTTTTAAGAGTATTGTACACTCTCTCGCCAAAAACTTGACAGCCGATTTAGCATCAGTATGTGCACACAAATCAGCCTCGATCCAAAGGGAATAAGGACAGACTACCACAATTAAGTAACAGAAATAATTACACCCATCTCCCATATCTGCAAAATCTATATGTAAATCATGGAACGGGCCAATTGGGCACGGCAGAGTGCCTCTCAATGTTTTTAATGTTTGCCTAGTAGTATATGTCTGGCACACTACACAGTTTAATGTAAATATGGATAGCAATGCCTGAATGTTGGACACATACCAATCATCCTGAATATCTGCAGCAATATGCTGTTTGGACAAGTGGGTGGGGTAATGAAGTTGGACGAACGTCACTAAAGCCAAAGCTTGGGGCATCACAACCTTCCCTGTACTTGTCTGTCTCCACAGTAAATCAGTTCGCAATCTGGCACACCCTCTTTTCTGCCACACCAACTTCTCACTTAGTGGCACCTGGCCTTGTATTTCAATCATTTTCGTAACGGGAAGTGCTGTATATGGAACCTGCAACTGTAACTGCATGTTTCCAAAAGCTGGATGCTCAGGAATATCTGGTACTGCCAAATAAGTGGCCTGCTTCGCTTCCAAGGGACACTTCACTATTGCAACAAGTGTGGGCTTTGAAAGAGGATGGCTCAGTCGATCCAACAAAGCGGCATGCTGCATCGGGGACCCATCTGCTCTACGAAATCCTCCTCTCATCCATCTCGACCACCCAGAAAGGACAGTTGTCGCAACATTCACCGAGTCTGAATATAATGATACTAGGCAGCCCTGTGCTGCCTCAAGCGCTTCGATAAGAGTAATCCATTCTGCTGCCTGTGCTGAATAATGGCCCTCATTACGAGTCAGGCGGTGGACCATGGTGCTATTAGCACCATGGTCCATGCCGGACTCCGGCATGGTGGATGGCGGAATTACCGCCCCATTCCAAGGTGAGTGGGGCGGTAATTCCCCATTCACCATTTGCCCTTCCCCATTCCCATTTTTGCCCCATAGGGCATAATGGGAATGGGGAAAGGCGCTAAGTACGGTGCCACAAATTGCGGCACCGTACTTAGCACCAAGGTCACTTTGTGGCATGGGTTTTAACGCCTGCAAAAAGCAGGCGTTAAAACCCGGGACCTCTTAATCAGGCGTTAAGGGTTAACGGCGCCGACGGCGCCGTTAAACCCTTAACGCCTGACTTGTAATGAGGGCCAATGTCCTGGTAATCTCCGCTGTAGAACAACCTCGTATTCCCCATCAACTAGAGGCATAACTGGTGCCCCAGTATGTCACTGGCCTGTCTTCTGATCAATAGTTGAGGAACCATCAACAAAATATACTTTTCCATCATCTAAAGCATAGTCACGTGCCTTAGGAATGCCGTCCTCAGGTCCTTCATATGTGACACAATCATGCACCTTGTCATCGTCAGTAATGGGTTCAGTCATAAAGGTAGCTTGATTCACTGTTTTACAATGAACAATGTGGATGGACGGGCTAGAGAGGATCACTTCATATGCAGAAGCCCTTTGCAAAGTCAAGATAGATTTAGACCTCTCTAATATCACAAGAACAACATGCTCCACGTACAATGTCAAGGAGCACCCCATGACAATAGTCACAGATTTCTCAATGGTGAAGGCAGCAGCAGCCAATGGTTCATCACACGGAGCCTGTCCTTGCATGACAGAGTCTAACATACCACTGTAATAGGCCAAAGGTTTATGACCCATTGTACTGTGCTGTGTCAACACAGCAGTCATCCTCTCAGCATCAGAATGTGAGAAAAGGTAGAACTCTTTTGTATAATCAGGAGTAGCCAAAACAGGAGCAAGAGAAATCAAATATTAAAGCTCCTGAAATTTAGTAACCATTTCATCAGTCCACGCTGTGCTTCTTTAAGGGATCTGGCAATGGTTTCGTGTATGACATGTAATGCAAAATCCATGCTCTACAATAATTGCATAAACCAAGAAACGCCTGCATATCCTGGACCATCACTGGCTGGGGATAGCGCACACTGTCAGGCTTGCTCTGGAGTCACACTTTTACCGTTCACTGAAATCAACTGACCTAAATACAAGACCTCCTGCCGACAGTATTGTAATTTTGTTCTGTCCACCTTATAGCCTTTGGCAGCCAACAATTGCAACAAAACTATAGAGTACTCCCTACACTGGTTTTCTGTAGTGCTGCATACCAGCAGATCATCCACATATTGAATTATACTAATAGGAGCAACACTGTTACCCAAAACCTCATATAACACTGTATTAAAGATGCGCAGGGACGTATGTTGAAATCATCTCCTGGCAAACGTAAATGCTGTGAGATACTGTGAATTGGGATGCAAGGGTACTGAGAAAAAGGCATTCTTTAAATCCACAACAGTAAAATGAGTGGCATAAACAGGTATATTGCACAATATAGTAGCAGGATTCAGAACTACTGGAAAATCAGCCTGTACAATATCATTGAGGGGGCATACATTCTGGACCGTCCTCCAACTAGCACCTTTCAATTTCTTCACTGGATGAATAGCAGTGTTACAGGGCAAATTAGATGGTGCTATGATTCTGTGATGGAGAGGGCGAATGTAGTGTCATAAATCCTCTCCTCTGCTGCCTTCGATAAGGGATATTGCTTCACTCGAGGTAATACGTATCAGCGTGACACTGCGTAAAAGTCCCACATCATGCGTATTA